>NW_012267291.1:2581209-2646005 GCF_000151885.1 Dipodomys ordii | reverse complement strand
GCAGCTCAGGAAGGCGCCAGAGGCGACTCCACCCCGGAGCCGGGAGCAGACGGCTGGGGAGGGGGGACACGCTGCAGCACAGCAGAACTGTGGTGTACGCCCTAGCAGATCTGCCTCAGGAAAGACCGCCCTGCCTGCAGCTCTGAGGGGCCCGGAGGGACACGGGGGACCAACTGGGAGTCTGCTGCCACCCGACGAGAGAAGAGAGCTGGAGAGGTGGTGGTGGACAAACTGCAGAGGTCTGCGGCTTTGTTAGGAGGTAAATCCATAGGACACAGTCAGTACGGGGAGGAGGGTTGGGCTTCCTTCAGTGAGCTGCCACCCAGGCTCCAAACCCCCCCCCAACAACACCCGAGGTGCTGAGGTTCTTGGAAATTCTAGCCCATGTTTGTACTTACTGATCCCAGACCCACTCAGGGTTTCCTCCACTGCCCTCCACCCACTTGCTTCCCACTCAGCCTGATACCACCTTAGATTCTTGGGGTTTTCTTTGTCACCCTGCTCAGATTTCTCTTGCTTTTTTCTGGCTGATCGGAAACAATGACAACCAAACACTAAGGCAAGGTTGTTCCTCCAGCCATCCAGGGAGCAAACAGTGGTCCCATCTCCAGACCGCACCGCAGGATCACGAAGTTCATTCATATCATAGGTCCTACCCACAAGCTAGCTGGCAAGGTTAACCCACCTCTGATACCCATAGAGAGCCCACACAAGATCCAATACCCAGGATTTCTCTGCAGTTTCCAAATACAGGGTGCCCTAGGTGGAAAGTGACATTTCCAAGAGAATAACTGTTAAGTTTACCCACACAGCAGGAGGTGAATATCAATTCCATGTGTGTGTGTGTGTGTGTGTGTCCCCACCAGGGAAGAGAAAAAGCACAATAAAGTGGAGAAAGCACCCAATCCACACTATAACACACACATGCTCACACTCACTCACACACACACACACACACCATTGAAAGCTGAGCCCTTCCTTGAACTGACAGCCTCTTTGTGAACACAAGTTAGTAACAGAACCACACGTCTCCAGATTCAAGAGATGGACTGGCTTGAAATAACATTCGGGGTGACTCAAAACAGCACTGCCCTGTTCCCCCAGGCACAGGAAAGAAAATAAAGAAAACTGAGAGAAAATAGAGAGAGAGAGAAGGAGGGAGAGAAAGAGAGGAAAAAAGAAGAAGAGAGAAAAGGGAAAGAAGGGAGGGAGAGAAGGAAGGAGCCTCCACTCTGCCCACAATCACCCTGACATGGAGAGGACAGGGCTGGAAGAGGCACTGACAAGGAGCTGCTCATCTGAAGGAGGACGCTCTCCATCTCTGCCCTGCACAGCAGCTTCCTCCCCTTCTCCCCCAGCCCCAACTCTGCACTGCCCATGTTCCTCCAGGCACTGGTGTGGAGATGAGCAATGGGCCAGGAGGCAGAAGACAGAGCCAGATGACACCGCAGACCAGCCTTGCCTCCCTTGCCTGAAGAATGAGTTTCTGTGCTGAATTCCACTTGGGTGCGGTGCAAGGGTGAGGGTGAGCCATGGATCCACATTTTAAAGTTCCCATGTTCAAAGCAACCATAAAATAGTAAGCAAGTCACCAACTCCAACCAAGTTTGTTAGAAGGTCAAAGAATGAAATGAGAGGCATTCACAGACTCTGGGGACCCAGGGGGCCAAGCCTGAAGCCAACTTGGACAAAGAAGTCCACACAATTCTTACCTCTAATTTACTACCCCCCAACAACAAAAAGGCCAGAAGTGGAGCTGTGGCTCAAATGGTAGAGCACTAGCCTCGAAGTAAAAGAGCTCAGTGACCATCTCTAGACTTTGCAAACACCCGTGGGATGAAATTTCACCCATTTGGGAACCAATTGCAATCTAGTCTGGCCAGCTCGGCGCGGTGCAGGGAGCCTGGGCCTTCACCCCGCGGCAGAAGGCAGGTGTCTGCATTCCACCTCCGCCCTTAGAATGATGGCAATAATAATGGGCATCACTTTCTCCTCTGAATGAAGCCAAGAGCCGTCCAGGTGATGAATGACTGAAAGCCAGAAGTCCCAGTGATAAACGCCACCAACTCAAGCTTTAAGCCACCAGAGTTTTCTTCCCGTGGACTGCAGACCCGCCGCCAGGAGCAGGCAGGCCGCCAGGCCTTGGCAGGAGAGCTGACCATGTCCACGCCGCCAGGCTCCCCCAGCACCCTCCCAGTCTGCATCCCAGTCAAGACCATCAGCCACGACTGCTCCTACAGAGACTTCCCCTCTGAGGCCCACACTGAATAGAGACCCTCTTAACCTAGGTGGAGTGGGCCGTGGCGAGCTCTTCATAATCCAAGAGAACAGACTGATTGTTCCTGTCCCCAGGCCCCAGCCCCACAGAGCTTGAGTCCTGTTAGGATGACATGAGCTTCCAGTCACTAATTCATCTCTGTCACCTTCCTTTCCCACCGAGACACCGCAGACAGGGCTACCTAACTTCACAGCCCTTCATAATCTCCGACACATTCTCGCCAACACAAACAGCTGTAGGATCCTCTGAACAGGGAAGAAAGAAGCTAGAAAAATGAATGGTAATTTTTAAAAAAAACTAAACAAATAATTGTCTAAAGGACTCGAATGCCCCTCCGCATGCTAGGTCTGAATTTTAAGTTTGGTCTCCACTGGCAATTCATTTTTGGTACACAATTACATCCTAAATAGATAATCCCCTATAGAATGGTTCTTATGTAAACAGGCTATAATTTTGATATATTGGAATTAAAAGAAATTTCCCAAGGCCAGATTCTGCCATCTTTGAAGAAATATGCCTCGGCTATACCAGGAATGATTTTGCTTCAGGGAGCCAATTAAAGTTATCAAAACTGGAAGTTCTTCCGGATGCTAAAGAGGCAATATATTTCGCCCATACAGGTTATTATTTGCAAGGATTTCATTTTACTGATTCTTTCAAAATAACTCCAGCCAAGCGGAAGGGTTTGGGAAGATCACATAATTCTAACCTGCAAACAAAAGGCACAAATCCCTGTCATCACGGTGCTTGCAGCGGAGGAGCAAGCTGCTTGGCTTGTGGACGGGAGGCCCCAGGTTGGCCTGGGGGATGATGCCGTTTCCAGCGCTTTGAAGTGTAAGGTACAGAAAGCACCGTTTCACGCGAGGCTGGTGTCTCTGCGGCTCTGGCTCCTAAATTACAGGGTGTCCCACCTGAGTAAGCATCTCGTGTGCTTGTGCATAATGTCATTATCCCGCAAGCGGCCGGCACTGTGCTTTCCCAGACAAGAAGGGGGAGGCCATGGTAGGGACTGTGGGTGACAGGTTTTCAATTCCTTCCTCCTGGCTGCAGTTCTTAAAAGCGCATGGACCAGGGAGGGCAGCCGCAGAGCGGGAAAGACAAACGGAGCAGGCCTGCTGTGTCAGAGAGAACAGGGACATAAGAAGAGTTCTTTCTGTGAGTTCTGTCAAAATATTTGCCAGCCTGGGAACCAGGTGGCATCCCTGAAGTGTTGGCGTTAAGCAGGAGCTGTCTCCACAGACCTCACCTCAGCGGCCGGGCCCTGACCACTCATCCCATCACCGGCAACGGAGTCGCCTGTCACACAACAGTTTCTGCTGCGTGGCTTCAAAGGGCGAGGGGGAGAGGAGCGGAGGGTAGAACCACAGCTGTCGCTTTGCTTGTTAAAATGTCACCAAATCACCCTAAGGAAAGGAAGTTCCAACAGCCTGGACAAGCTCCTGACCGCCAGAAGGAATAATCAGGGTCCAGAGAGACACCTGGGGAGAGAGGAGGGGTAAGGAAGGTCCCTCAGCTAGATCTGTGATTACAAACACTGGAATTTCTAGATTAAAAGAAAATAGGTTGGATTTGTTTCCTGTGATATTCTGGTGAGGGGGGTGGGGTGATGGTGGTGGTAGTGGTGATAATGGTGGAGATGGAGGCGGTGGTGGTGATGATGGTGATGGTGGTGATGGTGGTAATAGTGGTGCTGATTGTGGTAGTGGGGATAGTGATGGTGGTGATTATGGAAATAGTGGTAATGATTGTGGTGGTGGTGACAGGGATGAGAATGATGATGATGATAGTGGTAATGATTATGGTGGTAGTGGTGATGGTGATTATGGTGGTGGTGGTGATGATGGTGATGGTGGTGATGATTATGGTGGTGATGGTGATTGTGGTGGTGATGGTGATTGTGGTGGTAGTGATGGTGATTATGGTGGTGGTGGTGGTGATGGTGATGGTGATGATAGTGATGGTGGTGGTGGTGATTGGGGTGGTGGTGGTAGTGGTGGTATTGGTGGTAACAGTGGTAGTGATGGTGGTGGTGGTGATAGTGATGGTGGTGATGATGGTAATAGTGGTAATGATTGTGGTGGTGGTGATAGAGATGAGAATGATGATGATGATGGTGGTAATGATTATGGTGATGGTGATTGATGGTGATGATGATGATGATGGTGGTGGTGATGATGATGGTGGTGATGGTGATGATGACAATGGTGGTGGTGATAGTGGTTTTCTGTAGACTAATGAAGGTCCAGGCAGTGAGACATTGGACCCTGTAGAGAGTGCCCTGTCTTAGTCCCTACAGCTCAGCTCAACCCCCACAGAGCAAGTGCCCAGGCAGCTGCGGGTGGATGTCCTGGCTGTGTCCACGAGCACCTGGTCTCAGGAGCAGTGGCCGGGGCCCTGGCTGGGCTGGCCCGGCCAGCTGACCCAACACGCAGCACCCCTCCGCGCCTTCACAGGTTCAAAGTGCTGCTGCCTGTGCGGGGCTGCCCTGCACCTGGGGACAAGGGGCCTTTTGAAGTATCCATCTTCTCTACAAGTCTCTGTGCACATCCCAGGCTTTCAAAAAGGTCTGGCTCGTCAGTTAAAAAAAAGCCACCCCCACATCGATTACAACATAATTGAGGATTTCTCATCTAATTCGTTTTCCAAAGTCCCAGAGAAATGCAAATGAGGGCTCAGCATGATTCTCCCCAATGCAGAGCTTTGAAACAAAGTGTTGATAACCTCTCATTGATACCCATTTGTAAGCTCCAATGTTTACCCCCAAAAAATCCCTGGAGACAGCAGAAGATGGGGGTGGGGGGTGCGCAGGAATGGTGGTGGTTCCAGGCCAGCCAGAGCAAAAAGTGACAGAATCCCCATCTCCACCAGCAAGCGTGGGCACGCAGCTGTACTCCTGTAATCCCAGCTAGGGAAAAGGTGCCCCATCTGAGGCCAGCTGGGGCAAGGGACTGGAGATGCCAAGAGGGCTGAGGGTGTGGCTCACGGGCAGAGCACTTGCCTGTCAAGCATGGGGCCTTGCGTTCCAGCCAAGTCCTGCTCCCCCCACACACACACACATAAGTCAATAAACCAGTAAATCCCCAGGAGGACATCGGCACCCCACACCTAGGCCCACCAGCCCCCCCACACAGCAGAGTCCACGCAGCTGGGCCGGCTCCTGGCTTCATGTCCTGACCTTATGTGTCCTTGTTTAAGACCCCTGATGTGTCGTTCAGCCCGTCAACCGAGTTGGGGCCCCCTCCTCACGACCATGCTCCTAGGAGAAGCGATGAATTAATAAAAAGCCTTTACCCCATGAACCAGGCAAGCCGGCGCTTTGTAAGCCATAGAAAGCAGCTTTGGAGCAGTGGACGGGCAATTTAAATGACAAGGGTCAGGATTAGCCTTTTGTGGAACAGAGATAGAAGTCCGGGGACTCAGTCCGATGAGAAAGGCAGCAGAGGATTGGTTCTCTCACAATAGCTCCATTCTCCATCTTGCTAAGCACACAATCATAATGACATCGCCTTCCGAAGACTCCTATACCCACCTCCTCCCACCATAAACACGCAGCCTGCACAGATGAAAACCGATTTTAATATAGAAACCCCAGTATCTATAATTCATGCTCTTTAGCCTTTACATATTTATTCTGCATTTTAATTAAGGCCAAAATCTGAATACTTTAGATGGATGATTTCTTTCTTCTTCTGTGCATAGCTTATAGGTAAATTACCTGGCAGAAGTCCAAATGTTAAGCAAATACTAGCGCCTGGGCCCCGGGCTAAGCTATTATTAGCCAACCCTGGGGAGCTCAGAAAGCCCTCTCCTTTCAAAGGTACCACTCCACTGGGAACAGGCAGGACTGGTCCCCTCTGCAGTCCCAGAGAAGAGAAAGAGCATCTGCCTGTGGGCGCTTTCACCCAGCGCATCATTCTACTAGAACCTGGTGGGGCAGGAAAATGGGTGGCAGAGTCATCCTCAAAAGACCTCTGTGAAGGGTATTGAGGGGCTCTGGGGACCAACAGGGGGTTGGAAGACCCCTGAGTTGTAAGAATTCACCATCCGGTCCTGCATCACAGTTCTGGGAACTGAACCAGCCAAGCCCAAGAATGGATCTGAAATGAGGAAAACCAGCAGCTCATGCTTGGTGGACAGGACCTCGAATATTCCCGCAGAATGTGTGGTAGCTTTGAAAGACTGGGCAATTTCTCCATGAATAAATAATACAGCGGGGAAGGTGATCTTTCGAAGGTTAACCTCCATCCAAGCCAAGGCATTCTCTTATAACAGCTAGAGCAGGGGTCAGGCAAGCCAAGGCCAGCAGGTCATAACTGGACCAATAAAGTTTTATTAGAAACATATGCACAGTCACCGGTTACCTCTGTTGCCTAGGATGGATTTCAGGATTGGAGGGCAAGGTGCAGCATTTGAAACACAGACGCCACCACCACCACACCCACCCTTCTCTCATCCATGCAGCCTGGGGACTGACTCTCAGGTCATGGTTTGCCAACCCTGCTCTCCCCTTCCCTCCTTCTAGTTTTTTCCATCAAGAAATAAAGCAGAAGCGAATCGAAAGATCTCTGCAATTCCCTAATTGTTTCCTTCATATTGTTTCTTCTAATCTTCACAGAGATGATGAAAAGACGTGTAGGAAATACTTGCCACATGTCTGTTGGCAGGCAGGGTGGGCTCTGGGTTTGAACTCAGGGTCTCAGCCTTGCCGGGCAGCGCTTGGAGTCTTGAACCATGTCTCACCACAGTGGTCATCCAGTCCACCAGAGATTGATCTCGCTGGGCAGCCATGTGAGAAGCACACTGGAAGAAATGAGCATGATGGTGTACCTCTGTGATCACAGCTGCACAGGAGGCTGAGGTAGGAAGATCAAGGCATCCGGTGCCTCACGCCTGCCATCCTAGCTACTCAGGAGGCTGAGATCTGAGGATTGCAGTTCAAAGCCAGCCCCGGCAGGAAAGTCCATGAGACTCTGATCTCCAATAAACCACCAGAAAACCGGAAGTGGTGCTGTGGCTCAAGTGGTAGAGTACTTGCCTTGAGCTGAAGAGCTGAGGGACAGCGCCCAGGCCCAGAGTTCAAGCCCCACAGCCGACCAAAAAAAAAAAAAAAGAAAGAAAGAACAAGGCAAAATCATAGGACCTTATCTGAAAAATAAAATGAAAGGCGAAAGAGCTGAGGCCGTGGCTCAAGTTAATAGAAAAATAAAACTGACCAGGGAGACCCTGAGTTTAATCACCAGTGCCACCGAAATCAATGCTTTTTAAGATAGATTGATCAATCAAATCCACTACATGTATGCATGCACTTTCCACCAACAAATGCAGATGCAGACAGTGCCACCGCTAGTGGCCGATGGGTCCCCAGGGCTTTGGTGACTACCATCTGCCCTCTGGCCTGCAAGCTGTCCCACAGCCTCCTGACCCAGCCTTGTCTTTCAAATAAACCCAGATGTCCATTTCCTAATGGCTAACAACTACTGAGTGACCCACGATGGACTGACCCACGAGGGACGCGGAGGAGCCGCCCCTCTGTCCTGCTTCAAGAAGGTTTTCCATCTGCAATGCTCCTTGGCCGTGCGGCAGCTTGCCTTCAAATCTGGGAGCATTTCCCCAGCTCCAGCGCCTGGACCACAGCGCCGTGAGCTGCAACCTCATTCCCAGGCCTGCACGGGAGCAAATCGGCTGTGCTGCCTCATCACCGACTCCACACTTCCTTTCGACGGGTTCACACCGTGTTCCGCCCTGTCCGGGAGTTCTCCTTCATCTCTAGGGATATCGGTAAACATCACAGGAAAGGCAGTGGAGGGATGCTATGGCCTGTTTACCGGGAGCCTATGGGGACCCGCCAGCCCCAGCTTTCTTCTCCACGCCTGTCTCTCTGCGCCTCAGTGACACCCGTGATGGTGTCCTGTGACATTTGGAATGAAAGAAGCTCCAAAGTGGCTGCCACCTAAAGCTCCAACCTCAGCCCCCCTCCCCCCCTCCACTGCCCACAGCCGCCACTCCCCCACGCAAGCCCAGACCTCAAGCCCTCCCCCTCATCCCTCGCTCCAGGACCTACCACCTGCCCTTTCCTCTCCTTCTAGAATGGTCTTCCAGCTTCCAGGACCGGCTCCTGCCCTCCACCACCTTTCAGGGCTCAGCTGAAATGTCACCAGTCTAGAAAGGCTTTCACACATCACTTGACCTGAAGCCCTCCACCCCAACAGGTCCCCCCTTTCCCATTTGCTTCCTGCCAGCAAAATGCATTATTTATGCTCCATTTCCTTGTCTGCTGCCCCAGTGACCACGATATAAGATGCCTGGGGAGGGGGGTGTTTTCAGCATTCTGAACCGCTTCTGGAATTGCTTGTGGAAGGGAAGAAGGCGGCGTGGATAAAGGAAGCAGAGGACAAGAACCTGGAGCAGAGAGGAGCAGCCTGTGAAGACCAGAATCCCTCTGGCTGGCTGTCAGTTTCTGTAATCTATGTCTGCAAAAATGAGTTCATCACTTGCCTAGCCCTAAATCTTCTGATAATAATAACAACAACAACAACCATCGAGATCCATCAGAGGCAGCTCTAAGTTTGGTGGAACCTTACATAATTTAAGAAGCCCTCCTTAATAAAAAGAATATAAGCGTGAGTACATCTTTATTTCAAAGGAGAGAAGAAAGCACAACAATAATGTCTTGGAAACTCTCCTCCCTTTCTTCTCATACGATTCTGGTAATCAGTTAAAAAGGCTCAAATAGAGATGCTTCTTTGTTGGGCACCAGTGGTTCACACCTGAAAGCCTAGCTACTCAGGAGGCTGAGCCCTGAGGACCACAGTTTGAACCTAGCCCAGACAGAAAACTCTGTGAGATTCTTATGTCCAATTAACCAGCAAAAAGCCCAAACTAGAGCTGTAGCTCAAGTGGTAGAGTCCTAGCCTTGAGCAAAACAGAGAGTGCCCAGGTACTGAGTCCAAACCCAGTACTGACACAAAGAAGGGTGCAGATCTCCAGCAGTCGATGACACCTGTGACCTTGGCCTCTGGTAGGGAGTGGTCTGGGGAGAGGCTGTCTCTGGGGGTGACATTTGAGTGAGAAGCTGGGCAGGTGAGCAGGAGTTGCTCCCTTAGGGATGAGTGCCAGGCTATTCAGAACCGTGAGTGTATGTGTCTGTCTGTCTGTCCGTCCGTCCGTCCGTCCATCTGTCCATCTGTCCATCCGTCCATCTGTCTGTCTGTCCGTCCGTCTGTCCGTCCATCCATCTGTCTGTCTGTCTGTGAGCATCATGGAATGAAAGATCTTGGAGATGCCAGCCAGTCCCACTAGGGCTCTGTCTGCTCAAGTCCGTTGCTGCAGTGAGCGTCTGAGTGGACGGCTGCCACAGGTGACATGAGCAAAGCAGCAGGTCAAGAGCTCCTTCTGCAAACACTCGACAGTCCCAGAGCTAAACAACTCAACCGCTCTGTGGCAAGTGCTCCCCATTTGAACAATTGCACTCCGGGCCGCCACAGACCCACCCCGGCCTTTCCTGCCACGGGGAGCTTCAGCACACAGCCCATTATCACCTGGTGCCGTAGCTGTTGCCAAATTTGTTCCCACAATGCAATCTAAAATGCAAGCTCAACTGGAAATCCCTTATGCTCCTCTCCAGACCACTGACTGCCCCTTGACTGGGAGCAGTTTTGTTTCCCAGGAAGTACTGGCAGTGTCTGGGGACACTTTGTATAATTGGGCGACAGTGGTGGCTACTGGGCAGAAGGCTCCTCCACGTGCTACAGTGCCCTGACCAGCCTCACCACAAAGGATTTAGCCTCAAATGACAATCGTGCCCAGGATGAGAAACCAGGATGAGAGCAATGGGCAACTAGGTGGCAAACGTCACTCTGTCCAGCCAAAGTCAACGAGGGACGTGGGGGGTCACAATTCCTTCCGCTGTGAACAGCCAAACTCCCCGCAAACGGTCTCAAGCGTAAGGGAGGTTATTGCTTAGTTAACCTGAGCACAGCCTGGCCCAGACGTCTAGTGGTCCCATCGAGAACCATCTCTCATCCTAGCAACTCACCAGGCTGAGATCTGAGGATTGCAGTTCAAAGACAATCCAAGCAAAACAAGTCCACGAGGCTCTTATCTCTATTAAACTGCCAAAAACGAAATTAGAGCTAAGTGATAGACCACTTGCCTTAAGCAAAATGAAGGTCAGAGACAGAACCCAGGCCCTGAGTTCAAGTCTAAGGACTAGAAGAAAAAAAAAAAGAATAATCTCTCTCTGTGTAATGACATCAGCAAGAATAATGTCTCTGTGTCTCTCCGTGTGTCTCTCCATGTGTCTCTCTCTGTATCTGTCACTCTCCCTTGTCTTATCCACATGGAGGTTCTCAGAAGCCCACACCGGGACCCTGCCAGGGTGGCAGGCCCCAGAGAAGGCAGAGTTACCCACTGCTCAAGATGCAGCCCAGCATAACCTAGCACCCAGGGTGACATGCGCTCCTCTGGGCCGGGTCAGGCCTGAGTCACACGTGCATCTCTGGAGTTGGGGTAAACGCAGCTGAAGCAGGTCCTAACATGACCACACACCTCCTCCATCCACGTGCACGCAGCTACCCGGCCACGGAGGCTCAGGCAGCAGCATTGGGGTTCAGGGCCTGGGGTTACAGCCTCCCTGGGGTGGGGAGCCCTCCCCACCTGGAGGAGGGAGCCAGGCCCCAGGCTCCCCTGCACCCGCCTTGGGCTCTGCGGAAGCCTTTCTGCTCCTCCAGCCCCCAGGAAATCCATCAATGCCCACACACACACCTCCTTCAACACCTGCTCCTTCCGTTTCTGAGTTACCTACGGGAAAAGAGAAGCTCTGCTCCCACCAGGCAGGCCCAGGGGCTGCTCACCACAGCAGTCCAATCGTGTGTGATTAACCAGAGAAACGCTCCCGACAAACACCCCCCAGCCACGTGACAACGCAGGGCCTGGTGAATGCTCGTTTTACAGTTAAATGTCCGTTTCTCTGCAGATCTACGAGGCTGAGCCAAGGATGCAGGGGCCTCTGGGGAGGGTCCACCTGCCCCTCCCAGGCAGGGGTCATGGGGTCAGGAAGGGCATGCGCTGGGCACTGCCCGCACGCCAGGCACCATGGCGCTCAACACTCATCGCAGCCCTGTGGTGATGCAGGGCTCTGTAGCAGCCAAGGACCTGGGTCGGGTCCTCCTTGGTGTAATGAAAATACGTAGTCTATCTTCAAAGCCCAGCAACTAAGGATTCAGCCTGCCTCACCTGTGCACAGGGTGTAGAATCTGGCCAGAGTGTGTAAGGTCCTTCCTGAGCTAGCCCATGACATCATAAAAATGCACCTCTGTTAAGGAAACGTAAGACAGAACTGAGGGCTGGGAAGGCGGCTCAGTGGTAGAGTGCTTGCCTCACAGGCATGAGGCCCTGGGTTCGATTCCTCAGCACCACATAAGCAGAAAACACCAGAAGTGGTGCTGTGGCTCAAGTGGTAGAGTGCTCACCTTGAGCTGAAGAGCTGAGGGACAGCGCCCAGACCCAGAGTTCAGGCCCATGATCGACTAAAAAAAAAAAAAAGAAGAAGAACTGATGTGATCCGTGTTAAAGACTCCTCCCCCCACCCCCAAGGGCTGAGACCTCACGGAGTCACTTCCTTCCTCCAAATACACGTAGTGCAAACCCAGCCTACCACACTGGTGCCCAACAGGTGCCCAGAAGCCCTCCACATGAGGAGCCCACAGAGTCCCGCACCTCACCAGGCTGTGGAAACCCGGCAGTGTTGCCCCTTTACCCTGCGGCTCAGAAGAGGCCCTGCGCTGGCCCCCAAGTCACACTTCCTGGAAGGAACAACTTCAGACTACAATTTGCCGCCTGCCAAGTGCAGCATCCTGACTCAAGGGCCAGCTGGAGGGAAGATTATGACCGTGTCCACAAAAGCCTCCTGGTAGCTATGGCTCACAGACACTATATTCTGTGATGATGACAAAATCCCCCAACTGTGGAGGTGTGGCTCAGGAGGTCAAGCGCCAGCCTTGAGTGAAAAAAAACAAGCAAGGACGTGAGGCCCTGAGTTCAAGCCCCAGTACAAGCACAAAGTCACCGTTTTGGTCTGGTTGCTCCATTCGTCTCTTTAGGTTGAAAAAGATTGAGCCTAACTCGATCTGGGTTGAGACAAAACTGTGCCCTGCTGGAAGGTTTGGAGGAACAGACTGTCTCGGGCAGAGAAGGATCAGGTCCACAGATGGCCCCACGACATCTACCCTTAGCCCTGCGTTCCTGGGTGTTGGCCCTGCTCCCAGCTCTGATGGCCCTGTCCCAGGGACAAGATGTCCACCAGCTGGCCCAGGCCACATTCCAGCGGTCCAGAATCCCAGTTCAAACTGCGTTTCTCTGCTCTGTAATTCCAGCAGAGACCGAAGATTGCACAGCATTGGTCCACTGAGAGAATCATGTGCTAACCTTTGGACCAATCACGTCCTGTGAACAGGAAGTACAGTTACGTGATTGGATGAACTGGAACCATTTAAGCAGCCCATAGATAAAACCCTACCTAGGGGGCCTAGACAGAGACTGGAGGTGGGGAGGGAGGCTTGAGGAGTCTTCCTGGTACCAGGAAAGGAAAGAGCCACAGACCACACCGTTTCTCACGTCTTCCCTCTCCAATCAGATGGCACGTCATATCAAATCCTTCTTCCTCCAACCCACATCTCCTGAGCTCTTTCTGTGCTGGAGAAAGAAGCCACACAACACGGTGAAAATGCTTCATCACCCTAGGAATAGTGCACAGTAAGAGAGGAAGGGACAGGGGGGGAGAGAGACAGAGACGAAGAGACAGAAACAGAGACAGAGATTTAGGCCTTTTCCCAAAGTTTTGTGGCCACTTCAGAGGTCTCGGGTTTATGGGTCCACATTAAAAAAACTTTTTCCTGCGGCTGCTTTATGTGAGAAAGCCGCTTAAGCCAGGAGGCACTTGACTGCTCCTTCTAAATGAAAATTTTCAATTAGTCTAAAGAAGTTAATTACACCGTGCTTTAATAACCGCACTTGTGATTCAGCAAATCCTCTATTAATTGATTCAAACCGTATGCCCCCAAACCAGGTAGGATAAAAAGAAGAAGAAACCAAGAGCAAAAAGGCAGCGCTAAAGCAGCCCCGCACAGTCGGCTGGGTTGGTGAGGAAGAATCATGGGGAAAGGTGCTGGAGAGCCACGGGAAAGGGCCTGTGTGTCCCTCGCGCATCACAGAAGCTGCCGGCCTCAGACGCGCGGCCATGTTTCCACCCCACCCCTTCCAGCCAGGGCAGACCGTGATCGGGATGATTCGAAACCAACCTGGGCCCCTCACCTCTCTCTCCCAGGGAAGCTAGGAAGGGACCCCTCATCCTCACTTCCCGTGGGGCCCAGCCCCTTCTTAGATGGGCTGTGAGAAGCCAGGAAAACCCAGCCCCAGCTTTGAAAGGAAATGTGACCGATCTGTCCTCCTGCAGCCCGGAGTCTGGAGCAGGGAACTTGGGCGTAGGCCGGCGAGGGTGGGCTCTACCTCTGCTGCCTGACGGTCTGACACCAGGCAGCACATTGTCCTCAGCTTCCTCTCTTAATAGATGAAGAAGTCAGTGTACCTACGTCATGGGGCCTTGAGGAAAGTCAAACGCTCATTGCGCTGGTTCCAGACCATAGCAAGAGCTGGGTAGCCACGGCTGGCTGCAGGAGCCACACGGCACAACAATCCCCTCCCCGGCTCCAGAATGGCCAGGGACAGCACTGGCCTCTGCGGTGGGTGCACATCTGCAGGACAGCTGCACCTCCACTGGTGGATTCCAGCTGGATCCGGTCCCTCCACGGGACTCCGATCCTCCTGGACTGGCGGCTTCTGACACCTGCTCTGCACATGGGAAAGGCCATCGCGAAGAGGCCTCAAAAGCACACAGCGAGGCCTTGATCACAGCCACTCGTGTGCCCATAATCAGAGCAAGTCACCTACCAACACCAAAGTCGGGGGGGCAGGGAAATACACCCCCACCACAGAAATGGGAGAGGAGGGCTGGGAAGGTGTCTTGCCTTGCATGCATGAGGCCCTGGGTTTGATTCCTCAGCACCACATAAGCAGAAAAAGCCAGAAGTGACGCTGTGGCTCAAGTGGTAGAGCGCTAGCCTTGAGCTGAAGAGCTCAGGCCCAGAGTTCAGGCCCCAGGACCAACAAAAAGAAAAAAGGAAATGGGAGAGGAGGAGTTAGCCTTGTCACATAATTAGCTAATCAGCCATCATTAATTTTGTTACTTTATGAATTTGCAAGCGATGGCAAAGCAAGCAAGGGGTATGATCATGTCAAGTAAGTGTTGGTTATGAACTGAATTCCCTTCCCCTAAAGTCCGTCTGTTGAGATGGAGACAGGAGCTCTGAATGAGGTCACGAGGCTGGAACCATGATCCAACAGGCCTGGTGTCCTGGAAGACAAAGGATGCCAGGAAACGTGTGAGCACGCAGCCAGAAGACAGCCAAGGACAGCCATCAGCCTTGCTCAGCCCTTCATCCTGGCCTTCCCACTTCCAGAGCTGCTCTCTACCATACTCCATTACCGCCCAGAGAAAATCAGAGAGGGAGGGCCAAGAACGCCCAAGGAGGAAGACACGGCTCGATGGAGGAGGAACTGGACGTGGTGGTCAGAGGCAGGAGGTGGCTGAGTGGTGAGGACAGAAGTACTGAGGTGGCCGACTCTGTGGCAGTCAGATGTGGCCTCAGCCACGTGATGAACAGAGAGGCAAGGACAGCCCCGGGCCGAGCCCCAGCTCACACACATGGCACTAGGCTACGCCACCCTCGCTCTCAACAAACGGTATCGTCCATATCCCGTGTCTTAAGGAGGGAGAAGTAGCAAGGACAAGACAAAGATGACCATCTAAGATGGCCACCTTGAGTGATTTCTACTGGCCTGAGAACAAGGACCAGGAAATAGTCTTTAAAAATAGCCAGATAACGAAGCGAATGACAACAAATACTCCCCCAGGGACTGGGGGAGCTCTGCTCAAGCCACCCAGAAGAAGGCAAAAGAAGCTTCTGGCTTCAGTCTGCCTGAGCAGCGGCTAGGGCTGGGCCCTGTGGGCCCGGCTGCCTACGGCCCGGTGGTTAGGTGCCAAACCCCCTATCACGTGGGGGTTTACAGTCAGTCCAGTCAATCGGGCCACCTCCTCCAAGAAGCCTTCCCAAACCACCCAGTCCTTGTCACGGGGCTGGTGTTCTCAGCACAGAAATGGCAAGCTTGGGTCCTCTGGCCCCTGTGACACACCGGCTCTGAGCCAGGGCCGCCTCACTGCACACACCACACCCCCTGCCGGCCAGGTACATGAGTGCTCAGTAAAGCAGGGTCTTGTGCAGCACCTTCCTCCACCACCTCCTCCCGTGCCCCGAGGAGCTCGGCCACAGTCAGCCAGTGTGGATTTGATACCGCTGGAAGGCCCACTGAAGGTCAGGGTGGGGTGATGGAAAGGGGGCGGAGGACACTCTGTAGCTGCCTTGGGGACCTCCCACCCTCCGAGCCTGGGGCTGGAGCTGCTGAGCAAACCACGTCCTGCCCTGGGGCGCCACCTGGTGGCCTGACCGGTTCCGGCTGCCATGACCCCAGGGAATATCCTAGAGCTGGGGACACTTCCAGGAAACAGAGCTGGGAGAAATCCCCTCAACCTCAGGCCCCCTCCCTCTCTCCCCTCCTTCCCCCTCCCTCCTACACCCCTGCACCCACCCAGGAGCTGGGGTCTCCTGTGTTTTCTACCCACTCTCCTTTCCCCCTAAAAACAAGTCCATCTTTATTTAGCTCCCTTCTATCTGTAAACTGAGCAGAGTCACGATGATGCTCCTGTCCTGTCCTCAGGGCTGCATTGCCCCCTAAAGTTCATCTTCACTGAACTTGGGGGTTCCTGTTATTTGACATTTTATCATAGACTTCTTGTTGTTGTTGTTGTGTTGCAGTTTTAACAAGGATTGTGTAACGGATGAAGTAAGAAGGAGTGGAGAAAGAAGAAAGCTCACCTGTGCCCGTGCAGGAAGCGGGCACCGAAGACTTGCGGCGGTGGCTCTTGTCTGTGGCCTCCTTCCTCCCCGCGCTGGGGGAGGCACCCCAGCAGTGGCCTGGGGAGGAGTGGACGGACGGGGTGATCCCGGCTACCCCAAACACCCAGGCAATCGGTAGATAAAGGGCCTCTCCTGGGTGGGTTGTGTTTGTCTTTAATCATCAGAAGGGAACAACAGTTACCATTTTGAAAGTTGAAAAGAGGAAAGAGGACTCTAAACTTCTTTTCTGTTTTCCCACTGATGTGGATGGGAGGAGGACCTCCCACCCCAGGACCTGTGCACGTCACCTCCCGAAGCTGCGCCTGCAAAAGCCCCAGCCACTCCCCTGCCCTGCCTCTGGCTTCTTTTTCCATGGCTGTCTCTGATTGGGGGGGGGTTGGGAGCCTCAGAGCCCCATTCTAAAACCCGGCCTTAGTCAATAGGTCTGCGGCTTTCCCCTCACACCACAATAATTAGAATGGATAGAACCTCAGGTGGCCCCGCCTCATGCTCCTAATGACTCCTAATTACACCTGTGGAGCAAGATCTATGGAAAGCAATCGCTCTGGGAAGCATTCGGGGCTGCACCTCGCGAAGCTGAGCTCAGGTGGCCATCCAAGACTCAGCCATTCCTCCACACTATGGACAGATGCAAAGCAAGTGAATACATCACCACATACGCACACGGGCGACACACCACCACAGTGGAAAGAAACCACAACTACACACAACGATACAGGCGGAGAGCTCAACCACAAAACTGACAGAAACTAGAGAAAGACTCCGATGAGCGCATTGTTTGAGTCCATTAATTCATACAGCCAGGAGATGTTTGCTCTCCAGGCCAAGGGAAGGGGTGTGTGCAGAGAAGGAAGTTGGGGTGTTTTATTTGGGGGGGGGCTTGAAGTTGGTCAAGTTTCTCTTGGTCCACGGCTGTTGCACCTGTAAAACTCTATGCTGCGCATGTTTGATTTGGGTTCTTTCATATGCATCTTTCTTAATAGATATCAACTCCTAGAAAGGATTGTTTTGGAAAGTATGATTTGTTCAATTACTTCTTTCATTAATGAATATCAAAAGAGCAAATGGACAGTGTGCATAAGACAAAAAGAAAAGGATCCTGTGCCAGTTAGACAGTCTGGCCAACACCTGAGGCATATTCTTTAGTGCCAGTCTTGAAGTATCTGTGGGTTTAAAAAGCCTCCGTGGCTTTCTTTGGTGTCAGTTTAGCATCATCTAAAAGGCAAACGTGTGTTCTTCCCCTTGCTGACCAGTTTGTAGGCCCGGAAACATGGCTGGCCTCCCCTCATTTAAAACAAACAAAAAGTACATTTCTGGGAGCCTTCGAGGAGCCAGGAAAGGAGCAAGCTGCCATCTGATCTGACTGTGATCCAAGCCTCATCAAGGAAAATGTTTATGCAGCAGAGATCGGATTGCTCATAGCAGGAACATCCAACCTGGTCTCTGGATTTTCCTCTGCCAAAGCAACCGGAAGGAAGGCCAGGTGGCCCTCCCAGAGACCCGCCCATCCCTCTGGAGAGGGCTGTATTCTCTTCGCTGGTCAACAGCGACACCCAGTGGGCATCCTGGAGAACACACCGTCTATTGCCCGACGATAGCCAGTCTAACTAAACTCACAGTTCATTTTAAGGAACTTAGCGAGTGACGTTTCCAAAAGGTCGGTGGGGGTTAAACATTTCAAAATGACGAAAGGATAAGCAACGGGAACAGAAGAATAGAGTCTCAAATGGAAAATCACCCGCCATTGGAGAAAAGGGAAATGCAATAGCAAATAAGTCTTACTGCCCTCAGCTGATGACAGCATCACCAATGCACACTAAATGAGTATTTAAAATGAAGAAAGACCCGGGGTTCCCCTGGAGCATAGGCAAGGAGGGTGAATGGATTCTGAGGGCGAGGCCACATCATCTTCTAAAATATCAAATGGATGTACACAGAGCCCAGCAGTTCGGAGTTTCAGGACTAGTTCTAGACAGTCACTTCTATGCGTATCCAGTATGAGAGCCCATTGAGATCACACAGTTGCCCACTGGCAGGGCTGACTCAGTGACTACGGGGTCCATGTTCAGAGGACAAATGAGCACGTGAAGGAGCCCAAGAGCCAGGGTAAAATCGATGCCGCATCCCAAATAAGAGCTGCTGTGATTGTTCAAACACAGCAAATACGTAACGATCTACAAGATGCACCGGAAGGAAGCTGACAAAACGAGATTGAGCCCCACCTGCCATCCGGGCAGGTCTGATCTCTGTTTAAAAAAAAAAAAGATAATTACTGAGAAAAAAATTAAGCATTTATCCACAACCCTGGCAGGGGCTGTACTTTAGAACAATGCTCAATTTGGCCAGTAGGAAGGAGAAAACTTGTTAGCCATATTGGCCAGGGTAGAAGCTGACTTCACACGACACCACCACAGGGGCTGGAACGGAAAACACAAAACGCTCAGGACCATGAAGGAAGGACCCGCGTTATTCTCAATTCACACAGGTTCTGTTTTGTAAAACTGGCCTAAATTTTAATTGGTTGCACGTCACGTTCACAGATTTTTGTCGTCTTCTAGATGCTTGTGTTTTCTATCCTCGTGGTTGGAAGTTTGTATTTCATGAACTTGGAAGACTTCGAAATGGCTCTTCAGAAAGCTGAAAAAATACTTAGAAATGGCATCCATTCTCTTATTTTTACTAAGAAATAAAGCATTCCACTAAAGACACCTTTGCACACGAAACAGAACGTTTTTATCACCCAAAGGTGCACATGGAGAAATGCAATCCCAAACTAAAGGACTGAGGCCCATTTTCCTGGACAGGAGAACCATGCAAGGCCGTCTGACATTCAGGAAATAGCTGGATGTCCTTGCTTGCAGCTGAAATTTCCACTACACAAAATCACCTTCTCCTGCTATCAATTGTTGTCATTGCCTGGCACCAGGCAAGTTTTCTAGAATGTTTTCAGAAACAATCTCCTCAGATCAGTAATTAATTCCTCAGCCACCCAGGCTGGCCTTTCCCATTGTAATGAGGAGCAACCAGAAGAAGCCATTAGACCAGGAAAGGTGAGACCAGCTCCCTCCTCCTCCTTGGATGCCACTAGCTGGCCTCCTGGCTTCTACTTGAAGGATGATCCGCAAATTCTTTCCCCGGGTTTTTGTAGGAAGCCTTTAAAGGCCAAACTATTGAGTCTGAAAACTTCACAAACACTTCAGGCAGAAAGAGCAGCGGAAAGCACTAGGGTTTCCCCTCTGGCCAAATCTCTTCTAGACTAAGAAATGCACCTGCATAATGTAAACACATTTAAACTGGGGCTGGCCTAGGATGCTGTCTCTAATTGCCTGGATTCTCAGGAATCCGAGCCTCAGGGAGAACGCAGATCTGTGCCAAGCCATTCCCAGGTGGTGGATGGTGAGTGCTGGTGGTGGCACTGTCTCTCATTCTGACTTCAGCCCAGAAGGGAAGCATAGCTCTTCCCCACCCCACCCCCCAATGGTGAATCTAGTCCAGAAGAAGGTAGAAGGATTTTCCTGCAGAGTGAGAAAACTCCACGATGAGTACTGCCCCATATAAAAGGAATCCCAAAGCTCAAGAGAAAGCTTGGTCCAACAAATGGCTGCATCTCCCAGAAGCCTCTGTGGCTGCATTCGGCTTACATCTGGCGGGCCCAGCTGAAGGGCAGCAAGACATCGGGTGATGGGCAAAGGGCTTCCTGGGCGTGGCTGTCTCCACTGACCCAGAGCCACCTTCATTTGCTCCCCAGGCGTGCACAAGCCCCAAGTCGCCACTGGGCAAGAGAAGAGAGTCACAGGGACCAGAGCTGAGGGCCGGCCTTTGGGATCTCTGTCGTCAGATTTGAATCCTGCTTGGGACACATCTGGTCACCAACCTTGGACAAGGGACCCAGCTGAACCCAAGCCACCTTTTCTGCATACCTGGTGGTATGCTTTGAGGATTAAATGCAATCAGACCAAGTGCATGCTTGCAAAGAGGGTGAGATTCCGCGAGCGTGTACATATGAGGGCTGACCCGCACCAGCAGCTGGACCGTGAGCCCGTGGGGGCAAAGGGCTGAGCAGGGAGGGTGACCGCGAGGCCACGGCTGTGATCTAGAAGCCTAGGACACAGCAGGCCCATCCCCTTGGCTTACCCATGTGCAGGCTTGCGTTGTAATTGCATCGCTTGCTTCATGAACACAGCAGCCTGAGCCCAGCACTTCCCCCTCCCCAGAGGACGGGTGTGCAGGCCTCTCATGCAGCTCCCCCACAACAACACAGACCGTGGTCCCCAGATGAGAACACACAGGCATGGGTCTCCCTTACTGGGCCTTTAGGTAAACCTCATCCTTATGTTGTCTATGTGGACTCACAGCAAGAGCTTCTTGCTGCTCTGGGGGATTGGTGGGTCAGAGTCAACCCCAGACCAGGAGGCAGAGGCCTCTCGTGAGAGAGGGATTCGAGAGGCTGCCGTGCGTGCTGCAGGAGGGTCCTCTGGAGTGCGAGGGTCCGTCTGCAGATTTGCCAGACAGATGCCCCATTTCCTTGTAGTTAGCCACAGTAAGGAGCACCAGCGTTCAGCCTGCACCATCAAGGGAGGAAACCAGGAAGCATCCTGCAGAATGATCACGCGAGATCGCTGCAGTCACTGAGACCAAAATCCAAAGCAGCGAGGAAGCGGGGAAGCGTCTGGTCCCTGCCCCAGGTGAGGCTGTACTGCAGGAGGACGCTGAACAAGAATGGCCACTCCAGGAGAGGCTGCCACGCATCCCCACCCGCGCAGCCCCATCTCATCCCTCCGCATCATGAATGCTTCTTAACAAAGGCGTTCATTCCTGCTGCTGCCTTTCCGAGCCATCCCAGGTCCTCCCACTGGGCTCCCAGTTGATGCCAGACCTGTGTGCTCCTTTTGGATGAATGTCATGAGATTCATGTTCAACCCCTGGCTTCCTCTTCTAGCGATGTACACACTGAAGTTTTCTGCTGGCTGAGTAAGGGAGACCTAACTTAACCCCCAACTCTCCTCCCCTCCCCAAAGTTACTCCAGCAATCACAAGAAGAAGAAGCCACATCCCGCAAGGTCTTCAGTGGTTAAAAACAATCAGAGCTGTGGCTCAATCTCACCAGGCCCTGCAACCTTGGTGAAGTCATTGAACCTCATTTCCCACAGTTTCCTCTAAAATTAAGATAAACAGTGTTCTGCTGTGATTCGTCAAGAGAGTGGAAGAGATTTGACACCTTTGCATTAAATGACAACAATAATTAGATGCATCTCAAAATTAAATAACGTAGTGTTGACAAGTGTCTGTATAGATCTATTGTAGAGAGCAGGTGACTTTCTTAGGCTTGAACAAGGAGTAGGATTCCGGACTCTAGGAAAGAGTGAGGAGCACAGCTTTTGGAGGCTTGTGTAGTGAACTAACAGTCATCTGTGATCTCTTTAAGAGCCCAAAGGGTTGTGGTTATATCTTTGTAGCTCAGGCTGGACATTTGTCCAGCCTCAGTCACTCTGGGAAGTGATGCGAGGGGAGAAGGTGGTGAAGCAAAGTCCACCAACTTGTAGTCTAAGCATAGAACCCTGTGCAGAAGCAGCAATGTGGCCACACACAGCACTCTTTCTTCCTCGGTGATACCAAACTGCACCGAGCCTGCTTCAACAGCGACACCATGTGGCAGCTACGAGTAACAACAGTCACCAGGCTGTAAAAGGTTCAAAGCCAGCCAGGCTGAAAAGTCTGTGAGACCCTTATCTCCAATTAATCACCAAAAAGAAAAAAAAAAAACTCATGAACAACATCCAGGCCCTGAGTGACCTCACCCACTTCTACTCCTTCAGGATAGATAGTAAATCTCCAGGGTTCATTGGCAAAGACAAAAAGTGAGGCAGAGAGACAGGATCCGTGGAGGTGCTGGAGCTGCCAGCAAGGAAAGCTGGAGGATGAGATGGATGAGAGGGAGGACACGTGCAGGCTGAATGAATGTTAGTGACGGGCACATGGTGGTTGTCACACACTGGGACAGACGATGTTCAGAAATGGGGAGGAGAATGTTCAAATCCAATCCTTTGTCAGTTGAGGGGCAGCCCCCTAACAGACAAGTCTGTATCCTACTCCCTAAAATCTACACAAGACTGGATCTGAACAACAACTAAAGCGAAAGGATGAGAGCCGCAGCTTGGTGACGGAGCACTGCATGTCATGCACAGGACCCCGCTGGTGGTGGTGATGGTGATGATGGCGATGATGATGGTGATGGTGATAATGCTGGTGTTCTGCTCTCTTTGCATAACCCTGTGTCTAATGAGCCAACAATTTGAGGCTGCCTCATAACCACTGCCTCTTTTTGTCAAGTGCTAGTGTGGAAACTGGGGGGCTGAGAGGCTTACATCCTCTGCAGTGTTAGGAATAAAACCTGGATGGGTTCAGTGACCACAACCTGAGCCTTCCACACCGTGTCTGCACTGCCAGGAAGTCGAGTTGTCACCAGGGCTGCAGGAATTGTCTTTGCACTCGAAGGAACCGTACTATGTGATCGTGTGGTGTGTATATTCAATTGTGTCTTCACTGAGTCACTCCGCCTGCTTTTGCTGAGCACCTACATGCAAATGGAAAAGCACCAGTCCTCCCAGGGGAGAGGAGGAAGCAGGCAATTCACAGAACACCCCATTGTGGATTGTCATTAGCAGGTTTTGCTTTTGCAGCTGAGACTGAG
The DNA here is from genome assembly GCF_000151885.1 of Dipodomys ordii. NCBI lineage: Eukaryota > Metazoa > Chordata > Mammalia > Rodentia > Heteromyidae > Dipodomys > Dipodomys ordii. The sequence goes on along the minus strand of NW_012267291.1, from coordinate 2,623,006 downwards.
AAGTGCAGGACAGGACAGGAAATTTGGGGGCTGGGGAGGAGAGAGGGGTGCAGGAAGGTTGGTGGTGCAGGCAGGTGAGTTTTCCTGGCAGGAAAGGGATTAAGGAAGGCTCTTGTCAGGACTCCGAGGAGGAGTAGCATGCCGCATGTCCAGTGATACCTCCGAGCTCTGGGCACGCCAGCTCGGAGTTTGTCTGTGTGCAGCCACGCTGAGGTATCGACTATATCTGAGCTAAGTTGCCACAGAGAAGACTGAATGCTTGCACAAAAAAAAAAAAACCAACAGGCGTATTAGAGCTTTCACAGAAAGTGATGCCCGCTCCTGGGCAAGATCAGAAGAAGTGTAAACCAGGTTACATTCTATTGGAGAATAAGAATGAGATACGGAGTGCATTGAGGCAGAAACCAATAAAGATCTACATCTTAGAACAGTCACTCTGACTTCAACTTGAAAGGTGAGATTAGAGCGTCAACCTGTAAAGGCCAAAGAAGGGTGTGGGGAGGGAGGGGAATAATCCAGGGGCCCTGGGCTGGAGGGCTAAGGTGGAAGAGCAGCACAATGGCTCTCACTGCACTACCCTCCATGCCCACTAGATGGTGAGATCGCCCAGGAAACACCTCTCACCGCCCAGGGAATCTTCAGGAACTAGCCTCAGACAAGTCAAGTTTCTGCCTAAGATTCTGCGGTTTAAGACCACGCGGTGTGCCACATCCTCTGAGGATCTGGAAAAGAGCCAGAGTCACCTGACCAAATAAAATATGCTGGTGTTGCCAACAGGTGGAGGGATGGATGAAAACCCAACCCAAATGTTGACTAATGAAGAAATTCAACGGCCCATGAACACAAGAAGAGTACCTCCGCTTCCCCAATCACCAGGGAAGTTCCTCAACCGAGAGGTGTACCACAGGCCTAGAGAGATCCCTTTTCAAACTGGCAGTCCCACCATTGTCCAGAACAACATGAGACAGCTCCTGGCAGAGCTGACTGGCATGTGTCCCGAAAGGCAGCTTCTCAGCCCAAGTCTAGCAGACCCACTGACCCAACGAGCCCCTTCTGCCAACACCACAGAGAAGGAATGGGGAGTGTGGATCCATCAGGGCACAGTGTAGAATGATGTCACTCCCCAGAGAGAAATTATCTTCACTTGGGGGACTTGGTTTATGTCATGGTTGTGGAGAAGAATCTCAGAATACATCGAGGTAGCAAAGTGACTCCTAGACACGGGCGCCTTCTGTGGACAGAGGTGTTCTGCGTTCTGATACATGCACCAGGCAAATCATGATACATACGTCTGACACATATACCAGGCAAATCAGGGGCTGGAGTAAACATGCCATGAGCCAAGAACAACTTGACCCTCAGCACCTGGTCCCCTCAAGAATTCCCGTTGTTGTCATGATCAAACGTTATGCATTTACTCTGGAGACGTTAGATAGGAGCAGGTCGCTTCAGATCCATGCAACAGAGACTTTTGTTCTTTGTGACTTTGAATGGTCAGCCTTCAAATTGAATCAAGGTGGGGGAGGGGAGTTGGGCATGCTCACCCTCTGGGAGGAACCCTGATCTAGAGCAAGGGTGGAGGTGGGGAGGAGAGGGGAGGTCCTTGCTTTCTTGCTCGATGAAGAGTGCTCAGTGCCATCTATGCACTTCTAATCAGGTGACACGTCTGTGCAGTGTGTTTCTGGTTTTTTCCTCCCAGGCTCTGTCCCCTAGTCTCTCCTGGGCCCACACCAGAACCAACCCGAATGACCCACGTTGGAGAAACCACGCAGCAGGGTACGCCACACTTCCTTACATCCGTGAATCATGGTTGAGCTACTGCTAGGTGGCGGTGCTGGGCTGCGTACTGGAGACACAGCCCGGCCTGGCGGCTGCGGTCATTCATTTAGATATGGAAAAAGGCACCACAGAGATGAGCTCGTGGGCTGCGAAGATGTCCCCACTTTACAAGCGGAAGGAAAATAGGATAGTAATACACATATATGTATATATTACACATATGAATATACAACATGCTGTGCATTTAGGCATGTGTTACAAAACCGGTGGGAAATTTCAACCAAATGTAAGATAGCGCACATTTCTTCATCTTCTGTTAATCAACTCCCTTTTACCTCCCAGTCCCAATTCTGCAAGGTTATTCAGGAATTCGACCTTGATCCGGCTTGAGTTCGCCCTTCATCCTCTGCCTCCTCTTCAGAGTTCTGTCCAGGTTCTGGCTCTCACCCAGGGCCCATCTTGGATCGCATGTGCACAGAGATGACCCCCAAATGCCTACCACCCTGGCAGGGACGATGGTCCGGTCCAATTGGCTGCGCTGATCTTTGTGTGAGGACAAAAAGTCTCGACCCCAGGAGAACCTCATACCAGGAAGGAGGCTGAGGCCCACCCCCTGGCCTGCTGCCTGCCCCATACATCGGCCATGTGCAGCGCCAGAGCTGGTCCCTGAGCTGCAACGCTGCTAATGGCATCAGTCATGCATGCATCATGGGCACGGCGTCGGTTGGGATCTGCATTTCTACAAGGATGCCCAGCGATCCAGGCACTTCCCACTACTATGGAAGCACCCCCCACCCCGTCCCCCACAGGGGTAGAACTCCAGCTGGAGCCACTCTCGGTCCTGTGTGGCTGGGCCATCTCTCTCTAGTCTTCGGGAAGCCTTCTTCGCTTCCATCACAGAACACTGCGAGGTGAGGGCCTCGTGGGCAGCTCCAGCCCGCTGGCCTTTTCTCATGGTAAGCTGACCACCACCCCTCAGCTGGGAAGAGCGGAGAACCGGGCCTCCATCATGAAAGCAGGAGGAGAATTCAAAAGAGGAGCATGCACTTGAGCCATAAGGACATATTCGTTTTCATAAATTGGTATTAAAACAAAACATCACCATGTAACTGACATAGCCAGAGGAGAACTTACATTGGATGGAAATTGAGCTGCGCACAGCCAGGCCCACCACCCCCCAGGCCAAGACCAAGCCGGGGACAGGAAGGGGGGCAGTGGTCTCACCAGGAGGTCTAGGAGATCACCCCAGAGGACTGGCACATGTCCTCTGGGGCACTGGGACTTCATGAAATCCTATCTTCTGTTAAAGCATTTGTGCTTTTACAGAGAAAAAAGTGGGGGAGGGGGCGTTAACATGGTAATTGAAAAACAGGAGACATCTACCCACAGGTAAATGGCTCTCTTTTTAAACATAATGCACACATTATAGGCTACTCCAATAAATGGAGGCTTCTTAGCATGAGCGACGGAGGTGAGCAGCTGCTTAGAACAGATGTCCCCACTACCCATTCCCAGCCCGTGCGTCTGAGCTCAAGGGCTGTCGCAAAGCACACTCATGGCCGTCCGGGCCGGCGGTGGAGTGGGATTTTCCTGCCTCCTGCCACCAGCTCCAGAGGCTGGGGGTCCAGGAGGGATGCCAGGCAGGGTTCCAAGAGCCACCGCCCCCCCCCCGTTCCCATGCTCTAGCTCTCCCCTGGGAAGAGCTGAAGAGAGCGCATCTAGTCTGAGAGTGCACAGTAGGGCTGGGGTGTGGCTCAAGTGGTAGAGCGCTGGTCTGATGAGCAAATGGCCATGAGTTCAAACCCAGCATCACCAAAGAAAGAAAGAAATGGGGGGGGGCAGGGGTTTGAAAAGAGCTAGCAGACAAGCTAACATGTGCATTGTCCATGGTGCTTCATATGAGCAGTTCATGGAACTGTGGGTGTGTTCGTCCAGGGCAGATGTGTGGAGGACCCAACAGTGGATGGCTCTCTAGACAGATGAGTCACCACACATATTTGGGGGGCTCTAAATGCAACCCCAGGCAGTGAGCACAGAAAGAGAAAGCTCAGGGCCTAGGTTAATGCCCCAGAACCTGAGATACAATGGGCTGGGAAGGTGGCTCAGTGGTAGAGTGCTTGCCTCACATGCATAAGTCCCTGAGTTTGATTCCTCAGCATCACATTAGCAGTAAAAAGCCAGAAGTGGTGCTGTGGCTCAAGTGATAGAGCATTAGCCTTCAGCTGAAAAACTAAAGGACAGTGCTCAGGCCCTGAGTTCAAGCCCCACAACTGACAAAAAAAAAAGTGTCAAGCCTGGGCCTCATTTAATTCACTGATTAATGGAGGAATAGGAGACATGACCACAGTTTCAAAAGTGTATCTCTCTCTCTCTCTCACACACACACATACACACATACACACACACACACACACACACACACACACACACACACAGTCTGTCCCCAGGGAGGTGGTTAATTAGATTCCATTGGACAAAATGCATTTCCATTTCTTGTCATTCTCTACAATTCACTGAGTGATGAAATAGCTCCAAGGCAAAAAAGGCACAGATCACTCAGTAGGGTGCTCCAAGCAATTCTTCCTCCCCCTCCTCCTCCACCACCTCCTCCTCCTCCTCCTCCTCCTCCACCTCCTCCTCCCGGCACATTCCAGAGTCTTTCACAATTTTTCCCGACCCAGTTTACTGAATGAGCGAAGGCAATGGTGCAGGCAGAGCAGCAAATGAACTCTCACAGTTCTTGGAGTTTTTTCTGCTCCTTTTCTCTGTTGCATAATCTCCCGCACTTCCATGGGCTCTCTCTCCTCGGCCCAGCCTGCCTTCCCCATAGGAGCTGCAGGCGGCGGGGAGCGAGGATTTTAGGGGACCCCTCACTCTCCCTTCACCCTGGAAGGCACGGCCTGAGCTGAGCCCTCTGCTCCGGGAATGCGGGGCCTCCCTGGCCTCCTCCCCCAGCTTCATCCCCATGGCCCCCTCCACCGGGCAGTCCTCCACCCCCACTGGTTGATCAGCAGCTCTCATGGAAAGCAGGGAAGGCCTGCGCGTCCAGGTTTGGATTCACCTCAGTACCCACCCCACAAGCAGTTCTTTTCCGTGTGTGGGGACCTGGAGAGTCAACCCAGGGTCCCGGGCACATGAGGAAAGCAGCCTACCTTCAGTGCCCCTCCCCACACCGGGCCTGGTCCGTCCCAAGTCCAGCTCGCACTTGTAGCGCACAAGGGCGGTCTGCCCTGTTTGGAGATCCTCATCACCCACGGGTGGGGGACCTTGGTGCCACTCCAGATCATCCCCTACATGGAGATCAAGGATGCTACAACCCTCCAACAACACCCAGGACCTCAGTACCCCCACACCACGACGCCCCAAGCCAGCTGCCCCGCTGTGCTCAGACACAGAGGATCCGAGAGCGCCCTGCCCACCCTGAGCAGCGGCTGGGCTGAGTCCTCCATGCCTGCAGAGCCTTCCTCCCACCCGAGAGACCAGACGGCCCCCATGCCTGGGCAAGGCCCAGGCCCGCCGCCATCTCCACTGCATCCCTAGCAGATGCAGCTTCCTGACAAGACCAGCGGCCCCAGGGCTGAGACGGAACCTCACCTCTTGGACCAACTAGGTGCGTTCTGGCTTGGATAAAGTCACTTCTGTTTTGCGTTTTGTTTTTTTTTTTTTCCAATCTTGGGACTTGAACTCTGGGCCTGGGCGCTGTCCCTCAGCTCTTCAGCTCAAGGCTTTACCACTTGAGCCACAGCTCCACTTCCAGTTTTCTAGTGGTTCATTGGAGATAAGAGTCTCATGGACTCTCCTGCCTGGGCTGGCTTTGAACCGTGGTCCTCAGAACTCAGCCTCTTCAGGATTACAGGCGTGAGCCACTGGTACCCACGGGAAGTCACTTCTGACCTGAGCAATATACTGCCCCCCCCCCGACCCACACTACACAGACCCACCGGGTTTGCTGCCACTCAGGGCCCCACTCCATCATTCTGTCCTTCTGTCGGTGAGTCCCTGTACATTGCACTTGGAACCATCCTGACTCCTGACGGACACACAAGGAATGCATGTTTCTGCCCTACTTCATTGCTCAGGGAATTCACGCCTCTTGTGAAGGCCTACTTTGGAAAGCTGAGATGCTCCCCTTCTCTGGCATTTTCCTCAAGTAAAGGCTCCCGCAGACTTAAAGGACTAGGAGGAAAAAAAAAACTCTCAGTTGAACTCAAGAGCAGAGCTAGGGCTCCGTCCCTGGGCCTGGGCGCCACTTCCCTGACATTTTCCTGCCACTGGTAATGACTTTCGAGAACACCGAACCATTTTTCCTTTCACCAGCAGCCTGTCAATAGTTCTAAGGATGCTCTATGCTGATCATACGTCTTCGGGGATCCAAGTGTGTCACCCACCTACCATAGCCCCAGTCCTTACTCCCGAAAGGAGCAGCAGAGACTGAAAGAATCTAGAAAGAACAAGTGCAGAAGCCGGGCATTCACAAGCTCAATCCCAGGAGTGTCGTTGGAAGTTCCTCAGAAAACTTCCTCACTCATGTAGATTTTGGCTACACGGATGCATCTGTCTCCCGGGGAGGTTGAGATGCAGAGTATTTGCTATGGAAGGCCACAGGAAATTGTTCTATTCCTGTGGAACTGAGTTGTATAGGTAGACATCCCAAGCAAGACAGAACAACAGTGTTGGCCATTGTAGGTTGATCTTAGATGAATGTCAATGTAGTTGTTGATGAACCAAAAGCTTTCTCGGTCCTCCCTTCCCTTCCTTCAAGCATCATTTAAAATGTCAAGGCAACAGCTGGGCACTGGTAGCTCACGCCTGTCATCCTAGCTACTCAGGAGGCTGAGATGTGAGGATCACAGTGCAAAGCCAGCCCTGGTAGGAAAGTCTGTGAGACTCTGATCTCCAACAAACCACCAGAAAACCTTAAGTGGTGCTGTGGCTCAAGTGTTAGAGCACTCACCTTGGGCTGAAGAGCCAAGGGATAGCACCCAGGCCCAGAGTTCAAGCCCCACACCTGACAAAATAAGTAAATAAACATGGTGAAAATGAGCAAATGTGGAGGCATCGTGTAGCGTCCTGCCTCCTTCTCCCCCTCCTGGAGCAGGGCCGCACCCCAGTCATGTTCCACAGAGCCTGCAGCCTTCTCCCAGCCACCAGGAGCCTCCCCTGCTGCTCACCAACAATTTAGCAATCAGCAGAGACTAGGAAATAAGGGCCAGAGAAGCAGTGAAGAAGAAGGAGCGGCAAAGCCAGCGAAAGCAGGAAGAAAGATCACAGGGGGCTGATGGCCCATGGAAAGCCTGCTCAAGTCACCTCGGAGCTTCTTTTCAAGGGAAAAAGGTGTCCACGTCCTTGGGTTTTAATTATGGCAAATCCTGTGCTTCCGTGAGTGTTCGATCCAGGGGGAGTAGAGTCCGGGGGAGAGGAGGTGTCTGGAAATAAGCACCCCAGGAAGAAACATGGCAGAACGCTGGGACCTAGAACCACAATCTGCCTGCTATTGTTGACAGGGTTTCTGGTCCAGAGTATGTCACCCAGCACCAACTCCCAGAGCTCCTCAGCAGCCCTCAGTCTATTCGGAGACTCTTTTTGTTGGTGGTGGTGGTCATGGGGCCTGAACTCTGGGCCTGGGCACTGTCCCTCAGCTCTTCAGCTCAAGGCTACCACTTGAGCCACAGCGCCACTTCCGGCTTTTTCTGCTTATGTGGTGCTGAGGAATTGAACCCAGGGCCTCATGCTGCAAGGCAAGCGCTCTACCACTGAGCCACCTTCCCAGCCCTATTCGGAGACGATGATATTAGTTCTGTTTAGTATTTTTGCTCTCTTCAACAACTTAAAGATAATTTTAGAACAATTTTTGTTTTCTCACTCCCTCATTCACTCTGTGGCCTTGGGACACGGAGGGGGTGAGGGGGCTTGATCTCAGCAAGCTGATGCCCAGCACTGAGCATACACCGGATAGGAGCCCTGGCAGAAAAGTTCACAGCTGTCCCCCAAAGAATAAGCAACTGGTACCTTGTTTCACAGACAAAATAAGTGTGGCTCAGTTCAAGTTGTCTGCCCAAAGACACAGAGCTAGGAAATACCCAGTTGTGGGAATCTGAAGCCATATAAGATGAGCCCAGAACCTGCACGTTCCGCCATTAGTGTAGATCAGCGCCAGGTCGAGCATCACGCTCGGTGCTAGCGTCATCTCATCATGTGGTCAGACCTCAGAGCTCCCGAGTGAGGGACGTGCCGCTGGGGCATGCCCATTGTCCAAAACGTGTGGCTCAAGGCAGGCAAAGCCTGCACTGCTCTATTCCTCACCCTCCAATCCCACTCTTCTTTTCTTTGAGCCTTCCCTTTTGGAAATAAAAGAAAGGGAAGAAGTGAAAGGCAGGCAGGCAGGCAGGAAGGAAGGAAGGAAGAAGGGAGGGAGGGAGGGGAAGGGAAAGAGAAGGAGGAGAAGGGAGGAAAGAGGAGGAGAGGGGAGAAAAGGGGAGAGAATGGGAGGGAGAGGAGGGGAGAGGAGGGGAAAAGAGGGGAGAGGAGGGGAGAGGAGGGGAGAGGAGGGGAGGGGAGAGGAATCCTAGCACAGAAAGCTGGGTGACAATGGCTCAGATGGCACACACAGAGCCAGTTTCTCTCTCTGCTCCCAGAACAAAGGTTCCAGGAGAAAATATTCGTCCTTGAAGCACTTAGCTCTCACCCAGCCATTCCACTTCATATGATACTGGCACCTGTTTTTGTCAACCAATGTTCTCTTAAATATGAATTCAGCAAAATGCAAAAGAAAACCTTCATGGCCAACCCTGTAGAACTCTGAAGGGCACTACAGGTTGTAATTTTTATACTTTTGCCAATAAATCAAGCTTTGCGGCTGTGCCTACTCCTAACAAAATCTTCCCACAAAGCAAAATAAACCCAGCTAAATACGGACTGTGGCACAAAGTCAGGTGGTCGGCATCAGAGCCTGCGGGGTCACCGCCAGGCCAGGGCCGCAGAGCACTTGCCAGGCCCCATCACGTCAGTACAGAACGTCTCCTGCTGCTGCCTGTTCTCTAGAGCAGAGCGAGGTTTGTGCCTCACAAGTCCAGTATTGTGTGGACACCGCACGTGACTTGTGTTTAACTTACACAGACTCGACTATGCTTATCCTGTGAAGTCGGAGAAAGAGGAAACACCCCAGGGGCTCCTAGGAGAACCAAGAGCCTGGGTTTCCCTTCCCTGTGGTGGGCTGCTATTCCACAGGCCTCCTGGTGGTGGTGGGGCCCTTGAGTTCCTTTGTAACATCCCTTTTTAGGGGTACTGGGGTTTGGGCTTAGAACCTCTCACTTGCCAGGCAAGTACACTACCACTTATTACCACTTATGTCATTCCCCAGCCCTTTTCAGATAGAAACTCACACTTTTGCCCTTGCCAGCCTCAAACTGTGAATCTCCTACCCCCCCCCCCGCCACTGCAAGTCACCAGATGCCAGGCATGCATCGCCACGCATGCTCTGCTCTTCATGTCTTGTCAGCATGTGGCTCTCCCAGAGGGGCTTGTCCACAGAGAAGCTGTTCAATCTATACACGCGTCACTTAGATTCCAGTACCAGGCTGTTGTAGACACTGTCGTGGGAACCCGGATGACTATGGGAAAGGGACCATCTTCCAGCTTCTCCATGACACGGGTGTGCCCAGAGCCAGGGCTGCCAGCTGAGAGCTGCTTGGAGAGTTCCTGCAGATACTCACCAAAGCTGAAGGCAGCTCAGCTGTCCCCCGTCCCCCTGTGCCTCTCCCTCTCCCAAGCTGAAGGTGGACACCACCGGTACTGCCCACCAATAAACTTCAGCCTGAAACACCCAGCCGGCCGCAGCCCAGGAAGAAGAGAGAAGGGACAGCCTTCTGCATCCTCCCCACCCACCCACCCAGGGAACAGTTCATAGTGTGTGAAGCTAAAGTTCATCCACAAATGGAGACCTCTCAAAGCGAGACACCATATTTGGCAGGAACTCTCCCTCAAGGTGGGGAAAAGTCTTTACCAGGACGTGTTTCCCACAGGGACAGCTCCCTGCCAGGCTCTGAGCCCTGAAGCCTCTGGACCAGCATACTTCACAGCCCAGGGCCTCCCCATGCTCCCTTCATCCTCCACCATCCCCTGACACCAACATGGCTCCGTCCGCCAGGCCGGGCTCAGGTTCTGCATCCCCGTTCTGTTCCACCACCCTCAAAGTTCCGAGGACAAGGAACATCACTACTTCTTGTAACGAATGCCACCATCACGCCAGCAAGTTCCAGGCTGGGCTGGCACTGGCCCCTTGTGTCCCTGCTCCCCAGTCAGTCTTCCCTGCTGTGGGGCAGCGGCGCCCACGTCTGGCGAGCCTTCTGTGTCCGACAGCTTATTGTCGCTGTAATAATCAGCTGACAAACAGAAAAGGTTTCCTTGGCTCAGTCCGTGAGTCCTGCCACTTGCAGGCTTGTGGTGAGAGAGCACGGACAGAACAAAACTCCTCACCTGGTAGCTGGGAAATGAAAAATGGAGTTCTACAATCTCCTTTGAGGGCACCCCCCCTCAATGACCTAAAGACCTCCCCCTGCTTCTTAACGTTTCTACCACTTCCCAGTAGTGCCACTGGCAAGAAACCACACACTACTTCATACTTAGACTGTGGCACCTACCAAGTCAAGTCTGTAGCCAGGAGTCCCTGGCTGGGCCAGATCCACAGATAGCTGAGAAGCTCTGTCCCAGCCCAGGTCAGCTCCCATGTGAAACTACTGAGAGGCACAGACCCCATCTCCCCCCTTAATAACACCAGCATAATGCACCCGGAAACCTCACACTCCAAACAAAGCATGCTAATGCCAGCCAGACAAAAGAAACACAGGCACAGAGGGACTCTATGGGCACCCAATTTATGGGTGATGACAAAAGGAATAGAGCGGTAACGTCCCAGGACTGGTTTTGTAACCGGCATAGATAGCCCTGATTGCCGTGGAGAAATTTCTCCTCATCATATCTCCTTCAGCCAAAGCAGCAGCGAGGACTCAAAGCATCGGAGGACCATTCAGTACCCAGGAAATTCCTGCCTTTTATCACCATCTGCCACCATTGCCTCAGAAAAGGGACTTGGAGAAACAAATTGATTTTTGGTTGTTCTTTTTTTTTTACCCTGAGTTTCCAATGAGATTCGGACAAAGGAAAGAAAAATGTTCTTGAAAAAGGGGGGGAAATGACACAGAAAAAGTACAGTCAGGAAGTCCAATCTGTTTTCCCCAAAGGTCCAGTAATTGAGTTGGCTGAAATAAACAACAAGAGACAGATTAACAGGAGAAAAATCTATAACAAGTTAGTGTATGGGGTCACGGGTTTCTATGACACTGGAGTCCTTGGCTGGAAGCCCCAGGGACCCAGGGTGAATGGCGAATTCTCATGCGTTTGTTCAATGAAGCCTGGGCGGCCAAGCAACAAGTCAGCCATGTTGAAGATGGTTGGGTAAGTGCAGGCGGAACATGAGCCCGCAAAGCCTGTCCAGACTCTCCTGGGCCTTGCTTCCTTCTGAAGTGGTGGCAGGACCTTTCTAGAACAAAGGTTGGCAGCCGGTGATCAGACACAGTCAGCTGGCAGATTTCCTTATGGCCAGCTCCTAGACAGAAAAGTAGAAGAAAATCGGGGTTCAATTCTAGGCTTTATGGCTGGCTTTGGGGAAAGCTTTAGCTTCTATGACTCATCCGGAGGGGAGAGGAATTCTGGTTCCTGAAACTTACTTCAAGAAAGAATGCGGAAATGGCTTTTGGGGTGGGCGGGGTTGGAACAGGGAACATGAGGGAAAAGGATGGAAGCGATGACTCTGCCCAGAGTCACCTACGTTAAACTATAAAAGGAATGAAGGACAAGGCACAGGAAGCAGGAGAAGGTCGGAAAGAAACTTCTGGAACTTCACTTCAGGGCATCGCTCTCTGACCAGCAACTGCACCTCTGGTTGCCCTGAAATGCTCATAAAGATGGCTTCCTGTTTCCTCTTTGAAAGTCAAGAGATTAAGAAGAGACATCTCACTGTATTTGACCCTGGTGCCCTGCATCTTGTACATACATTTTTCTAATTTGGGGAGGGGAGGGGAAATAACAAAATGCTGAAGCAAGAACACAGGTTGAGCCACTGTAACAATGGGATGTACAAGACATTATGTTGAAAATGAACTTTCCAACTTGGGAGAGGGGACAGGGGGAAGAGAGGAGTTGGGGAGGTAGAGAAGGAAGGGATTGTAGGGATAAACAAAGGAGGAGGGTCACAATGCTCCATAGGAAATGGACTCATTACCTTACTCATGTAATGTAACCCCTCTGTACAGTATCTTTACAATAAAAAATATTAAAAAGAAGAGACATCTTTTTGAATATCTCATTTTCAATGTGCCGCCAACTCTGACGCTGAATTTTAAGCAGGGATATTTACAGTGGCTGGGAGTTTTTGTTCTGCTCTGTTCACTTCATTTGAAAAACTGAGAAAGTGAGAAAATGGAAGATGCCAGAATCCAGAAGTTGAACACAGCCTACATGGGCATTTTCTACGGTGTTGTTCAGCACCAGGACTGTAACACACCCCTGCCACTCTCCGTCCCAGGTCTTATCACGGGCAACTGACACGGGTTAGCGGCCCGACCCAGAGGTGTCAATTCCGCACCACAGCTGGAGCAATGTCTGTACTGGTCTTGAGCTGCCCACTTCACCTACGCGGAGAGGTTTGGGGGTACGGAGTGGCTGGTGAAGAGACAAGAAATCACAAATACTTTGGCCTTAAGCTACAAAGTTACATCAAAGACCCAAGAAGAAAAGCCTGGGGAGTTTTTGAATTAAAGAAAAAAATAAAACTAGACACAAAAGGCCACACATCATACCGTCTCACTGACTTGCGATGACTAGAAAAGGGGATAAAAACAATCCCTAAAGACAGGAAGTAGCTTTGTTGTTCCCAGGGGCTGGAGGAAGTGGTAACAGACATGACTCCTAATAACTATGGTACTGCTTCTTGGAATTGTTTTTAATGTCTGGAAATTAGATTGTGGTGACAGTTGTACGGTACCATGAATTTATGAAACACAAGGAATTAGACCTGGGATCCTAGAACTAGGAAGGCAAAGGCAAAAGAGTCTTGAGTTCAAGGCCCAGCTTTGTGGGTCTGCAATGTAGAGGTTAGCACCCCTTACCCCTTCCCTGTCCCAGCCACCGTCCTAGAGACAATAGATTGAGTCCACCAAGAAGACCAGCAAAGACCAAGAGGAACCTCCCATAATGGAAAACTCCAACAGGAAGAAGGTTGTACTCCTGCTTTGAGATTTCTCATGCCCCTCTGCTTCTCTGGTCCGTAAAGACTGTCTTGAAGACTGAAGAAGGAATGTAGTCACATTTGAAGACAAGAGGGAGGTGAGGGGAGTCACCGCTGAGCGGGGGAGTCACCGCTGAACAGATGAGTAAGAATGCAGAGACAAACAAGCTTACGACCGAAAACGTGAGCCATGATTTGGATAGACTTAGCTTTTCTCCTATCTAAAAAAGTAAAGGAGGGGCTGGGAAGGTGACTCAGTGGTAGAGCGCTTGCCTTGCATGCCTGAGGCCCTGGGTTTGATTCCTTAGCACCACATAAGCAAAAAGAAAAAAGCCGGAAGTGGTGCTGTAGCTCAAGTGGTAGAGCGCTAGCCTTGAGCTGAAGAGCCGAGGGACAGTGCCCAGGCCCAGAGTTCAGGCCCACGACCGGACCCAAAAAAAAAAAAAAAAAAAAGTAAAGGGGAGAAAAGATGTTCCAAAAAGCAAAGGCTGTATTCCAGGGACCTCGAGAGACTCTAGCAGGCTTGGTCCCCATGTTCACGGAGCAGGTGCTCCTGCCCACCCAGGACGGGCAGACAGTACACGGAAGATACCCTCCCCCACTGCCTCAAGCCATGGAGCTCCTGCGTGTACTACGTCAAACCCATCCTAACAGATAAGAAAGACAAAGAGCATCCGTGGTGTCCAGGCTGCCCTCTGCTGGCGTCTGCTTTTACTTTAACTTAGAGCTGTTCCCATGCTCACTACCTATCAAGCCAAATCACCCCAAACCACCCCCACCCCCCATCCTGAAGGTGCTCCCACGAGCAACAGAAGGAGAAACATTGTGGGCTTTGACCAGAAACAGACGTGGGTTCAAATCTCTGTTTTCTACTCAGCCACCATATGACCTTAGGAAGTTCTCCGTGTGCCCATGTTCCTCAGGAAGCACACTGATGTGATCACGTGCACTTGGCTGGTGGTTTGGAGACGACGGGCGCTGGAAGCTAAGGATGCCGGGGACAGGGGAGCTAAATACAGAGTGGCCACAGCATCAGCGCAGCCGAGGTGCTGGGCAGGTAAGGGAAGGGTGGGGAGGGACGGGAGGGAGAAAGCGCTGCTTCCCGTAAGACCCGCCCTCCTCTCAGTACTGAAGCCGCGCACTTACCACATTGCCATGTGCCCTCTTTGAAGAGAAACAGGGATTTCAGATCTGAAAGTTAGCTGAGCATGTGAAAGCCCTCTGGGCCATCACCTTAAGTGAGGGTGGTTGAGGCACTAATCCCAGGGGTGCTGTGCATGTGGGGACCTTGTGACCCAACCCAGCACAATGTGATGCCAAAGCACCCAGGCCTGTGCCAGTCTCCCCATAATCCCGCCACTCTCGCCTAATCCTAAGCAAAGCACCAGACATGCATGGCTTGCAGGGGCTTCTACAAAATACCAATGCTCCCCCAAAAATGGCCCAGGTCATGAAAAGCAAAGAAAGGGTTCAACCCTACCAGCTCAGATGAAGGGTTCAACCCTACCAGCTCAGACGAAGACACAGTGACATAATACAACGGGCCATCTTAGATTGAAGCCAGGATCAAAATGAGGACACAACTGAGAACCCAGTGACTGCTAAGCCAAGTCCAGCGTTCAGTCGGTAGCCATGAACCACTTGCAGAGCCCCAGGCCTGCGGTGCTAAGTGACACGTCAGCAGCCCCGGGGAAGACAGGACCAAGCTGGCACAAGACGCTCTATACCATCTTTGCCGTGGTCATGCAAAGTTAAACTACTCCAAACCGTATAAATGGGCTTTGAGAGAACGCCACGTCCCTGCGGGGATGCTCTGCATGGATGTCAAACCTCATCGGTTATAAAGCGCACCCCAGTCTTCCCGGCCATGAGGGTAGATGAGCTGTCTCTGTTCCCTGCTGTCCACTTGTCCTTGGACAGTGATAAACGCTTCCCCCACTCGTCCTGACCATTCACACAGGCTTCCAGCCACCGGCAGATCTAACTGGGGCCTTAGTCACAGGAAGTGCGGAGCCAGCGCTCTCCCCCACCCCCCGTGTGACACTGTGAGAGGTGGCAGCACCAAGGATCATCACCCCACCCCCACACCCCCACACAGCACCGACAAGGAGTCAGCTGGCCGGAACCCGCGGGGGGAGACGCCTGTCCCTGCAGCCAGGCCCACCTCGGGTCGGCACGTACCCCGTTCTGCTCTGTGGTCAGGGGAGGCTGCCCCACTCCAGCCCCCCTCAAGGGAGGCATGTCGTCCCCCTGGCCGGCAGGAGCCCGCAGCTGTGAGCTCATCTTCCCATCCAACTCACAGCCACCATCCGGCCGGGCCACCTCCATCCAACAGGGACCATTCTGATGGACCACGTATGCTCCAGAGGTGCCCCAGGCCGGTGAGGCCTCATCCTTCAACTTCTTCTACCCAGATCTGCCTTCCCTGTCTTCCTGCTCATAGCTACTGGTCCCTAATGAGCTGACTCCATCTCAGCATCTGCAGAGCTCAATCGTCTTTCTGGGAAGATGGGACAGCCATTCATGGCTTTATCTGGCTTCCCAGGTTTGCTTTCGGCTCGAGGAGATCATGTGACCCCAGCCTAGACCACCAGGCATTCATCATAATTGCACTAAGGGACAGAGAGACCTTGGTGGGAAGTGGGAAGCGTTTCTGTCTTCATCTCACAGGGAGAGTCCACGGGGTGGCCTGCTATGCTTCCGTTTTCTTCCTGTCACAGACCTGTTGGATGGAGCTGCTGTCTTTAGACTGTCAGGTGACTTACACGCAAGAAATGCCAAGACTTGTAGGACTGCGACCCCAGCCCTGCCCAGCCACTGGCTGGTGTAGCCACACCTCACATCTACCTAAGACATCAAGACATGTGCGGGGGCGGGGGGGAATGTTTGCATGGGCCACAGTGCAGTATTTTTCCGTTATCTGCCAGAAGCCATACCCCAATAAGAGTGAAGAAGATGGAGGCCAGCATTTATTGAGTAGCTACTATCCATCAGTCCAGGCTGGGTGCTCTCCAATCCATCTCATCTAACGTGCACAAAAACCTCATGAAAACATTTGGGGGCCTTGGCCTTCCTGGTTGGGCTCACTGACTTGTTCTTATCATCTAGGATAACCACAGGCATCCACTCCTCTGGTCATGGATAATAAACCGGGAACTGCGGGCTGGAAAGCAAGGGCCGGTCTCAGAGACATGACATTGACAGATCTACTGGCTCAAGAGCACCAGCATTCACCAGGGGTGGGCTGAGCCCTTCTCTTCCTGGCCTCTCTTCCGCCTCCTGTCTGGTAGCTTTCAAAGCATCCACATAGTTCTTGTCTAGAAATATCTGAGAACACAGGAGTGCATTGTTCTGCTCAACTTCTATGTAGCAGGTGCAGGTCTAGAGAGCCAGCAAGAGTGAGTATCAGGAAAGAGAAACAGGACCGCTGCAGAAGATGACAAAACAGAAAGGCAGAGGGGACACTAGGACAGAGCCTCCACGTCCCCCGGGGGACAGAGATGTGTGGAGAGCATGAGGGAAGCCAGGCCAGCCAGACATAGCTGTGACACCAATCCACAACTTCCACAAGTCTCAGACCTAGCATGGGACTTGGGGGGGGGAGGGTGGGCATGGGGAAGGGTCAGTGGCTTCCCCACTATGTCAGACCCACGTCAGAGAGCAACTATCATTCCCAGAGAGGATCAACTAAGTGTCATCTTGACAGAGACCTTCCTATGGCAAGAATTCACTGTCAGGGGTGAGAGCAGGCCCGTTGTCTGAGGGCCGACTCAAGACATGCACCTGGGCTTTTCTGCTAAAGAGAGTGGATTTCAGGGGCTGCCGGAGTAATCCGATGGCTTTAGCTGTTTTCAAGTGACCCGAATTCAGGAAATCTCTCCAACACTAAGCCACGTCCAGAGACGTCAACTCAAGGAAAGAGATTGCAGCCAGAGAGTTCTGAGTCACTCAGCCTCTGATCTCCACGTGTAGGCCTGAGACTCCCTGCACAGGTAGACAAGGAGGGGGAAGAGGTTCTGGCTCAGGGGAGCTCAGAAGCAACAAGAGATCAGTAGTAGGCAGCTCCAACCTGGCCCACACAGGTGAGCTGAGAGGTTAAAGCAGCCCCCGGAGGCCAGGATGTGAGAGGCCTGAAGGACAGTGGCCCCGGTGCCGGAGGGCCTCTGCACACACAGTACCCAGCCTGCGGCTCCCCTTGGGGAGCTCCCTCCGGTGGCAGCATTGGGGACCTGCTGCCAAGCACAGCTGGGAACCCCAGTGAGCACAAGGCCTGGAGGAGAACACACACACAAACACACACACACACACACCCTCCACAGGGTGAAGAATCATTATGCTGAAAGATCAGAGAGCTGCAGGCAGGGAAACTGAGTCCCTCCGTTCCCTACCACTGCTGCAGAACGTGGTGGGTCATTCATTCCCTCCCTATCGGCCACACTGGGAGACGCCCCCAACGGTTGTCCGGCAGGAGGAGCCCATGGAGGTGCCCCGGGGGAAGTGGGGGCTTGCCTGGCCTGTAGACCGGAGAGAAAAGCGGGCTCATCGGAGGCTTCCCTTACACAGAGAAGAGACGCTTAGGAGGCAGAAGCAACACAGACGTGGCTACGTCACCCTCGGCCAGCCCCCAATGCCAGGTCACGTACAACGCCAACACCAGGTAATCCTCCTCAATAGGACTCATGCAAGAAGACCAGCCTGTGCTGAGCACAGGAGCAAAAGTATGGACGTTGAACTCTCCCCGCAGTCCACGGAGGAGCAAAAACACACAAGACTACACGGGATTAGAACTTCCAATCAATGGATTAGAAAGATAGGAAATATAGAAGGAGAAGTCAGCATGACACCTGCAGAGGCCAGCAACCTCATGGTAACAGACAGAGTCATAAAACGATCAAAGAAATAACAGAGAACGTGAATAGAAAGATGGGTGAATTCAAAGGATATATAAACAGACGGCTGAGCTGGGAGAACTCAGCAAAAATGCAAACAAACAGCTGAACAAAGAAAGGAAAGGAAAACAGTGCGGGATATGAAACAGGAACTGGGTAAAGATGTGGGAATCTTGACAAAGAATCAAACTGAAATTCTGGAGATAATAAGTCAAGTTTTTAAAGCTCAGTGGAAAGTCTCTCCAGCAGAGTGGTCAAATTGAAAGCAGAATATCAGGAAAACAGCAGATATGTTCATAGAAACCTTAAAGCAAAAAAGAAGCATGGAGTGATGTATTTTAAGCACTGCAAATAAATCCCTTGAATTAATACACCCAGAAAATTTACTATTCATAACCTGAAGACAAATAAATATGAATTATCAGACTCTACATTGTAAAAATGGCTACACTATTGGGAGAAAACTAAACCAAAACCTAAAGAATACAATTCACACCAAAATCCCAATGTTGGTTTTTCACAGAAAAAAGAAAAAAAAAACTCTTAAATTCATATTGAAGCACAAAAGACCCAGACATAGACATATTATGACAGACATATTATTTTTTGAAAAACAGCATAGTATTGGCACAAAAAGAGACACAAAAACCAATGAAACAAAACAGAAGACACAGAAGTAAATCTGTGCAGCTATACACATCTGGACTTGGGGATTTGTTTGTTTGTTTGGTAAGGAAGTATAAAACGTATCTTAGAGAAAGGTTGTACTGGGAAAACTAGATGTCCATAGGTACAAGGCTGAAACTAGATCTCCATTTCCCAGCCTGTACTAACATCAACTTAAACCAGCTTGAGGGTTTTTAATGTAAAGCCCGACCTATTTAAAATTACTACAGAAGAGAACTGGGAAAACACTGGGGTACGCAGGCAGAGGCAGTAACTTCCTAAATGGAACTCTAATGACCACGCAAATAAGAACAAAAATGGATTAATAGGATTGCATTAAACTAAAAGGCCTCTGCCCGGTTTCCCCCCAACTTCCTGCTAGCTAAAACAAGGAGGCGCTGGGGGAAGAAGACACCACTGTGTTCTCTCTCGCTGGAGCTAGGGTTCGAACTCAGGGTCTCATGCCTGCCTGGCCTGCCTGCTCACAGCCGGCGCTCTACCCCGTGCGCCACACCTCCAGCCACACTCGGGCTGATGATTGGCTCTTGGTGTGACCCTCAGTAAGTTGCACAGACCTCGGCGCCTGCGCATTCTCTTCTGTGAAGCAGCGGTGCTGATGGCTCTGCTCTCTGCCTTGTGTCAGTGCCGCAACTCATTTCACTTCTGGCCATGGAGAGGTTAGCACAGAGCCTGGCATGCAGTAAGCCCACCATGGCCGTTACTTCTAGCCCATGCAGGCTCAGACATGAAGGGTTGGCCCAGACCTCTTTCATTGTCCTTACACCTGCTTCGGTGCCACCAACAAGAGCCCAAGGCCGACCTCTCCCCCCACAGGACACTGCCCACCCACTGGACAACGCGCGCTGTATCAGAAAGTATCTGCCCATCTACAGCTGTGCTCCCCAACGGCAGCCTAATCTTGACTCTCACAGGTGTTCGTGAAATCGCCGGATGGATCTGTAAACTGAGCCAAAGCATACCAAGTATTTTGAGTCCTTTTGTGTACAGGGTGCCTCCGTGAGAAGCAAGGTCTGTTAACTCAGTCTCCACGGAAGAATTTCAACCAAAACAACCAGCACACATTCAAAAGGGAACTCTGTGGAGAAGTAGTCCTGAAAGCTGCACAAATGAAAATGCAATTAGCCGCGCCAGCCCTGCAAACACCCGACCCTCACCAGCCTTGCTCTGCCAATGTTAGCTGAGGAAGAATGGAAAGAGCTTTCTTCTGCCCTTCTTAATGCTGAGCCATGGCAAACCAGAATTACAGAAATTCTCCTTTTTATTTACCTTTCCCTTCCTCTGGCTTGGCTTCACTTTAATTGTGAATTTAAGAAAGCCAAGGTTTGGAAGGAAATAAATTATCTCGATTTCACAGATATGGGAAGGCTCTGTTCTCCTTGATGCATTGAAGACACACTCTGAATGACGATTACCTTCATGCCAAAGGGGTCTTTCTCACGACCAGAATATTCATTTATTTATCAGCTGCAAATGTCAGAAGAGACATTCAAACACTAATAAGCAATAAAAAAATATTAATGAGGTGGCGGATACATCTCCAGCCAATTAATTCTCAGCAAAGGTGCCAAAATCAGACACTGGAGAAAAGGCAGCCTCTTCAATAAACAGTGCCAGAACAATTAGCTATACACACATGGAAGACAGAAACTAGACCCTTATATCTTGTGCTATACAAAAATCGCCACAAAATGGATCAAAGACCTAAGGAGACTTGACACTCTGCCACTACTACAAGAAAACAAAGAGAAATTAATTCAAGGCATTGCTATGACAGTTTGGTCCTAATTCCAAAAGAAACAAGGGCAAAAAATAGACTAAGAGGGTCATATCAAATTTAAAAAATCTTCTGCACAACAAAAGGAAATCAAGAGTGTGAAGATACAACCCATAGAATGCAAGAAAATATTTACCACCACGACAATTACAAGGAGGATTCACATCATGATCTACCAGAACTCAAAAACCACCATGCAACATAAGAAAAGAGTAGCCCAATGTTAGATAGGCAAATGAACTAAAAGATCTTCTTTGCAGAAGAAATACAAGTGAGGCACTCAAAACTAAAGTAAGAGGTCATCCTCAAACTACAATGCTGGCCATGGCATGAGGAAGAAGAGTTCTTGTCCGCTGTTGGCAGGAACGGGGTAGGAGGGCTCATTAGTTCCACCACCATGAAGAACACCATCACTATTCATCAGAAAATGAACATACAGCTATCCTGCCATCCAGATACCACCCCTGGGGACTCGTCCAAAGGAAACAAGCTCAGCACACCAGCCAGACAACTGCCTTCTCCTGTTTATCACAAGATTACCAACCACAGCTAATGTATGGAATCAGCCCAGGTGCCCAACGATGGATGAGTAAAGAAAAGATTATATGTGTGTTATAATCTTTATACATACATATCATATATAGAGAGAGAGATCACCATAATGTATATCATCTCTCTGAGCATATATATATATATATATATATATATATATATATATATTGAGAGAGGGGAATAAAGCCTGTCATTAGCAAAATGGATAGAAAAAGGATATTATGTTCAACGACATAAACCAGACAGAGTGCTTGGAGTGAAATTTGGACTTGCTTCCAAATCACAGCTGGAGGGAGGGAGTGCAGTTACTGTACCGAGAAAACCATCGGAGGCCCCACACTGAACATCCAGCCTGCCTCCAGCTGTCCTCCGGGCTTCCTCAGCCCGGCTGATTCAATATTCTTGTCATCAACCATTGTGATTTTTTTTCTTTCTTTAAAGCCTTCCTTGCTATTTTATCTCATTGACTGCTCTAAATCACACCTCACACAGTTTTTACTTTCCCTCTTAGTTTCTTGTTTGTTTTAGGAAACAAAACGTAACTTTAATTTGTGTGAGTGTGTGTGTGTGTGTGTGTGTGTGTGTGTGTGTGTGTGTGTGCGTGCGTGCGCGCGCTAGTAGTGAAGTTTGAAGGCAAGGGCTCGTGCACTTTCTTGGCTTTTTCCCTCATGGCTGGCGCTCTGCCTGATGAGCCACATCTCCACTTCTAGCTTTTTGGCTCTACCTCTTGAGCCACATCTCAAAGTGCAGTTCTTTAACGGCTAATTGGAGATAAAGAGTCTCACAGAACTTGCTGCCCAGGCTGGCTTTCAAAATGGGATCCTCAGATCTCAGCCTCCTGAGTAGCTGGGATGAGAGGCTTGTGCCACCAGCACCTGGCTTAAAATT
Source organism: Dipodomys ordii (assembly GCF_000151885.1). NCBI lineage: Eukaryota > Metazoa > Chordata > Mammalia > Rodentia > Heteromyidae > Dipodomys > Dipodomys ordii. Next base: position 2,601,153 of record NW_012267291.1, on the reverse strand, counting down.
GCTTTTTAAAATACCTCGTGCCTCATAAAATGACTGGACTAAGGGAGTATGCCAGAGTCTCGGGGGATGTCTGGGATGGTTTCCACCTGTCAGTCAAGTGCACCAACGTCAAAGGTTCAACCTTTCTTAGGTATTTTCTCCCTCTCACATGGAATGGGTACATTGTGTTTGCTCTTCAAGTCCCCCTGGGAACTGAGAGGCTGTACCCTATACCCTCAACTGCTCTGTCTCCCCCACTGCTCTCTGGGTGATGTCTTTTAAAACACAAAGTGTTTGACTTGGATGAACTCTAGCTCTTGTCGCTTGTGTGCTTGAGAGCAAACTAAAAACTTCTGAACCCTGCTGGCCTGGCAGTGGGGAGCTGGAATGAGGAGTAAGCTGGTATATGAAAGTGGAAAGAAAGCTATGAAAATAATTTGACATTTCAGCTGCGTGGATCCAGTCTACCCGGCAGAAGATTGAAGAAGAGCTTTCTGGGTGCAGTGACCATCTGGTTGGGTTCTCTACTAATCCACTGTAAATTCCCGTTACAGTTTATTATCACAGATTCAAAACAGGACCCCCCCCCATATGCCAGCACCATATGGCAAACACTGACAGTGATGGTCATGCCGTGCCATTATTAAAATAAAGCCAATGCACTTATAGAGGATTCGATGGAAAAGCAGGGCCAGCCGCATCTGTGCAGCTTCCTGCCAGACAGAGAGGCACTGCGTTCAGAGAAGAGCAAGTTGGCACCACTTAGGGACAGCGCTAAGGACACAGCTCCAAGAACCCATGCAATCTGCTCTCCTGAAAGGAGGCATAAGCCAGAAGATGGAAGGGAAGAGTGGTACTGTGTGTACAGCCCAGGCCAAGCAAAAGACCTCAGAGGCCATGAGTTTCCCTATGCAGGTGACACTGGTGTGTGTGTGTGTGTGTGTGTGTGTGTGTGTGTACTGGGGCTTGAACTCAGGATCTAGGTACCTACCCTAAGCTTTGTCCCTCAAGGCTGGTGCTCTACCACACAGAAGCCACATCTCCATTTACAGCCCTTTGCTTGTTGATTGAAGATAAGAGTCTCACTGGCTGGTTTTCAACCTCACTCCTTAGACCTCAGCCTCCTGAGTAGCCAAAATTACAGGGGTGAGCCCCCTGGTACCCAGCGACACTGGAGGTCCCGGATAGTGTAGCTGTACTTTAAATGGATCCCTTCCTGGGCCCCCCCTCCCCAATCTGGAAGAGTAGTGACTTAGCACCATAAATGACACTGAAAATAAACCCAAGTGGTATTGATTGCTCAAGTCTCTCATCCAAGCCTGAGATTCACACCCACATGAGTTTTTATCCAAGCTGAATCTGCCAGGCAGGGAGACTGTTTACAAACACTGATAACACTCTGGAATTCTGCCCACTCTCTCTCTCTCCTGAGTTTCCAATCTTTTTTTTATTCTTGTCAGCCTAACTGGAAAAAAAATAGTGCTCAAATCTCACTTTGATTTTCCTCTCCCTGGCTGTCCATTTTTTCCTCGGTCTATTAGCCATTTGCATGGCCTATTGCATTAATATTCAGACAATTTGCCCCGTATTCTGAAAAGCCGTCATCTTCTTATTAGTGTGAGCGAGTTCTTCCCACAGAGGACCGAGGAACTGGGCCTGTGGCAAGCATTTCCATCTGTCTTTTGGCAATATTTGTGGCACTTATTATGGGTTGTCCATCTTGAGAAGGTGGTCGACCTCTTCCTGGTTTCATAAATGTGTCCGTGTGTAAGGGCTGTTCCTTCTAAATCCCTGCTGAGATGGAAGGGTCACTAATCCACCTGCTCTGTGTGTGTGTGTGTGTGTGTGTGTGTGTGTGTGTGTGTCGCACAGGCTGAAAGTGACCCCATGTTTGATGAATTTATATGATCCTTCTACAAAATCAAACCTGACATGAACCAGGGATTAAGCTGACTTCCCAGCCCACCACCTCGTGAGCAGACCAGCTGTTGAATTCTGACATTTGCATTTTCTAGCTTGAACCATCTTCCACTGGGAAGGAAGTAGGAGAGTTCCCTGGTGGCCTCCTCCGGCACTCCCATGTCCAGCCTCAGGTCCCAGATCCTCCCTCTTAAGAGCCTCCCTCCTCCCCTCTGGCTCCTCCCTGCTTTAGGCAGGTGTCTCCGCTTCTGGGGCTCCTTTCAACCCACTTCCCACCCTGCAGCCTGTCTAAAATCTCAAGTCTTCCAGCCCTAACTGCACCCCAGTTCCCCCACCCTGTGCCCTCTGCCGAAACAGCCCCCCCAGACACTCTCGAACTCCTACATATGCTAAGGAGCCCTTTGGGATCCCAGCTTTTGGCAGGACTTCCCCGGCTCTGTTTCTGCAACTGTTCCCCAGTTCTACATGCTGGGCAGAGCCAAGTGCTGTCTGTGCCTCACCACCCTCGATCCCCCTGGTGAGGACGGCAACGGTAGCTACGCCCGGCTCCCCTTCCAGAAGCTGAGCACGCTGGTGCAGAGTCTTCCCTGAAGGGTCTGGGGCTGTGATCTGGTAGCTGAGGTGGGGTCTCCACACCCATGTTCTGCATGTGGTTCTCTGAGTCAGGGGCCAGACCCAGCATGGCGTGCACCCCAATCCCAGAGCCCTCTCCTACTCCACCAGCCCCCTCACACACCCCGCACCCCCTCTTCCTGGAAATCAAAACCTAGACCCTCCCGCTGTTAGTGGCGGCAGCTAAGTTAACCCAAGCAGGAACGTGCACACGCCCTGGACTTCAGGTGGTTCTAGGGATTGAAGTCAGAGCTGCACACCTGCCCCGGAGGGGGGGGTCTACTGCTGAGCCACACCACCAGCCTTGCTTTTTGCCAGTTTCATTTAAAACAAGGCATCGCTTCCTTCCCCCAGTGTGCCAGACTCCAGTCTGCTTTCTGGCAGGTAAATGTGGCCACAGCCAGCCTCCCTCTGTTGAGATGGAGTCTCAGGGATGTGTCTACCCTGGCTTGACTGCAACCACCAGTCTCCCAGGCTTAGCCACCCTCTAGGTTCAGATGACAAGACTGTGTCTCTGTGCCTCATGGTGGCTCTTTGGTTGCACTTGCGCCAGCATCTGAGTCTCTGATGTCGTTCCCGGGAGCTGAGAAACACATGGGACAGATGGCTGACATCTCCTCCCCGTAAAGTCCCGGCCAGTCCTGACCTGCAGGTCGGAGCCGCCTCGGCCCGGTTCACACTCCCAAATGCATGACAGGCAGTGAGGGACTCTCAGGAGCCTGACTCCAGCGGGGCAAAAAGTTCCTCTGCGGCTTACACCCTGGTGAACAGCGCCACGCCTGCACTTTGGTGAGCAGAGAAGCCCTTGGGTGGGGCCAACTTCGTTGCTGTCGTACGTTCAAAGCTGCCCACCCACCTCAGCCTCAGCAACCACCTCCGAGTCCGTGGGCCGCCGCCGCCACAGACCCCCCCCACACACACGCACGCACGCACACAAGGCTCAGAGGACAACTAGCGTTTCTTAGCAACAAGTTCTTTTTCCATCGAGGCGTGCACATTGTTCTTCGGACAGAGCACGTTACACACTCAAAGGTCTGCGTCCCAGTGGCATTCTTCTAGGCATTGAAAATCAAAACTCACTTCGTTGCATTCTTTGCTCTCTTGAACCCAGCCTACAATATCTACAAACTACCCTCCACGGTAGTCTGGGGGTGGAGGTGGGGACCCATCTCTCTTGCTCACTTACATTCCCTACACCCATCAAGCACCTGACACTAGCAATTTTTTAAGTGATCGCACCAACACACAGACGAATGGACACAAGACACCTATGGCCATTTCCCTGACAGATCGCTGCTGGGCCTCCACCGCAGAGGACCCCTCTGGCCAGCAGAGGGTAGCAGTCTGCTTCCTAATCTCCCTGCAGAACCCCAGGAGCCCAGGACCCGCTGTCAGTCAGACAGGTGCCTGATGCTCAGTGGTCACTTCCTAGCACCGAACATTAAGTAGGAGTTGTTTGCTCTCCCACAACACATAAAACCTGAGCTCCACCCTCCCACCACCCTCCCCCCTTCACTTCTACCTCGTAACTGCAGCAGCCAGTGGCAGATTCCCTGCTCGCAAGTGGGGAAGTGCGAGGAGACCGAGAGGGTCCGAGAGGAGACGGTTGATCAGAAGTCTCTGCTCGCTGCGGCTCCACCTCTGCCGCCGCTCGCTCTGCATGCGCCTCTCACTCTCCTCTCTCCGTGTCTTTCCATCTCATCTGACTCTGTCTGTCTCACTTGTCTCTCTTGCTTTCTGTGTTGGTGTCTCTGTCTCTGTGTCTGTCTGTCTCTCACTGTTTCTCTGTGTCTGTCTCTCTTTCTCACTGTTCCTTTCTGTGTCTGTCTCTGTTTCTGTCTCTCACTATCAGTTTCAATCTCTGTCTCTCTTTCTCTGCCTCTGCCTCTCTGGCTGCCTCTGTTTCTATCTCTGTCTGTCTATCTGTCTCTGTCTGTCTCTGTCTCTGTCTGTCTCTCTCTGTCTGTCTGTCTCTCTCTCTCTCTCTTCTCCTTTTCCTCCCTCCCTCCCTTCCCCCTTTTTCTAGGGGAGACCAAAAGCTAAGCCTAGCCTGAACAAGCATCCACAAAAGGCATCTGGAGGGGGACTGTGTCTTTTTTGCTTCTCTGGCCAGCAGCCCTCGTTCCCTGGGACCCCCAGGGCCTCCCCCAGCCCACGCCCACCCCACAGTGAGCCATGAACGCCTCCTGCCACCCGCCCTCTACCCACCCCACACTGCCCAACAGCTCAGAGCCCCCGGCAGCCCCCGCCTTCAGCAACCAGAGCAGCGGCCGGTTCTGCCAGCAGGTCTTCATCAAGCCCGAGGTCTTCCTGGCTCTGGGCATCGTCAGCCTTCTGGAGAACATCCTGGTGGTCCTGGCGGTGGTGCGGAATGGAAACCTGCACTCACCCATGTACTTCTTCCTCTGCAGCCTGGCGGTGGCCGACATGCTGGTGAGCGTGTCCAATGCGCTGGAGACCATCATGATCGCCATGGTCAACGGCGCCTACCTCACCCTGGAGGACCAGTTCATCCAGCACATGGACAATGTCTTCGACTCCATGATCTGCATCTCCCTGGTGGCCTCCATCTGCAACCTGCTGGCCATCGCCGTGGACAGGTACGTCACCATCTTCTACGCCCTCCGCTACCACAGCATCATGACGGTGAGGAAGGCCCTGGCCTTGATCGCTGCCATCTGGGCCGGCTGCGGCGTCTGTGGCGTGGTGTTCATCGTCTACTCGGACAGCAAGACAGTCATCGTGTGTCTGGTCACCATGTTCTTCGCCATGCTGCTCCTCATGGGCACCCTGTACGTGCACATGTTCCTCTTCGCCCGGCTGCACGTGCAGCGCATCGCCGCCCTGCCCCCCGCCGACGGCGCCCCGCCCCGGCACTCCTGCCTGAAGGGCGCCGTCACCATCACCATCCTGCTGGGCGTCTTCGTCTTCTGCTGGACCCCCTTCTTCCTGCACCTCGTGCTCATCATCACCTGCCCCACCAACCCGCACTGCGTCTGCTACGCCGCCCACTTCAACACCTACCTGGTGCTCATCATGTGCAACTCAGTCATCGACCCCATCATCTACGCCTTCCGGAGCCCCGAGCTGCGCAACACCTTCCGGGAGCTGCTGTGCGGCTGCGGCGGCGTGAGCCTGGGCTAGGGGGGGACCCAGGCGGCCCCCATCCTCCCTCCCCCTCCCTCCCCAGCCTAGCCCAGATGCCCAGAGAGGTGATTGAACCGTGTGTTCACAGCCTTGAAGTGGAGGAATCCTCCAGGATGAAGGAAGGAGGACTCTGTTCATTCATTCATTCATTCATTCCCATGCACCCAGGGTTTGTATGCCTGCCTGTTCACTGCTTCATACCTTTTGTGTTTCCAGCCAATCAGACAGGGGGTGCGGGGGGGGGTTCTCACAAACCTGTAGGGGGGCTCAGAGCTCCCCTCCACCAAAAGACAGCTAATAGCTCCCACCTCCAGCTGTCAGAAGCCAGGAGAGCTCTGCACTGACTCCGCAAGAGACTTGAGTTTGGCCGGAGGACTCTATTAACAACCAAGCAGCTACCCAAAGGCAATGAACTTCGTGAACTTCTTCCTACCCTCACACCACACCGGCCCGCCCTCCCAGAACAACAGCAGCACATGGAGGTAACCCCCTTCCCACTTTGTGGGGGGTGGGGAAGGGGGGAAGAGGAGCCGGGGAATGTGCCAGTTGGCTTTGCGGGTTGACACCTGCTCGCTGCATTTGCCCCATTATGTCTCTGCTCCTTCTAAAACAAGAATGGACCTGGGGTGTGAGCACAGATTGCACAAGGCATCTTCAGACACTGAGATCACCTGAGACACTGGAAGAACTGGGTGGCTTTCTTGGGAGGTGCTTTTATTTATTTTCTAAACAGGAAGATTAGTGTAACGTTATGTAGGTAGAGGAGGAATGCTTCTGGGATCCCTGTCCCTTTGGCTAGGGTGCTGTTGGAGTTGGAGGACCGGGCGTGAACACCCGTGGCTTGTGGGGCAAAGCCGGCCACTCCTGCTAGCACAGGGCGACAGGTCCTCGCTGGCACTGTGGATTTCTGTTTGCAGGTGGCATCTGCCAACCCCTTTTCTTACCTTAGATATTTATCTAAATCTGGGCCCTCCCTCCCTCTCCCCTGCCGCCTGAATTCCTACACTGTGCTGTGTCTTTGGGGTACGATTGTGTTTTCCAGTTCTGGAATGTGGGGGGGGGGAAGAGGGATTGTTTTGTTTTGTTTTGGTATTTTTGTACCTGAAGGTATTCTGTTCATGTAAGTAAAATCATGCTTTACTGGCTTTGGCCATGCTACTTGGAATAACAATAAAGACTTTGTGGCTGCCCTGTGTCACCTTGCCCTGTGTCACCCACACTCACACACACACACACACACACACACACACACACACACACACCTCCCCAGCTAACAGGCATCCTGCGATTCCTGCACCGTGCTGTGGCTACAACCTCTGCCTACAGCTTATGTAAAAGCCCCACAGATCAGAAGCCAGACTTGGGGTAGGGGAGGAAGGAAAGTGGGAGAAAATTAGGGAGTAACAAGCTCAACAAGAAATGTACTCACTACCTTACTTATGCAACTGTAACCCCTCTGTACATCACCTTGACAATGAAATTAAAAATTAAATAAAAAAGAAAAAGAAATAACAAATATGAAATAATGAATCTTAGTAGGTACCTAGTACCAGTTCCTAACTGAACAAACTATGTTTCCAATTGAAAAGAAGGAGAAGCAGCAGCCAGCCTTTCCCTGGTGCGGCGCCTGGTAGCCTAACTACAATCTCCCATTTTGTTTCCAAAAATACTATGCTGGTGTTTCCTGAGCTGTGTCATTCCCCCCATTACTGCGATCAAGATAACAGGCTCATTGGTGGCCACTGGGCAACAGAAGGGAAAACTAACCGCTAGAGGAATGCTGAGGCCTGTTTCTATATCAACAAGACAAAAACAACTTCCTTCTCCTGGTTACTTTCTCCTGTCCGGTCAACAACCCTCTAAGACAGGGCACGCAGGAAGGACTTCTCCCGAGTTTCATGACCACACATCCGGGCACTTTTTGCCCCTCCTGAGGGCCCAACAGGTGTCAGTAATCAACCAGACCCCACGCTCTGGTTTCCAGGGGCACCGCCACACAGGAGGGCCCCCCAAGGGTCCTTCGGGGGCGTGGAATGCGGATTCTGTGTTTCTGCCTCTGAGGAGCACCGGGAATGTGGGAAGTGACTGCGGGGCTGGGTCATGCAGGAACGGGTGGGGGTCTAAAGGGCTTTCACCAGCCTCACCTTCAGAGTCCCCGTGTGGAGTGCTCCTCCAGGACCAGGAGTGCTCCTCCAGGACCAGGAGGGGCGCCAGGCAGGCATTTGCTCCCTGCACCTCGCCCCACCCCCCAGTCAGGTACCACACTGACCCTGTTAGAGCCTCTATGACCTGTCACAGACATTGCGGAGTTTCCACGGGGAAATTCAGCAATTCAGTGGGGAGGTGGAGGTTCAAATCAGTGGCCCGGCCCACCCCACTGCCCAACCCCAGCTCCTCCCACTTCTCAGAGAAGGAGTGCAGGTGGCCGAATGGCCAGGAACTACCTAATAAAAACATGGCAGAAAGCTGCATTAAACCAAGACATGTGGCCAGGCTCTCCACTACAGTTTGGTTCTAGTCACATGGTGGACTAAGAGCCCCGGGTGGGCAGCCCTGCTTCCTAGCGCTCATGGGTTACAGCTAAAAACACAAAACCAACCCCCAGTAGGTCTTTCCAATGCCCCCCCATCACTGTGCTCCACACAGCCCCATGGAACCCCCCTTTGATTGGGGGAGCGTGCTGCACCCTAGCCACAGACATGAGGGGAGCAGAGTAATTCCTGGGTGACAGAGCGGGGTACTGCTTCCCACAGAAGGCAGAGTAGAGAGTGGCTATTCATTTTCCTCCCATTCTCTCTATCATCTAGAACTTTCCAGACGCTTCTACAGGCTCAATTTGCACAATCCCGATTCCTTTGATTCTAAACATTTGCAGATCCTCATTCAGAATTTCCATTTTCCATTGCCCCGAGGAGACTCCGTGCCCACTCATACAAAAGTTTGTAACTGCATGCTCCCCTAAGTTTGGTTTTCGAATCCTCCCTGTGCCCGGCCTCACTGAAGCTGCTAAGTGGTTTGTTTCTCCTCCCTGACTTTGTCCTTGGCTTCCCCAAGACATCTCTCTGCGTTTAGCACTCCTCAGAGCTGCCCAGGGCACACAGGTGGTGTATCAGACACAAACACAGGTTAATAATATCCTAACTCTTAAAATGGTTGTATAAAGAAAACGTTAATCAACCATTATCACTCCCCTCAGGCTCCAACTCTCCAACTCTCTCTCTCTCTCTCTCTCTCTCTCTCTCACACACACACACACACACTGAGTATAAATTGCATTCTTTGTGTGTCCGCAAATGTGCATGTAGAATATGTTTATCACAGCCAATGGCAGAAGCCTTAAATGTCCATCAACTCATGAAGCAAGGCAGACGAAGTGTCGCTCATCATACATGAAAAATCATTCAGCTACAGAAAGAATTGGACCACATTTATGGTGCTGTTGGACCTCAAATGCAATATGCTATGTTGAAAAGAGTCAGACACAAGCTTTGTACCCATCTCCTGGGAACTGTCTGGGAAGGGTGATGTCATAGAGACAGAAAGTAGATTAGCAGCTGCCTGGGGCTGGGTGGGGGGCGGGTCAGGGGTGAACAGGCACCAGGTACCTTATTGGGGTAACAAAAATATTCTAAAACAAGAGAGTGATGAGGTAGTGTCCCAACTTGGGAAAATTACTCAAAATCATTACTTGAACACTTAACAGAGTGATTTTTTTGTTTTTTTGGGGGGTTTTTTGGGGGGGTCCAGTCATGGGGCCTGAACTCTGTGCCTGGGCGCTGTCCCTCAGCTCTTCCGCTCAAGGCTAGCACTCTACCATTTGAGCCACAGCACCACTTCCGGCTTTTTTTCTTTTTGCTTATGTGGTGCTGAGGAATTGAACCCAGGGCCTCATGCATGCAAGGCAAGCGCTCTACCACTGAGCCACCTTCCCAGCCCCCAGAGTGATTTTTTTTTAATCAGTCATGAGGCTTGAACTCTGGGCCTAGGCACTGTCCCTCAACTCTTCAGCTCAAGGCAAGAGCTCTACCACTTTGAGCCACAGCACCACTTCTGGTTTTCTGGTGATTAATTCAAGATAAGTGTCTCATGGACTTTCCTGCCCGGGCTGGCTTTGAACCATGATCCTCATATCTCAGCCTCCTAAGTAGCTAGGATGAAAGGCGTGAGCCACCAGTGCCCAGAAACATAGTGAATGTTATGATGATAAATTATACTTTGCAGGAACCCCAGTACTCCAACAGGCCACCCCCGTCCCCAAGGGGCCCAGATCCCTAATAAGTGTGGGCCAGGCCCAGCAAGCTAACTCATGTTACAGAGTGCCATCTCACAGCTCAACAACTTCAACTCTTCAACCCAGGACCTGCTCCACGGGTGTCTGCAAATTGCTGGATGACAGACAGGGCCCAGGTAGATCTGAGTTGCTCTTAAGCAATCTAGTGTTCTGTATAAGCACAATTCAAGTCTCAAACAGGATATACTTATATTACAAACGATTCATTTATTGTCTCACCTGGCAACCCCACAATACATAAGATGAAGTCTATAGATTCGTCATTGAATGAAGAATTGAATTACCATTCAAAGGAGATATATATTCTTTCGCGCGTTGACTCTGAAAACTGTACCCTCACTGCTATTTTATTTCCTGGAATGATTTCCCTTCCCTTCCTCTGAATCTTAGTCTGCCTAATTTAAAATCCCAGAGAAGCAGAGGCTGGTGGTATCTACTTATAGTCTCAGCACTCGGGAGGCTGGGGTCCGAGGATGGTCACCTCACTGTCAGCCTTTGCTGTACAGGAAGTGCCTACCTCAGAAAACCAAAGAAAAAGAAGAACAAGGCCAGAAAAAAAAAAATCAGTGTTCTCTTCCAGAAGATTCCACCCCTAGGCCCCTGCCCCCAACCCCTCTGCATTCCAGAAGTGATCCAGCAAAAGCTCCTTCCTCTTTTTCCCTGTCCCAAGGAATTCCTTCTTAGCAAACCTTGATAGAGCTAGGAGGAACTTCGAAGAACAGAGAAAGCACAGAATGTTTTGCTGGAAAAACAAATCATTTTTTTCACATACTCTGTCTTTGCTCAAAAAGTCCCTGGCCGTGACCAGTACTGACTGCACATAAGACCCATGTCGGCGGCCTCGGCTCCTCTAGTCCCAACAGAGACTCTGCAAAGTGGATTTGAGATTCCTGCTTCACAGAGGAGAAGATGAAGCTCGGGAGGCCGCAAAACTGCTCTGTGTGGCTCTGTGGGAGCTCTCTGCGCACTCCCTTAAGCTCTGAACTGAGGACGAGGACCATCCCACACAGGACCTGGGTGACCCAGAGGATTAACAACTGCTGGGGGCTTCATGTGCATCCGGAGAGAATCCAGGTGTTTAAACTGTACCAATACTTCATTACACACTCTTCTACATCTCCTCATTCCCTATCAGGTAGAAACTCTTTTCACTTAGCTTTTGCACTCAAGGCCAGTGTTCCACCAATTGAACCACACCTCCACCTCCAGTTTCACTGGTTCACTAGAGATAAGAGTCTCACAGACTTTCCTACTCAGGCTGACCTTGAACTGTGATCCTCAGATCTCAGCTTCCTGAGTAGCGGGGATGACAGCCTCAGTTTCCTGCACTGTACAATGAGGATACTTGTGCTGTCTCCACCTTCGGGCTGCTGTGAGGGTTTCAGAGAGTAATTGGCATACAGCAGCTATCACTGCTAAAGCAGTGTTTATTCAAATGCACCCTCTGGCTTCAAGAATCAGAATGCCTCTACACGAACTCCCAAATCCATATGCCAACAGCTGAGTTGGAATCGTCATGGGAAATGTCAGATGCCATATCAGAGAAAGCCCATGAGTTGGGTGTTTCGGGGCCTCCAGTGGGCTGTGGGTGACTGAGAGGAGAAGTGAGCGCCAGGATGCACTGTGCAACCTGGAGCACTCTGCCTCGAATCCCCCTTCTCCTGAGCCCTGCCCCGTTCCCACCTGTAGCACGGAGTGGCTGGGAGAAAGCACGGACCCCGCACCATGAACTGAAGCTCTGGGGACCCCATCACCCCAGGACCAACGCCTCGCCGTCTGCCCTAAGCTGCCCTGTGCTTCTGTGAACACCGCGCGGAGGCGACGCGTTCGTGCTGAGTCTTTCACTGCGAGGGCCACGGGACACGTGTGCGTCATTTTCTGATGGCTCGGCGCCCCTGAAATGTGGGGAGGGGAGACTTGTCACTCTGGATTAAAGCAGACTTGTCGTCAGGTCGTGCACAGCCCATGCAATCTCTGGCCGCACGCTGCTCCCCGACCCTGCTCTGGGGTGAGGTACCGAGCGAAATCCAGGCACACCCGCAGCCCCAGCTGGGGACGCTATTTGGAAGCGGAGGCCTTTGAAGATGGAGTTGTGCCTAGGACCCCATCCTGGATCGGGAGGCATCCTAAATCCAGTGCCTGGTGTCTTACTGGGAAAAGAGACGGACAGGGGGATGGGAAGGTGGCTTGGTGGTAGAGTGCTTGCCTAGAATGCATGAAGCCCTGGGTTCGATTCCTTAGTACCACATACACAGAAAAAGCCAGAAGTGGCACTGTGGCTCAAGTGGTACGGCTAGGCTTAGGCAAAAAGAAGCTCAAGGACAGTCTCCAGGCCCTGAGTTAAAGCCCCAAAACTGGAGAGACAGACAGACAGACAGACAGACACACACACACACACACACACACACACACACACACACACACATAAAGACCCATTGGGAAGATGGGAGGCAGGGCAGGAGGAAATCTCCAGATCCTCTGGACAGAGCGGCCATGCTGTCTCCTTAACTTCACACGCCCACCTCCAGAACTTCCAGAATAAATCCCTGTTGCTTTAGGCCATGCACCCTCCCCTCTCCTCCCCCCCTCCAGCCTTTCCCCCCCCTCCCCTGTCCCACCGTGGCTGGGTCTAATGGGGCTCCCCAAGATAGCCAGTTACCTGGGAAAACATCCTGGAGACTTGGAGGGTTATTTCGTTTTCTCCCAAAGCAGCACAGCATCACCCTCTCTGGTCAGGTCGCGACCACTAGAAAGAGGCAAAGCTGAACTGCTCGGGTCTCAGCCACAGCTGTCGCCCGCACAACACCACAGGGGATGAGATCCCTGTCCTCCCATAAACAGAAATGCATCGCTGGAGTACGTGAAAGGTCAAGGAAAATTTAGCATGCGTTCGGGAAGGAAAAGTGCCAGACCACAAAGTCTAGCATGCACCCCGACACACAGGAGCAGTTTGCCGCCATGAGCACGCCCCTTTAATGGGCAAACCCGAACTTCTGAAGACAGAAGGCAGATCCATCCGGCTTTACCTTTCCATGACTAGATAATGACTCAATGTTCCGAACACCCAAAATATATGATAATAATTTAATTTAATAGAACAAGATGTGATTGTTGCTGCCTGGGAGAAAAAGAAATCTTAATAATTATACAGTGTCGAAAATGAAAGGCCAGACTATTCTCCATCCCAGAGAGACCGCCACACGAGCCATGAGCCACCGCAGCCAGGGAAGGCCTGTCCTTGTGTTCTGGTGGCTTGGAGGGCTGCCTTGGGCCCCGCGCCTTCCTCTCCCACACCCCGCATCAGGAGAGGGCACCAACCCATGCCAGCTGGGCTGGAAGAGCACACGCACCACCGCTGAGACACGCTGTCCTTTGCCACTTAGGGTTGTAGCTCAGGGACACTTGCCTGCCTGGTACTGCGCTGCCCGAGAGCACTGTGGGTACCCTAGGCCCCTCGGCAGCCTGTTGGGCACCCTGGGCTTTCATAGAGCAAATGCCCATTTGTGGGCATTATCCTGGAAGTCTTTATGGAAATTCTGGCTTCCTGAGAAGCGGGATTCCTCCTGGAATGCATGCACAAACCAGGCTGGCCGAGTTGAGGGTTGTGGGCATGCTGGAGGGTGAGAGAGGCTCCAGGCCAGGCCTGGCTGGAACCAGACTGTGATCTGAGCAAGGCCTCCGTGTCCCACCAGCTACGAGCTGGGTTCTGAGACGCCCCTGGACCATCGGGTGAGGCCCGCCATGCATACAACCCCACTCTGCTTCGCCCGCTAGGATGAAAACGCACCCGGCATCTATGAGGTCTTTGCTGTGTGTCAGCCTCTTACTCCGAGTGTCCCCCTCAGGAGTGGCTCTGTGTGACCAGAGAGAACTGATGGCCAAAGATGTGACTGCACCAGAGCTCAAGATGGGAGCCGGGAGAAGCCCCCCGGCCAGCCCGAGGCCAGCTGGAGCCATCTTCCTAGACAACGGTCCAGGCGTCCTCCCGTAGCCAAGCTCATTGGAAAGAGCATCTCGATCAGATTTAAAACAGTTTTTTTTAATTTAATTTAATTTAATTTGTGAACATACTGTACAGAGGGGTTACAATTACATGGGCAGGATAATGCGTACATTTCTTACCAAGCATTGCAGCCTCCTCCTTTGTTTACCCTTCACATCCCTTCCCAGCCTCCCTCCTCCCCCCCAATCCCAATCCTTCTCCTTCCCCCCTCTTCCCCCCCACCCCCGCACCGACGTTGTAAAGCTCGTTTTGGACATGACAACTTGTACTTCTCATTGTTGCATCAGATCCACCTGTATCCTTAAACAACTGGTTTTTCCCCATCTCCTCCACAAGTTATACTGACATCAAATATAGTGAAAGCAGGGGTTATACTGTGGGGGAGGGACATACAAAGTAACAAAGAGATAATCTTATAAATGCGTTAGAAACACATGCATGAAAGAAAAAAACATTAAAATACATATCTAAGGGTTCATTTTCCTGACATCACATTATCTGACCTTTTCCACTTGACTCATACATATACTAGATATTGCAAATAAGGGAAACCATGGGACCTATGTTTCTTTGGGCCTGACTTACTTCACTTAATATAATTTTTTTCCAAGTTTTTCCATTTCCTAACAAATGGGGCAATGTCATTCTTTCTGATGGAGGCATAGAATTCCATAGTGTATATATACCACATTTTCTTGATCCATTCATCTACTGAGGGGCAAATCAAAACAACATTGAGATATCACCTCACCCCAGTTAGAACGGCAAAAATCAAGAACTCAAACAACAACAAATGCTGGAGGGGATGTGGACAGAAAGGAACCTTACTTCATTGTTGGTGGGAATGTAAACTTGTTCAACCACTTTGGAAAGCAGTATGGAGGTTCCTCAAAAGACTCCACATAGAGCTCCCCTATGACCCAGCAATCCCACTTTGGGACATTTACCCAAATGATCACAAACAAGACCACACTAAAGCTACCAGCACAACTATGTTTATTGCAGCATTATTTACCATAGCTAAGATATGGAATTAAAACAGTTTTAAACCACACTGAAGCACCATTTTGCGCCCATCCGATCGGTACACGTTTAGAACATGGAACACCTCCCCCTCTGGGAGTGCATGGGGGCAGCCGGACCACAGTGTCCCCTGTGCGCAGGGTGTGACCCGGTAAGAGCTCCTGGGAGGAGAGTTTGGCTCCACTCTGATACAATTTAAGGATGACATAACTCACCTTGTATCTATCCTTGAGAAACACTTGAGCAGGTATGGAGGACCCTTTGTACTTTTGGGGGTGGGGTGGAGGGGTACTGGTGCTTTTAGAAGTTATCTTGCAGTAGTTGTGTGAAGAAGATGCCATTTTATGAATAATAATGCATCTTCATCAATGTCACCTCTTTCAACATTCCCACCCATCCCTCCCCTACCCACCATACCCTCACACTCCTTAATTCTGTAAGATACACATTCAATTCTTGTCTGCATCCCCCCCTCTTCTCTTCTTCATTGGTCTACTCCTTGACCCTTGACCCCATCCTACCCGTTTTAGTAACCACTTCCTGGGATTTTATTTCACTGGACTCTGATTTGCCTTTCTAAGGAATTACACTATTTGAGTTCTTCCTTGACTAACATATTTCAGTTATACACTTGCATACCACCCAACATAATTACTTGTACGTCTATAAGCCAAATGGAGGGCCGTTTGTGAGAAGACACAAAGTTCACTGCAGTGAGAATTTGGAAACAAACAGGAACACTGGGAAGAGGGCCGGAGGAAACACACCATAACACCAACATTCTGCACACTGCACTGCTGTGGGGGAGGAGAGAACGCAGAGTGAAAAGGCTAACAGTGTGAGTAAGAGACGCAGTGTTACCACATGACGCACACAAGGGCAAGTAAACATCTCTGTACATTTTTATGAATATGAAAGTTCATAGGCAGGGATGTAAAGAGACATACACTGTGCTAATTGCTAACTTCTGATGTGGGCAAAAAGGGAACTTCTACCTTATTCATATTGTTTCAATCTCATATGAAAGTCGATTGATGTGGTCTTAATATAGTCACCATATTTTAATTTACATTAAACACTAAGCCAGATGATGGCTGCTGGAGTAGGAAACACAGAATTCATGAGAGAGGGGGGAGGTAGGGGGAAGGGAAAGAGGGAGAGGGAGAGAGTCTTGAATGAAGTTTCCCGAATGATAGCCACACAGGACTAAAGATCTATCTAGAAGACTAGCTAGGAGAGTGGATCTCTAAAGTGCAGGACTGCGATTTATTTTTTAAAGGACAAGGTAGATGCGTGTTAGTTTAGTACAATGAAATAGTGGCTCTTTCTCTGTAATGACTGCAATCCTGCCCATTGATGTGTAAGATTCTCGAACCCCCAGGGAGAAAAGAATGGATCTCAACTGATGGACTGTGTATCAGAGGGAGCTCACAGGTAGAAGGTGTCTCCTGCTGTTTTAACAGCTTTGTCATGGTTCACCTTGGCTAGAAAGCAGGAAGGGTCCTCAGTAGCTTCTGACAGGTGAGAATCTCACAGACAGACTGCTCCTTCTGCCTGGGACTAGGAGAAAAGAGACACAGGGAGTGAGGTTGACAAGCAGCGTTGGATAGAATCTAATCTTTGGATTCATAAGCAAGAAGCAAATGCACATTTTGGAAAAGCACTAAAACGCTGGGTTTGTTTATTAGTATAGCAAAAGCCGACCAATGCATAAATTGGCCAATGTATTTGACTATGTCAGGAAAGAATATTTTTGCATTTAACATTACTGTAATCCTGAAGATTATGCTGAAACCAAATAGTAGATGCCAGGCAACATATTTTTGAAGATGTGTTTGTTCCTTACATAAGTGGAAAGATTTGTAAAGAACACGTTATTATGTTCTACTTTAGGGAAAATAGAATGAGGGACGATAATGGCCTTGCATACCAATGATATTCCCAGGGAAATCAGATCAGGGGGGTGTCCGCAATGAATGCTGGGAAACATTTTGGTGCAACCTCCAAATGAATTTTTCCAAGAACTAAAACCCCATCACTGGGCTGGGAAGGTGGCTCAGTGGTAGAGTGCTTGCCTTGCATGATTGAGGCCCTGGGTTTGATTCCTCAGCACCACATAAGCAGAAAAAAAAAATCTGGAAGTGGCGCTGTGGCTCAAGTGGTAGAGTGCTAGCCTTGAGCTGAAGGGCTGAGGGACAGCGCCCAGGCCCAGAGTTGAAGCCCCACGATCGGACCAAAAAATAAAACCCCATCACTATAGAAGTCCTAGGACAAATTTGAAACATAAAGTAGATCTGGTGAGTCACTAGAACTTGCACAAGGAGGAAGTGGTCTCACCAACAAGAATGGCATTCTGTCCCATCATGACTTCCCTTGGCTTTACCTAGGTGAATCCATGAGAATGTAGCCTTCTGCTGGAAGTCTAACTTCATCACTTGCTTTAGAACATGGAGAAGAAATGGATTAGGGAAAGGACTCCGAACTGCACATGTCTTATGCAAGAAGGGAAAGTTTTCCAGAGCAAGATGCCCTATGAATGAATGCAAGGCTGGGAAACCTACAGCCAGGAGCTACTTCTCATTAGGAATCATAACATTCATACCTCACCACCTGGAGGCAGGGAAGGATAAATTGGAGTTTAAGGTCAAAGCTTTTCTCCACCATGATGATCCTTCGGAACAGGGTTCAGAACCTTGTACCCCAAATACAGCCCCAGCGACTTGCTGAGTGTTTTGAGCTGAGTGCTTGGGGGACTTCCTGTCCCCCCCAAAGACAGCCATGACACCTAGAAAGGCCCCTCTGTCCTCTCCCTTTTCCCTTAAGAATTCCATTCCAGGGGAATCCTGACCCATACCCTGGAGAAGGGGAGAGGCAGGGGAGAGTCTCCATGGTCAGGCTCTGCTGGGTTTTTCTCACCAAGGGCCGTGTCACACATCTGCACCATTGTCCTCGCGTCATCAAGATGTTCAGGGCTCCCTGGAGCCTCATATCTGAGATCTCCTATATCCAGTAAAACTTGGACGGTATTTGCAATGCTTTTCCCTCATTCACCTGTTGGTTTGGTGTGTGGGCTTTGAGCCCCACGCAGTTAGTGGTATATTGTCTTTCATTAACACAAGCACGTTAGCGTTTAGAATAAAATGAGCAAAGTGTTTTTTCTATGCCATTAAAGAAGTCGTTGCTCCATAGGTGCACTCACAGGCCACATCTTAAAATGTTTCTATGAATAATTGTTGGCACTGGGCGTTCGTGGGAAGTGAACACCATACCGCTCAATACATTGAGCTCTTCTGCAGAGAGAGCCAGCGGTGAATCAGCCCTGCCTGACAGCCAGGCCCAGTCTGAGCCCCAGCCTACATTAAGTTTCATCTTCCTAGAACAACATGGCCAACTACTATTATCGCTGCCAACTCATCTATTGCTGCCATTACTTACTTATTTTCACTATGGCCTTCACTTATTCAATCATAGGTCCTGACACTATTTTAAGTTACCTATTTGCACTCATAAAGTCAGTGCATGTGTGTGAGCACATGGAGGTATGCTCATTTGTATACACATGCACACGTGTGTACACACAGGACTATGGCTATACACATGCAGGGACATGGCCGGGATGCCCACATACAGTGGTGAATCTGCCCGAAGGCTCTAGAAGCAGAACCCAGTGGTAAAGCACACATCCAGAACCTGCCTTAGATTCCAAACACCCCTCATTGAAAGAAATCAGGGCTCTGCAGACCAGTGGCCAATTCCGAGGCTGGAGAAGGGAAGACGCATGGAGAATCAGGAACACTTTGTTACTATGGAACTAAAATGGGAGCCAGACACTGGTGGCTCACATTTGTAATCCTAGCTACTCAGGAGGCTGAGTTCTGAGGATCACAGTTCAAAGCCAGCACAGACAGAAAAGTCCTTGAGACTCTTTTGTCCAATTAACCACAGAAAACTGGAAATGGTGCTGTAGCTCAAAGTGGTAGAGTGCTAGCCGTGAGCAAAAAAGCTCAGGGACAACGCCCAGGCCGAGTTCAAATCCCAAAGCTAGCAACAGCAACAAAAAAAGTAAACTGAAGGGCTGTGTCTTAGAGCATGTTGAGAGGAGCCATACCCATGGGTGAATCGGGGGAAATTCAAACAGCACAATCATTCCGGGCAGTAGGAAATCCATGCCTCCACACTTCTGAGAAATAGAAACAACCGAAGGCACTGGGCTGGGATATGGGGTGAGGGAGCTGCTGCTTTCTTTGGAATGAACAATAGTGGAGGAAGTAGCAAATTGCCCCATCATCATTTTGCAACCATTCAAATCAAGACTAGTTCAGGCAAACTCACCACAAAGGGGCTGGGTGCAATTGTTCATTTCTGTAATCACAATTGCTTAGGAAATGGGCACTGAGAAGGTTGTGGTTCAGGTCCAACCCTTGCAAAAAGTTACTGAGACTCCATCTCAACCAACAAGCTGGGTGTGCTGATATATGCTTATGGTCTCAGCTATCTAGGAGAACATGGGTTCAAAAATAACTAAATAAATATATTAAAAATAACTAAAAAGCAAAACAAAAAGAAAAAAAGGAAGACTAGATATGAGGGGACTGGCTCAAATGAGAAAGCATCTGCTCAGCAAACAAGAGGCCCTGAGTTCAAATTCCAATAATGCCAAAGAAAACCATCAAAGACAATTAAGTGTAGGGATTGGTTTTGGAGAAGAACAAGATGTCCTTTGATGATCTCTAAAAGGACAAAAATCACAAAACATTCTAAAGATCTTAATTGTATCCACTTGTGACTTCTTATACAAGCAATTCTTGTTCTATGAACTAGAATGTCCACATGGGGCAAGCAGATGAGACTGGTTTTATAGAAAGAAGACAGCCGAAACTCCATTTGTAATAGCCCCACAAAAAATAAAATACCTAGGAATTAACTTAACTAAAGAAGTGAAGGACCTCTATGATGAAAACTTTAAAAT
>NW_012267291.1:2518375-2579424 GCF_000151885.1 Dipodomys ordii | reverse complement strand
AAAAAAAATAAAAAAAGAAAGAAGACAGCCGAGAGTCAACGAAATGGGAACTGTTATTTCAAAGTTATTTTCCTTGTACAGTAGGGACAGAGTCTGGGCAATAACAGACAAATTGTTAACTGGTTGATATCAGATGACTCCAGATTGCCTTTCTGTGTAAGGACTGAGACAAGGAAGGGAGTATCTTGACTGGGAAATCTGGCTCAATCACTGTAATTCCGCTGGCTCAGAAGGTCAGATGAATAACTTAGTTTGGCATGGTGGTGTCAAACTTTATCACAAGTGACTCTACTGTAAGGTTAAAAAAAGAACACAGGATTAGTTGGGACTCAGTTGGCGTTCAGTTCGTTACAGGAAACTTATCCAAAAGAATGGCCTCCTGTAATTTGCATTTAACAGGTCTTTAAAGAATCCCCACACAAATTGTTCTTTAAATATAAGGGACAAACTAGCTCAGATACAGTGGAGAAAGCAGACAACACTTTAACTAGGTGATAAAAACTAGCATCTTAGCCAGGAGCCAGTGGCTCACACTTGTAATCCTAGCTACTTAGGAAACTGAGATCTGAGGATCACAATTCAAAGCCAGACTGGGCAGGAAAGTCCTTGAGACTCTTATCTCCAACTAACAACTAGAAAACCGGAAGTGGCGCTGTATAAAGCTCAGGCACAGCACCCAGGCAGGCCCTGAGTTCAAGCCCCATGACCAACAGAAAACAAATAACATCTCTAATGAGAGGCAGTGGACATGGTGTATCTCCCAATGGGATCACATAAGAAGGACACAGCATCACCATATGGCAAACTTACCTGGTGGGGGGGGCAAAAAAGGAGAGAGGAGGGGGAAGGAGGGGGAAAGAGGGGTGAGGAAAGAGAGAGAGAGAGAGGTGGGGGGTTCCAAAAAGTGAATCCTATGGTCTACCCACATTAGGGAAGTAATCTGGCTTTAATAAAAGTCTCTTTTTTTAAGTGCCTTCACAGAAACATCTAGAATGCTGATGTTGGACCCAATATCCAGGTGCCATGGCCTAATCTAAGCTGAGGAGTAAAATTAACAGTGATGCTGAAGCAGAGTGAGAGTGCTGAGATGAACTTCTCCAGGATCCCCAAGGCAAGCACCGCTGGGCGTGGCCCCGGGAGGACCTGGGAGGGCATTGAGGAGGACTTCCTCCAGTCAGTGCATGTGTGGGTGGCAGACTAAAGAAGGAGGCAAGCCCCACATTCTCCAATGTAGCTGTCACAATGTTCTTCCCTTCCCAAAGAAGAGCTGAACACAATGTCTGTGTGGGATGAGCGAGACCAATATATTAATAACTGAGGTGACATTTTAACTTGCGCCATGAAGGACACTGCTCAGAGAATCATAACTGCAAATAAAACACAGAACAGAAGCTGCTAAACATGTGCCTGCAATTCATCTGTGTCAAGTGACACTTTTTTTTTTCCAGCCCTGGGGCTCAAACTTAGGGCCTGGGCGCTGTCCCTGAGCTTCTATGCTCAAGGCTAGCACTCTACCACTTGAGGCACAGCTCCCCTTCCAACCTTTTGGTGATCAATTGGAGATAAGAGTCTTGTGGTCTTTCCTGCTCAGACAGGCTTCAAACCACAATCCTCAGATCTGAGGCACCTGCACCCGGCTCTCAAGTGGCATTTTTAAGTCACCTCTTCATTTTCCTGAATCTGGGAAGCAATGAGGTAGTTCTGTTTACAAGGGGTGGGAGCAGTTCATCAGGATTACCAAGAATGGGGTCTTTGAAGCCAGACAAACCTGGATTCAAATCTTCATGGGATTACTTTTAGACTGTGTGTCTTAGATGTCATTCAATGTATCTGAACCCAGATACCTTTACCTGTAAAGTATGATCAAATATCAATGTCTGCAGAATCATATTATGATACCTCTTTCTTTGTGAAAATTCCAGAAGCATATACTGAATAGTTAACATAATTACTTTCTTCTATGGTTACGAGTAGTAGGAGGGAAGAGGGAAGAAAATTTACTGTTTTGTTTTTTTTTGTCTCAACATGTTTATATAACATTTGAATATTTTCACAAGTATGCATCCAGGATTGTTTTCTGATACCAAGAAACATGAGGCAAGCAGAAAGCCACTGGGCTTCAGTGACTAAGGGTATTTGCCACAATGATGGCCTTGGTCATCCAGCCTTGCTTTAATTGAATTCTCTGAAAGGCTCCAACCTCTTCCTGAATGCTCAGCTTGAACAAAATTCTGGGTAGACGTATGACCATGAGTCACAGTTACAGGAAAGCTTCATAAATATTATGCACAAGTTACCCAAGGCAATGGCTGAAAACTTGAGCATCGGGTATGATTCAAATCAACTTGGGGGAGGGAATAGCCAAAAACCTAACGGGACACTTAGGCTGCCATCGTCTCACCTCGCTCACATCTACAGTCGGGATAAATTCTCACTTTCTGACCACACAAGTTAACCCATACCTCCATGGCCGATAGCTGCCCTGTGAGAGGCCGCCATTTTGGAGGTTTCTCCCCTGCAACCCACCGCTGGTAAAAATTGAACATCCATCTCAGTTTTGGAGATAAGAGGAAAGCCAGATGGATGACTCGGAAAGACTGGCCAAGAGAGCCATATTTCTGCCTGTGCCATCCATCTCCCTGCTCTCCTCAGCATTTTCAATAAAACCCATTCGACCAAAAGTTCATGTACCTGCAGCTTCTATTTCTCCTCAAATATTGAGCCAGACAGCTACATCTTGCCCTGTCATCGCCAATTCCCAAATCAGAGAGAAACACACTGGCATCCGTCTTCAGCAAAATATGCAAACACCACCTGAAGGCAATCCTCATCTGCTCAGAGCCAAGCCTTCCGTGGACCCTGGCCTCTTTCACGACGATACAGTAAACCTATCTTTCTGACGTGTGTTACTTCTGCTCTACCCTCATGGTGATGATCACATCCGTACACAACCTGCCCCAACAATAATTTTAATTTTTACCTGTTTAAATTGAAATCAACAGGGCACCGGTGGCTCACTCCTATAATCCTAGCTACTCAGGAGGCTGAGATTCCTGAGGATCACGGTTCAAAGCCAGCACAGGCAGGAAAGTCTGTGACACTGTGAGACTCTTTTCTCCAATGAACCACCAGAAAAATCAGAAGTAGCACTGTGGCTCAAAGTGGCAGAGTGCTGGTCTTGAGTGCAAATGCTCACAGACAGCACCCAGGCACTGAGGTCAAGCCCCACAACCAACAACAACAACAAAATGAAGTCAATATTCTCCTAAAAGGAACAAGAATAGCCCGCCCTGCATCGCAGAAGCAGTAGGATTTACTGTATTAATTAACATATGCTGGCTGATGCAACTAACACAATCCTAAAGTCTCAGTGAGATCACGTGTCAGAAGTTCATCCATGAAAACCACTGTCCAACCCCAGTCCGGGCAAATGTCACCAATGGAGAGATCCTTGGAGGACCCAGAGTCCTAAGCCACCCCTACCACCTGGAGTTCAGCACAGCAATCTATGAATAAGGTTGTTTTGCTTTTTTTTTTTCTGTTATGGGGCCTGAACTCTGGGTCTGGGCTCTGTCCCTCAGCTCTTCAGCTCAAGGCTAGCGCTCTACCACTTGAGCCATAGCGCCACTTCCAGCTTTTTCTGCTTATGTGGTACTGAGTAATCGAACCCAGGGCCTCATGCATGAAAGGCAAGTACTCTACCAGTGAGCCACCTGCCCAGCAGCACCAGCAATCTAATGCTCCCCCTTCCATGTGAAATTTAATGTTTCTGCTCCCATTTCGCTGGACAAAGCAAGTCACGTGACCTGGCCTTCCTTCCAGAGCACAAAAGACTGCCCTTGTCCTGTGTGCCCAGAGGTGGAGGAGAATCGGATCTCAGAGCAGTTGAACTATCCACCCACATACATCATGAGAGGACAGTACATCCCAAAGTAAATGTAATAAAAATGAGCACTGATATTAAATTTTACCTAGAGACTGTGGGCTGCAAAGCAAAGATAAACCAGAAGTACAGGAGGACTAACAACGCCCCAGCAGAACATGCTTTCTGAAACCAGGAGCACTTCTGGAAAGAGAAAATTAGATTATTAAATTTTGAAGTGCATAGCTTCTAGCTTAAGATTGAGGGAATTCAATCAAACAACTCATTGTTATTAGTATAGACCATTAAGAGAAGCATAAAATCAAGTATTAACTAATAAGGCTATGTAGCAACATTAAAAATTTTGTATGTCGGGGCTGGGAAGGTGGCTCAGTGGTAGAGTGCTTGCCTTGCATGCCTGAGGCCCTGGGTTCGATTCCTCAGCATCACATAAGCAAAAAGAAAAAAGCCAGAAGTGGCGCTATGGCTCAAATGGTAGAGCGCTAGCCTTGAGCTGAAGAGCTGAGGGACAGCACTCAGGCCCCACGACCAGACCCCAAAAACAAAAATTTGTATGTCAAATGAAAAAGCACAAACTCAATGTGTGAGCATGAGGTAGTGACCTCCTGGAAAGGCCTGGGTGGGGCTAGACACCCGTAGGCCTGCTCATTGTGTCAACACACTGGACTCTGGCACAGGGCTTTCAGGTCTCTGTGTCATTTAACCCTTAGAATTGCCACGTGAGTGACAGACTCTGGTGAACAGAGGCAGAAACTGAATCACAGAAGTATTTAAAGCTAGCCCACAGCTTTCAGTGAGTTTGACTTTGCCATCTTCACGTACAGATGCAATGTATTTCAGTACTGCTCTTCCTCTTTCTCTCCCCTCACCATTGTGTAAGTATGTGTGTATGTAGATAAAAAGATGGGAGATAGATAGATAGATAGATAGATAGATAGATAGATAGATAGATAGATAGATAGATAGATAGATAGATAGATAGATAGATAGATTACTGAAGCAAGCTAGCGTGTGCCAGTAATCCCAGCTATGAGGAAAGCATCGGTAGTGTGATCATGGTCCAAGGGTAGCCCCCCCTCCCCAGCAAAAACACAAGTCCCTATTCCAAAAATCAACTAAACTTGTGGATGTGCTCAAGTTGTAGGACACTTGGATAGTGGGCAAGATGCCCTGAGTTCAATCCCAGAGCCACCAAAAACAGGGATGACATTTCGTAGGCTGGAAAAGGAGAAATTCTTGGGTCTCAGTACAGTGGGATCCTGAGTCCTCTTCTCTAGCAAGATGGTAACCTCCTAGAACAAACTTCATTCTGGGTTCAAATACAAGTGCTGCTTCTTTTCCAAGATTCCCACTCCAAGACCCCAGAGTAATTTATTGGCTCTCAGCGGTTCACATGCCCATCCCAGACTCAACCACTAATGTCATGAAGTCTGACCTGTTGATTAGCCAGTCTCTAGGTCCAGGGCTTTACCTTTGAACTGCCACCATCACCCATAGGTGAAAATGGGCAGAGGAAGAAATGGGGTTTCAGAAGGAACAGAGGTTCACCATCAGGCATTTTCAAACACCACCAGTAACCTGTTTCTCAGCACTGCTTAGGAAGAATGTAGAATTTTGGGAGCCTTTTGCCAGTGACTGACATCTCCTTTTCACAATGCAGAAAGGACAGGCTACATAATTTTCAGGGTCCATAGCTTGCCCAAAAGTAGCAGAGAGCTGGGAATATGGCCTAGTGGTAGAATGCTTGCCTAGCACGCATAAAGCCATGGGTTCAATTCCTCAGTACCACATAAACAGAAAGAGCTGGAAGTGGCGCTGTGGCTCAAGTGGTAGAATGCTAGCTTTGAGCAAATGAAGCTCAGGGGCAATGCCCAGGCCTTGAGTTCAAGCCCTAAGACTGGTAACAACAACAACAACAAAGTAGCAGAGAATGCAGTACAACTTGCTAAAAATAAGAGTGTTTTCCTTTCCTACAGCATCTCTCAATTTGTCCTGGTGACTTATGAGCAATTTAATTGCATTTTGAGTAAAGAAAATGTGTAATATATTATTGGCATGAATTTTACATCTTATTTTACACCATACAATGCTACTTTAAATCCAAATATGAGACCATTTAATTCATGCAAGGAATCACTGAAATCAACACCACATAGCTTGTGTGTGCATCTGTATTTCATTAATTGGGCAGTGGAAATGTTCCACAATGTTTTCATTTCACTTCTTAATACACCCAGACTGCACCAGCACCATCCTCAAGAGAAAGGCAGAGCTGGGCAAAGAAATTTATCTTCAGAATAAGTAATTGGCTGATTCAGACAAGTAAAAACCACACCAAATAAACAACAACAAAGCCACCGCAGGATCCAGGGGAACCCATAGTTCTTTCTTTTTTCCGGTAGTGGGGCTTGAACTCAGGGCCTTGGCACTGTCTCTCAGCTCTTCAGCTCAAGGCAAGTACTCTACCACTTGAGCCACAGCACCACTTCAGGCTTTCTGGTGGTTTATTGGAGATAAGAGTCTCACAGACTATCCTGCCCTGGCTGGCTTTGCACCATGATCCTCAAATCTCGGCCTCCTGAGTAGCTAGGATTACAGGCGTGAGCCACAAGTGCCCAGCAAACCCTTATTTCTTAAAGCAACATTACTTCCTTTCTGCTTTCAAGTGTCTAATAGGAACCCTGACCTCTGAGTTTCAGGCAAGAAGCTAGCTCAGTAGGCCCAAATGCAAGGTGCTTGTTTTGTTTTCTCTGAGTCTTCTGAACTAAAGGAACATGGTAGGCCCATGGAATCCTGGGCATCTGAGCATCAAGGCCCTATGCAATAAGGCATGGAGGGAGGGGCTGCAGGTCCCTAGCCTGGCAGGCTCTGGTCCTGCTCTGATCCATCATCCATACTCCACTGCCCCTCCAGACTTCACTTACAGCACACAGGCTCAAAGGCAAAACCACTCAGGTGTGCAAGATGACCCCAAACAGACAGAAAAACTGAAGCTCTATAAAAAGCCCAGGGTAAGGGCTGGGAAGGTGGCTCAGTGGTAGAGCGCTTGCCTTGCATGCATAAGGCTCTGGATTCAATTCCTCAGCACCACATATGCAGGAAAAAAAAAACTATAAATGGTGCTGTGGCTCAAGTAGTAGAGCGCTAGCCTTGAGCTAAAGAGCTGAGGGACAGCACCCAGGCCCAGAGTTCAGGCCCCATGACCAACCAAAAAAAAAAAAAGCCCAGGGTAAACCACACTGTGGCCTCTCTGACTCGTTGCATGCTGTTCTGCTCCTCAATGCTCCATCACCAGGTTGGCGCTGTGTGTTTGCCTCTCCTGGGTAAACATCCAGAAACAAATGGAACCACCTTGTGTACCTTGGTGAAATGTGTGCTAAGGACACCTGGGCCACCAAAGGCCTGGGATCTGCCCCCTGCTCATGCTCCACAGACATGTGAGTCGCCGTGAGTATACTTGGAACAAAGAAGCTTTTGTTTCCCAAGGCCTAGGGCTCCTGCTCCACACCAGCCACTGTTCTAAGCATTTCCCAAATTCTCTTATTAACTCCCAGGACAACGTTAAAATGAAACCTGCTATGTCCCTGCTGGGCAGTTGGGTAAACTGAGTGCAGACAGTATAGATAAAACCTTGTAACGTAACCAGTAAGCAGTTGCTAAAAAAGCAGTGCCAGCAGTCAAAAGTCCTTATGCCAAGACAACTGAACTAATTCTTCATCACCCTATAATACAACCCATGTAGCCAGGCACCCAAGCCTCACGCCTGTAATCCTAGCTACTCAGGAAACTGAGATCTTACTCAAGAACTGTAATCTGAGGATTACAGTTATAAGCCAATAAAGTCTGTGAGACTCTGATCTCCAATTAATCACCAAGAAGTCAGAAGTGGAACTGTGACTCAAGTGGTAGAGCTCCAACCTTGACTGCAAAAGCTCAAGGACAGTACCGAGGCCTTAAGTTCACATCCCAGGACATGCACACACACACAAAAAAAATCTAAAAATAAAACCCACCCAGGAAAAATAACGTTTTACCCATATCCTCCCCCAGCCGGGAACTGGACCTCCCCCACCCCCCACCTTGCTCCTGGTAATCACGTGGGGAGCTCTTCATCTCTGGATGCCCCGGCTTCACCCCAGATCAATGAGTCTGAATCTCTGGGGTGAGAGCCAGGCATCTGCTTCTGTAAATTTCTCCGGGAGGCTGCAAGAAGCTGCCAGGCTGAGATTCAGCCCACACTGCCTGCCCTCCCTGGCTCAGCTGGGACTGCTGGGCCCCGGGGGAATTCCTCACACAACTGTGCTGCTCCTCTGCCAGCTCCTCCTCCTTCTTTCCATCCTTCTCCTCCCACTCCCTCTCCTCCCCACACGCACTCCCCCCACACTCCCCTTTTCCTCTCTTTATGGTACCAAAACTAGACCTAACCCTATGGCCTAACAGGTCTGGGGCAAGAGTACAAATTAAGGTTGAAGAGTTAAGTCTTAAGTTACCAGTGAAAACAACAAATGAGTTCTGTCAGCTACCTTGACACCTATACCCACCTAACAACCAAAGGAAAAATGAAGCGCAAACTCATGTTTCATACAATGCTCTCACACAAATAACTCTGGGGAAAGCTTGGGTCCCTTCAGTGAGAACTGGGAATGGGCGATGGAGTTCCAAAGAATTCCTTCCTCCTTCAGGGTCACCGGGGCTGGCTCCTTTGTTATCTCCTACTCGTGGAACCCAAATCACTGTCTTCTTCTCCCTTCTCCTTTTTTTCAGTCCTGGGGCTTGAACTCAGGACTTAGGTTGCTATTCTTGAGCTTTGTACTCAAGGTGTTCTACCATTTGAGCCACAGCTCCACGTTTGGCTTTTTGGGTGTTTAATTGGAGATAAGCGTTTTGGACTTTCCTTCCCCAGGTTGACTTCAAACTGCAATCCTCAGATCTCAGCCTCCTCAGTAGCTAGGATTACAGGTGTAAACCACCAGCAGTGGGCTTCCTTCCTCCACCCCCCCCCCTTTTTTCTGTTGTTGGTTCTGGGGCTTGAACTCTGGGCCTGGACGCTTTCCTTGAGCTCTTCAGCTCAAGGCAAGCGCTCTACCACTTGAGCCACAGCACCACTTCTGGTTTTCTAGTGGTTAATTGGAGATAAGAGTCTCACGGACTTTCCTGCCCAGGCTGGCTTTGAACCATGATCCTCAGATCTCAGCCACCTGAGTAGCCAGGATGACAGGCGTGAGCCACCGGCGCCCAGACTTCCATTCTCCTTTTTAAGAAGCAACGTCTTTCCTCCCCCACAAGGCTCTTGCGCTCCAGGGCCCAGCCTCACTCCCCAGGGATCTGGAAGGACCTCACACATGGCTGTGAGGTGTCTCCTCATCTCTCATTGCCCAGGCCTAGAACCTTCTGCCCCCAGGTGC
Source organism: Dipodomys ordii (assembly GCF_000151885.1). NCBI lineage: Eukaryota > Metazoa > Chordata > Mammalia > Rodentia > Heteromyidae > Dipodomys > Dipodomys ordii. The sequence goes on along the minus strand of NW_012267291.1, from coordinate 2,570,136 downwards.
CAGCTCCCACCCCCACTGACACCACTCCAACCTTTCCCTCTTTCTTCCCTCTCTACACTTAACTCTGAATGGCCTTGGCCACCTCTCCGGGTGCTGAGGTTCCCAGGAACAGAGGTCTCTGGAAGAGCATATAAGGGAAGAGGGGGTATGGGGACCTATGAGCTAGAAGGCTCCAGGGTCCTGGGGCCCAAAGATAGCTCAGAGGAGAGGCTGGGCACGGATGGCTAGGTGGCTGGCTTCAGGGACTCTTGACCCACAGACCCTGGCTACACATACAAGAGAGGAAGAAAATTGGCACAGGTACCAGCTTTCAAGACTCAGCCCGCTGGGCAGGGCCAGCGTGTAAACTGAGCTCCAACTCTCAAGCCTAGGCACGTACTCTGTTGCCCCACCTGTACCCTTGTGATGGGTCCCCAAAATCACAGTGGGCCTGCAGAGGCACGTCTAACCTCACCCCGGCCAATGTGGCGGAGGTGATGAACAACACGCAGGCTGGCCCAGTCTTCAACCTCCTCTGAGGACATTTGTGGGCCTAGGAGGGCTCTGTGCATCCCTCCTGCTCTTCCTTCCTCCTCCTCCATAATCTCCCTCCTCCCCTCTCCCTGGATTGACCACGGTGAATCAGATAAAACCCACAGGAGCATCACAGAGACAGGACAACTCTAAATACAGGAGTAAGTGTCAATGCAGTGAAGGCCCCTTAAGTTTGAGGCATAAGTCCTTCCACAATTCTCGCAGCTTCCAAGTCCTTCTTTTCAACAATATTGCGTCCAGGCCTAGTTGAGCTGTCAGCTCAGAGGATGACAAATAAATTGTGTGACAAATCGTCATGTGTCTTCTGGCATATATAACTCAGAAGGAGCTTAAACAATGCAGTGGCATGCCTCTAACAAGTCTCTTTACTCGCATGTGAACAAGGCTGACAGAACTTACATCTCTCAAGAATGAAAAGAAAGAACAATTAATGCTGAACCCTGTGTCATTAGAGCGATAAGTAATTTCTTCTTTTTAAGCAAGCTGGCTTTTAATGCCCTATCCATCTCATTAAGATACGCCGTTCAAAACTGTTAGTTTTTGTGCTCGGTAATTATGTCTCCTATTTCATAATGAATCGGTATTATGTGGCTTGATTATATTAACAATAATTGAATTTCAAATTCATTCTAGAAGGATTTTAGGCACTAAAAGCCTAGGAGATCAAGAAATCCTGTTCTTGCTCCAAAGTCCGTACATGCGTTCTGAGAAAATTATGATGAATATTAAATAAAAGTCTTTAAAATATGAATATCTATACCTACACATACCTTGTTAGAATAAAGTTTGGGGGCTTGAAAAAAGAAATCAATTCAAGGAGAGATGAGGACATGGGAAGGCAATTTTTTCTTATACTTTTAAATGAATAATCATGGATTTGAGTTCCACAGGATACAATTTTTAAAACATGCAGCATTTTTATTCTAAAACATCAAAGCTGGATGTGGTGGCATAAGCCTGTAATTTGGGAGGTAGACATTGTGGCAGGCAGCAAGGGGCTGGGGGAACAGTAATCACAGTTCAAGGTCAGTCCAGGCATTAAAGTTCACAAGAGGCTCAGCACCAGTGGCTCATGCCTGTAATCCTAGCCACTCCGGAGGCTGAGATCTGAGGATGATGATTTGAAGCCAGCCCAGGAAGGAAACTCCGTGAGACTCTTAACTCCAATAAACTACTCAGAAAAAAAAGCCAGAACTGGTACTGTGGCTCAAGTGGTAGAGTGCTTGCCTTGAGCTAAAGAAGCTCAGGGACAGCACCTGGGACCTGAGTTCAAGCTCCAGGACCAGCCAGAAAAAAAGAAAAGAAAAAACAAGTTCAAAGACTCCATTCTCATTCAATGGCCAGGCATTGTTGCACATGCCTGTTATCCCAGCTTCGGGGAAAGCACAATTGCTGAGTGCAGTATTGTGTTCCTGCTCTCTCCAGCAACATGAGAAGCACAAATAGGAAAAATGTAGCCCCTGCCAGCCTGGGTATAAAGAGAGAGACAACTTAGAAAAGAATGAAGGCAAAAGGGGGCTGGAGGTGAGGCTCAAGTGGTAGTGTACCTGCCTAGTAATCACAAGGTCTTGAGTTCAATCCCTAGTGCTACAAAAATACATACATAAATAATCAGTGTCTATAATATGCCAGAAATACTACTCTCTTTTTTTTTTTTTGGTCAGTCATGGGGCCTGAACTCTGGGCCTGGACGCTGTCCCTTAGCTCTTCAGCTCAAGGCTAGCACTTTACCACTTGAGCTACAGCGCCACTTCTGGCTTTTTTTTTTTTTTTTTTTTTTTTGCTTATGTGGTGCTGAGGAATCGAACCCAGGGCCTTATGTATGCGAGGCAAGCACTCTACCACTGAGCCACCTTCCCAGCCCCCAGAAAGAATAGTCTTTATAACTATTTAAACTTACAATGAAAACTTTGAACTGTCAAATCCTGTGTGTTTGGGTGACCTGCGCAGAGAACATGTGTTTTTCCTTGGATTCATGCATTGGAATCTCACCACCCAGGGTGACAGCATTAGGAGAAGGGACTCTGGGGGAAGTTGAGACATGATGGTGCAGCCTCGTGATGGGCCTAGTGCCCTTCGGGAAGGGACCCCACCATGGGAGGGCCCATGATGGCGTCTGAAGGCTGCAAACCAGAGGAGCCCCTGTCACACACACCCTGGTCCTGCTGCCAGCCCTGCTGCACATGACCAGCCTCCAGAATCAGGTCACTTGCCTTGCATGCTCGAGGCCCTGGGTTCGATTCCTCAGCACCACATAAGAAAAAAGCCAGAAGTGGCGCTGTGGCTCAAGTGGTAGAGCGCTAGCCTTGAGCTGAAGAGCTGAGGGACAGTGCCCAGGCCCAGAGTTCAGGCCCCACAACCGGACCCAAAAAAAAAAAAAAGAGTCTCACAAAATAAGCTAGACTGAGAGAGACAAATATCCCGTTTCCTCTCGTGTAAAATCTAAACCAAACACAAAAGGAGATTCATGGGGATAGCAAGTACTTGGGAAAGCCAGGGAAAGGGAGGGACCGGAGAGAGGGATGGCCGTTAGGAAGGTTCAAACGTAGTGTATACATCTATGCAGATGTCATGGTGAAGCCCATTGTTTTGTACAGTGTCGGGTGGTGGGTTGATGGTTTAATATGACCCTGAGCTTTCATGAGAGAACTAACCAGGCAGCTTGGGGGTGGCTGGCCCTTGACACCAAACCATGAAAGCATGAGCATGCCAGTCCCCATGCCCAGAGGCTGTCCGCAGTATCCTACCACCTGGCCCACGGAGGAGCCATGGAGACCTTTCTCTCTGCCCACGAGTCCCTCCCCCTTTGCCATAAAGGCCTCTGCCTCCTGCTTGGCCCACATCCTGGTCACTGAGCTCTGAACCCTCTTGCTGCCTCTCAACTCCTCCCCACCTCTCCCTCCCAACATCCTCCCCATCTACCCCCCAGCACTTGAGGTTTCCGCCCAAATGCCCAGCCCTAACTCTGGCAGAAGATGGAAATCTCATTGTGCCTCTGCTTTTCTCCTGCTGTTCAAATGAACAAACACTTGGTTAAACAAACAGAAAATCATTTCTTTGCAAAGGCCAACCTGTGAAAATGTCTAAGGCTGATGTTCTTCCTGCCCGATCTTCATACAATAATCTTGTTCTGGAACATTCCCACTTCAGTTTTCCCAACCTCCCTCTAATTCTCATGACTTAGTAAGAATTGGAGGCCAGCACCAAGTTACATTTTTTTGGAGGGGGGCTAGTTTATTGGAGATGAGAATCTTAAGGACTTTCCTGCCCAGGCTGACTTTGAACCATGTTCCTCAGATCTTAGCGTCCTAAGTAACTAAGATGACAGGTGTGAACCACCAGTGCCTGGCCAGGTTGGAAATTTTGTTTCAACAGCAATTAAGCTAAAATGCAAAAGTTAAGCTGGAACCGCACTGGGCCACAAAACCGCTTCTACAGCTGAATGGAGACTGGCTTTTATTAAATTATGCATCGGTGGTACGTTGTGTTTCCTCAATGAGACAGCAGCTCACAAATGCTGTGTGCATTGCCCTGATCAATTAATTTCAGCCCTCTTTGGCCCTGAGGCCATTTCACTACATGATGCAGAGCAGTTGCACACTTGAACCAGGGAAAAGGCAGTGATTTGGTTTTGACTTCTGGGTGGGCAGTCGTGAGTACCTGACCAGCCCTTCAGGCACATCCTCCATGCTTGCTGGCTTAATCCTCAGGACACAGATTCCCGAGGTCCCCTTTACAGGATTCCAATAGCTTCTCCTTGTCACAAGAGCCTCAGGGAGCAAGAAAAGTAATTCCTAAAGGAAGGTAATGGAAAGAGAATAGAGACCAGGTGCCCAGGTCGTTAGACAAACAGACTTCAAAAAAAAAAAAAAAAAGCTGTGTTTGGTATTGTGTGTAGGTGACTGGACCTGATCACCTGACCACCAATGAGATGAGCTCCCCCAAGTCATGAAATCTGATAGCTCTGTATGCTGCAAGTAGAGGGATGGAGGATGAGTAGATCCACTGCTATTGGTGTGTGAGTACATGGCAGAAGAGCAACACTAGGAATGAGGCTGGAAAGATTTCTGTGAAGGCCAGGCGATGCAGCGAGGTCTGACTCCCCTACTGCCTAGCCCTGTGACCCTGTGGAACACACCTAGCCTCTGCTCTCCTGTCTCCTCAGCTGGGAAAGGTGGTTGGGAATAGCAGCTCTGAGAGGAAAGATTTGGAAAGCAATAGACCAGGACAGTAGCTGGCATGTATGCATATATGCTGTTGGTGCATATGTATGTGTGTGGGTTTGTGCATGGATGCGTGTTGTGTGGTACATGTATGTGGCATATGTGTACTATATGCTATATGTTTGCACATGCATGTGTTGTTGTGTAGTATGTGTGCATGTGTGTGGGTTTATATGCATACACATTTGTGGTATGTGTGGCATCCATGTGCATGTGCATGCAGGTTATTTTTGTGTGCATACACAAATGTGCATACACATTGTGCATGGATATGGTATGGATATGCAAGTGTGGGGTTTTGTGTGCATCACATGGTGCACGTGTGTTTTGGTGTGTATTTTTTCACACAGAAGACAGCACACAACACGCTTCATTCTCCTGCCTTCCTCACGGAGTGTACCGTCTCAGAGGCCATTCTGTATCAGCCAACTGGAGACGCCAGATCTCCCAGCTCCCTCCCATCCTCTGCCCTTGAATACCTGGCTCTTATTAACGAAGACTTAGGCATGTTTTAATCTTCCACCATTAGAGAGCAAACCACTGCAAGAATCCTTGAGCTCTGCTGTTGTTCCCATTGGGGTATCCATCTGCAGGAGCAGCTCCAGAAAGCCGGATAGCAGGAGCCAAGGACGTAGGCTGCTCTCATTTAATAGACTCTCCAAACTGCCCTCTGAGGGGCTTCAACCACGTCATTCCCATCAGACAATCACCAAGTATTTTACTTGTACCATCACATATTTCCCAGAACTGGAACTATTAAATTTTCTTTTAATTAAAAAAAGAGAGAGAATGATTCTAGGTTTGAATTGTTCACATTCATTCCAGAATTATTCTCACAAATAAAAACAAGCAATCTAATCCAGCCATTCACACACAACAGGCAACTCAGAGGAAAAAGCAAAAGACACACAAAGGGGGGAGGGGGGAGTCCTGAGCCTGTCTGTTAAGGAAAAGCTCTCACTTGCTAATAACCAGTGCCCCCATTACTAATTAAGAGGTGCCTCGCCATTAATGTCTCATCAGAATTGAAGTTCGCTTCAATTTCAAAGCAACCTCATCTGACCAACCAAGAAAGCAGACACAAAAGTTTAAAAAAATCAAATTCTCAGGATATGAAAAATGCCAAGGTCAGAATCCACTCTCCTGCCGGTCCATTTGACCCATTAAACCATACTTTCCAACACTGCTAATGCTTGTTCATTAAGGTACATTGAGACAGGCCGGCACCGCTGTCCCTTCTGCTCTGGGTAGGACAACCCACGTTTTCAGAACCTGCCACCGTGGTGCCCTGCCCACTTAAGCATCAACAAGTAATTGGATCAAAGAGTAGGGAGAGAACAGTAAACGTGAACCCAGATGCATCAGCCAAGATGCGGCTCAAGCATTCCAAAGGACCAAGGATTCAACCCAAGTCGGCTTCAGGAAAAAAGAAACTGTCTTGTTTATCAGACAGTGTTAAATGACCACCATTCTGGAAGAATCTCGCTCCATCTCTTGGTTCTTCACACTGGCATGTACAACATACATGGTTTCCAGAAGTACAGATCCAAATCCGGCAAGCTGAGTGGGAGGGACAGGCTCCTCCCATGAAAACCTGGGATAGGACGGCTGGTCCCAAACCACCGGTGCCACGCCCTGCACCGCACCCCGGACACGCCCCCTAGACACGCCCCTCCTTACAACCATCCTGCATCTTACAGCTCCTCCCCACCCCGCCCAGCCTCCATCCCTGGCAACACCGCCTCCTGACTGTCTGGATCTGCCTGGTCCAGACTGCTTTTCTGTGTCCAGGTTCTTTCATCTCCCACTGGATGGATATGGTGCATTGTGTTTCGCCGCTCATTAGCCGATAGGCGATAGGCATATGTGTTCCATGCTCCGTTGCTCTGCCTAGTGCTGCTGGGAACATTGGCGTACAAGTGTTTGCTGTTTTGATTTTTTTAATCATTTTTTGGTAGTACCAGGGATTAAACTCAGTGCTAGACGGGTGTTTTCATCACATGCACTGATGCTAGCAGCACCCTTTATTGCTACCGGTTCCTCAACTGGTACAACCTCTCCACACCCCAAACCCAGTTCTACCAACCCCAGATGGCTCTAGATGTTTCCAAAATGTTCATTGTAGGAGCAAAATCACCTTCCTCTTACCCTCTCTCTTCCCATCATAAAAGCCAGGAAATTAGAGGCTGTAAAACCTAATCCTTATTGAACAGGGTCTTAGAGCCTTGGTGATTTATAGCTGCAACAAAGAAATAAGCTACCTGGATTTTTTGCTCATCTTTTTGTGCTAGATAATAACGAGACTAGGGGAAGGAGGCAAGAGAACACTGTCTACTGCCATGAGGCAGCTGTGGACCAAGACATCCTGGGGGCTGTAAGAGGCCTTGGAGATCATGTCCTGCAGATTCCTGAAGAACTTGCTGTGTGGAATTTTCCATGAGGATGGCTATGTGATATCTGAGTTCTATCTAAAATGCTGCCCCACTGGCTCAGGGTGCGAAATAATACCAGCCTCCTTCAGGGGGTCTAATACTTAAAATGGAAGGTTTAAATCATGCCATGAATCATGAAAGGGTGGCAGCCAGCAGATACTTTGTCCATCAGAAATGCTGCTGAATTAAGGAAATGTAAAGATCAAGGTTTCATGTTTCATGTGTATGTGTGTGTGCACACGTGTTGCGCGCACATGCATGCACACATGTGTGCGCAGGCGCAAATGGTAGGATCGAGCCATGCAGAGAGCAAGTAAACCACCGAATTTCTAGTGTCATGGTGACACCTGTGTACCCCTGGAATCTCATTCTCCTGGGAGTTTCTTCTCTGAATTTCCTCTTTAAATACACTTGTGTGGCAGAACTAAGTGCTCCTTCCTAATGAACCACCAGGAAGGAAGGGCACAGGCCTCACTAAGGGCAGCAAGTGACCCACAGCACACCCCTCCCTCCCTCCCTCCCCAACAGGAAGAGGAGCAAGACGCTCTGATGGAAAATGCCGCCCTCTCTGTGGGGGTCACTCTCTGCACTCCTAGGCAAAATACCAGAGGAGAAACTGGGTACAAGGTGTTGCCCAATTGTGGATTGTAAAAGGACAGTTCAATCTGGGGTTCAGGGCGCCTCTGCTTCAATGTGACCTATTGCTTACAGACAGTAAAGCACCCAGGAGTGAGAGTGCTCTGGAGAGTCATTTCTTTAAAATGCTTCTAATGTGCGGGACATTTTCTTCTGACAAATGTTAACAAGAACCCTGACCAAAAAAAGAAAAAGAACAAGCAGAAGGAGTTGTTATTAGAAGAATGAAAGTTCTAGAAATCCACCCCAGCCGATGCTCATCCTCACCGCTGTCCCAAAATGTCACAATCTCAGCCACAACCATGAGGAACCACATCCTTTGGGGACGGTCTCTTCCTTGGGGTCTGGCTGCTTTATGGATTTCCAAGTGATCATGCTGGCACCTCAAACTCCTTGTTCCATTTGACCACCCACTCTCATCCTCTTTCAGAACCTTCCAGTTACTAGAGCCCAGGATACCCTGACAAATGGTCCAAATCCCACTTCCAAAGATTGTCAGAGTCCCTTTCCTGGGTCTGATGCTCCACCAATGTACAGAGTGGCCAAGGGTTGGGTGGTTGGGCAGGGGGAGGAGGGTAGGATGAAGCTTGGATGTGCCTGTCCATCAAGGTTTGCACATGTGCACATGAGAGCTTGCTCAACACACAAAATCCAGAAGCAGGAAGGTAAGAAAGGCGGGCCAAGGACAGGGGTCAGCTCTCTGTAAGCTGCCATGATAGGGTTCCTTCAACACTGACTTTCTAGATCATTGTGGAGGTACAATCGTCGAAGCTGAAGGCTCGAGTACATGCTTTTTGTTAGCTCCGTGCATAATTCTTAGCTCCACATAGACTGTGGACTTTGACCTGTACTCTGGACAAAGGTCTTGGACAAACGTGCAGCTGAGCTGGCCCTCAGCTCTGGACATCTCGGTGTCAGGAGGCTGGGGAGGACTGGCTGTGGGACCATCGAGGCCTGTGGAGGTGGGGCATCTTGCAGCACAACAAATGTGATGCTCAGAGGGACAGGAAACTCAAGTCCAGAGAACCTCTGCACCATGAAGCTCCAAACTTCCAGGGTGGCTCTGAAGTTGGGAGAGATCCCAGGAGGCCTGGCAGTCAGACCCAGAGACAGCACCACAGGGATGTATGTGCATAACAAACGGGGGACGGGAGCTCAGGATTATGGAAGCATTGGAGGACACTGAAGGTAGCAATGACACCGAAAGCCAGAGAGCTGTAAACCCTCATCTCCAGACCCACAGCAGGGGAAGAGACCCTGCTCTCTCCCAGTGGGGGGAGCAGGTCTTAAATGAGCAGTTAAGTGACATCTTGCTAACACTGACGGTCATGAACCAGAGCACCATGGCTCACGGCGGCTTTGGGCCCAGCCTTGGAGCCTGGAGTGGCACAGGGGGCATGCTCCACAGTGCCTCTGATCTGTGGCTGCAGAATCCAGCATCTCCGGCCCTGGACCCAGAGCTGGGAAATGTGATCCTTGGTGTATGTGTGCATCGAGTTCAAGCCTTCCCTAAAGGACACTTACATTTTTCAAACCTGGCAGCAGAATCTATTTTGTTGGTTTCCTGGGAGACAAAATGCTCTGCTTTGTACTATTTAAATGTTAAGAGGGTTTTAATGTTTTTCTGAAGGAAAAAAAAAATGTTTAAGCCTATCTACCCTGCACTGAGTTGCCTTGGGCTCGGGTTGGGGAGTTCCCTTTCACGGCAGAATCCTTTTTGGGGAAAGAAGAAGATGGGTTTCACTTTTCTCAGTTTCTTGCTGTGCTTTCTACCAAGTTCCAAATTCCAGCCCAAGGCTGCACAGAGCCATCTACAAGGTCACTGTGACTTTGTATTTGATCTGAGGCCTGGCCACCTATTAAGGGAGCAAGGCATGCTTCCTTCATTGTCGAACACATTCAAGTCCCCAAGATAAATAGCAGGGCTCCCAGGGAGGAAACGGAGGCTCAGAGTCAGTGGAATCACACAGGGCAGCTAGAACTCACCCTACATCTCAATCCCAAGGCCTGAACTCAGCCATAGCACACACAGCCCCTCACAATAACCTCCAGTGATCCGAGGCTTCCACCTGGCAGTGCCTGTTTAGAGGCTGGCATCACTTTCCAGCTTGACTGCCCGGAGTCCATGCAACCTTTCTATGTCTTCAGAGAGAGGAGCCTGGTGCAGGAAGCCAGCACCATGTAGGCTGGGATCAAAGCACCCTGCCCGGGTCCTCTGTTTAGACTATCAGGCATGCCTCCACTGCGTAAGCTCAGCACATCTCGATGCACTATCACCACTGAGACCAACAAGCTGAGATCAGAGCACCTGACATCATCACCTGACAACACCAACAGCTCTGAAAACACTGGGAACAGGAGAAATCAAATCCAATGATGGTCAGAGCAGGAGAGAGAAAAGGCCAGAAAGGATACTGCCTGGATAAAATCTAGCCCCGTTCTAGGTCGGTAAAATCCACCCTCTGTAAATGCACAATTTTGTAGAGTTTAAAATGTTTATCAAGTTGTGCACCCATCAACACTGTCTGCTTCTAGACCATTCTCCTCACCCCACAAAGAAACCGCATGTCCATTGTGGTCAGCTCTCATGGTAACTACACACACACACACACACACACACACACACACACACACACCTCCTGGCAACCAGCCATCTTTTGTCTCTATGGAGCTATTTTGGAATGGAAGGGAGCCATGTTTTGCCTTTTGTGCCTGTCATTCCACTCGCTGTAAGATTCTCAAAGTCCACTGTGTGGTAAAATGTGCTGGGTGCTTTGTTCTTTTCCGGGGTGAAGAATTGTGTGGATAGAGCATATCTTTTCAGTCCTCCCCAACCTGTGGACATCTGGCTCCTCCCTTATTGCGAAGAATGAATGTTACAAGATACACAACCGCTGTGTGCCTGTGTGTTCAGCTCTTGTAGACCTCTACTTGGGCGTGGATCCTGTGGCAGAATTGCTGAACTTTTTGAGGAACTGTGAAAGCCACTCCAGAGTAAGATGGACATCTTACATCCCAACAGGACATGAGAGCTCCAAGTCCCTGACCCCTGCCAGCACCCTTTGTGATCAGTGTCCTCCTCGTGGATTTGGATTGGCATGCCCAGAACAGAAGCAATGCAGGATCTCAGTGCGACTGCGCGCTGAGCACGGGGAGCTGTCCACCTCGCGGTGCTGAAGCCCACCGTGCTGGAAAAAATGAGGGGCACGGGGCATCACAGCCCCTGCCTGCAAGGGGCTCCATGTGACACCAACAGAGTGGTAAAACTAACAAATGGGCCAGGTAAACAGGATGAGCACATATGCAAAGGTGCAGGGGTGGGCCGAAGAGTGTCACCATTTCCTGATCCTCCCCAAACTCACATTTCCCTATGACAAGACTCACCCCTCCACTCGCTAGCGCTCCTCTGCTTTCTTTTCCTCCAAGTCCCCTAGGAGAGTCTGCCACCCTGGACATGTCAGCATTTACTTACTTAGAGTCTGTCCCCCCACTCACAGGTCAGCTCCATCAACACAGCTCTCCTCCCCATTGGCTGGAGCATCCCAGCGCTAGAACAGACACACGGTGCACCTTTGTTGAGTGACTGCTACCGACTCGCTTCCAACATGTCTTCTAAACCCAGGGGTCATGTCTTGCTATGCGTTGCATGGTGTTCAGGTTCATCTATATCATTTCCCTCGCTACCATGGGAACCTCACAGGAGCTATTGTTCTGAAACAAAATTAAAAGGGGAAATTAGTCACTTAATTGAATAGTATTCACGCTTTGGTATGATAATTCAATGTAAAAAAGTAAAAAAAGCCAAGGAAAAGTATTCAATCTATTTTCAGCACCTTTTCCAGTTTTCATTTTTTTAAAAAACCAGCTCTCTATGCCATTTCCTAGCTTCCTCCATGGGGCTGAGAGCCCTTGCAGGCAGGGCTGGGTGTCTGGGAAGGAGTGAGTAACACCTGATTTGCCTCTCAAGCCAAAAGTTGTCCACTGCCCCTTGTACTTGGTGGGGGTCTGGGGACCCCCTTGGAACTATTTCCTGGGTGCCTGGGGCCTGGGTCAGAGCCAGGCATCACCCAGAGGGGCTCCAGTGCAAAGTTGGGGCCGTAGCAAGTATAGAAGAGCAGAGACAGTGGACTGAGCCCTGGGCAGGAAGTAGGGAAGCACTGTCATGGTGACTCCAATATACTTCTGAGTCCTGCTGACCTGGGCTGTAGGTCACTGTTAGGGAACCAAGGTATTCTAAGCTTCAGCTGATGGGTGGGTTAGTGATCTGGAGTGACATGACTGTAGGAAACTGGAGAGCAAGGGAAGGAAGGGCCCCATTTTCCAACTACCAACCCCAATATTCACCTCCATGGTTCTAAGAAATAGAGGATGCTGTGGTCAGGAGCTCAGCCTGAATTTCAGCTCAGAGCTGAAATTACAGGTATGCACTCATCCTCTACTTCTTGTGCCACTGACTTTCCACAGCATCTCTTGATCCAGCCTGTGTAAAATTCCAACTAATTCCCAATCCCTCCTCTCTGCATCTTCTCACTCACTCCCTCTCCACAGCTTCTGGGAGAGCCGCAGCTTGTAGGCCTTCTAGACTCATTGGCTAAGTTGTCCATGCTTGTCTTACAAATCATTTTTAATCATCTAAATATTTTAAACGGACAAATGGCATTGATACTATTGTGAGACTATGTGAACAGAAGAATGATACAGCCAAGCACCAGCGCCTCACGCCTGTAATCCTAGCTACTCAAGAGTCTCAGTTCCAAGCCAGCCTGGGCAGGAAAGTCTATGAGCTTCTTCTTATTTCCAATTAGCCATCAAAAGCCAGAAGTGGAGCTGTGGCTACAGTGGTAAAGTGTTAGCCTTGAGCACAGAAAGATCAGGAGCTGGGTGCTGATGGCTCACATCTGTAATCCTAGCTGTTGAGGAGGCTGAGATCTGAGGATCGCAGTTCAAAGCCAGCCTGGGCAAGAAAGTCTGTGAAACTCTTCTCTCCAATTAACCACCAGAAAACTAGAAGTGGCATTGTGGCTCAAAATGGCAGAGTGCTCGTCTTGAGCAAAAAAGCTCAGGGACAGCGTCAGGTCCTGAGTTCAAGCCCCACGGCTGACAAAAAAAAAAGATCAGGAACAGTGCACAGGCCCAGTTTTCAAGGGGGAGAAACAAAGGATGGTGCAGTTTTTGCACAGGATAAACTCTGTGCTGTGCCGTGACCAGCTATCACCGATTCCTGCCCAGGTGAATAGTGTGCGTGGAGCCAGCCTCCAGGCCAAGGCCCCCCTGCTCCCTCCTTCCTGGCACTCACGGCTTCCTGGTACTGGTCCAGAGCGACTGGGGTGCTGTGGGAACAAAGGCGCATGGCTTCTAAAGCAAGGTCTTAATGAACATCCTGGGCAGCCTGGGTCCGAGGCAGCCACCTCCAGGAAGGACGCCTGGGCTGGGCTGTGGGAAGCTCCCGTTGCTCTGTGCGGAGGCCCATGAGGAAAAGACCCACAGCCTCCTCTCCTGACAGCATTCAGCACCCCGGCCTACTCTGGGAACCAGCGATCGCCCAGACCCAAACAAAGCTTCATGACTACAGCCCTGACCTTGCATGGACTGCGACCTCCTGAGTGTTCCCGAGCCAGTCCCACGCTGTGAATGCCTCCTGAATGTCTGACCATGGGAAGGACCAACACAGCGGATCCCCGGATCACTGTTAACCACCCAGTGGGGGGAACGGAGTCACACAGCAATGTATAATGACTACGGGTGATGGACAGTCATCTGTGTTATCCTGTGCAGCTAATTCCAAACGGCAGCGGAAGAGGCGGGGCTCTCTCTCTACCAGACTCGCACCATTTAGCAGGGGCACAAACATGGAGTTGTAATTATCTGCAAAACCCTCTCCTGGGATTGATGGCAAAAGTCCAAGCCAGTGCTCCACACATTCTAGGTCGTGGCTCAGTATCTCGCTGAGACACTGGAGCTTTGACATTGCACAGATGAGAAGCCTCCCCAGAGCTCAGGCCCTGTCTCTTCCCTGTGCCAGTGCACTGCGCATCATTTCCTAAGGAACCTGTTTAATCTGTGCCGGGCCTGGCCTCAGAGGATTCCAACCAGGGGTTGGAAATCTGCTTCTTTTTTTTTTTTTTTTGTCAGTCATGGGGCTTGAATTTGGAGCCTGGGCACTGTCTCCAAGGTCTTTTTGCTCAAAACTAGCATTCTACCACTTTTTGAGCCACAGCACCACTTCCAGTTTTCTGGTGGTTCATTGGAGATAAGAGTCTCACGGACTTTCCTGCCCAGGCTGGCTTTGAACTGCGATCCTCAGATCTCAGAAACACCTGCTCTGTCCTTACCCAGGTGACCCTGACATAAGAAATCTCCAGGCCACTTTGTGAGAACAGATGCTGTAAGGACTCGTCTCCCTGAGCCATGAGCCCACGCAGACATAGGTCCTGAGGCAGCAGTGACATAGAAAACACCTCCAAGCTCAAAAGAGCCAGGTCGCCTCCAAAGACTCAGAAGACAGCAGGCCGAGCTCCCGTGGGACACCTGCACCACCACCCACAACACAGAAAAGCAGTCATCGGGAAGGATTGAAGGCCACTCTCTACTTCCTTATACTTCTTATTTGCTTTTCTCTTTTTTGGGGGGGAGGGCAGGTCCAGTCGTGGGGCCTGAACTCTGGGCCTGGGCGCTGTCCCTCAGCTCTTCAGCTCAAGGCTAGCGCTCTACCACTTGAGCCACAGCACCACTTCCGGCTTTTTTTCTTATGTGGTGCTGAGGAATCGAACCCAGGACCTTTTCCCCTGTGGCCAGTCAGAAGAAATGACATCCATTTCTTTATGGTGGGCGTTTGGAAGCAAGAATGTATATCAGGGCTCTCCCAAGCCTCCCAGCTAATGTGGGGAAACCCTTGCAGGACTGGGGTAAAGAAGAGTTGGGTTCCCTTGGCTGTCTCCTGAGCACTTAGAATCATCACCCTCCAGCCCTCATCAACACCCACTGATTGCTCCTTCAGGGATGTATCAAAGCGTGCCAATGCATAGAATTCCAGTGTCACTGGGGCCCAGGGGCTCCACAGGAGGGGAGCAACAAAATTAGGCCTTTATAGCTATTGAAGCGTGAAGATTTGACAAAAGCCCCCAGAAGCCCAAACACTAGTCACAAAAGACTCATGCTCCGTGCTTCCATGGTTCACACATTTACTCTAATTGCCGTGTGCTAAGATGGCTATGGGCAGCAACCCTAGCTTTACCTCTCCAGGATCTATAGTATCTCTGGGGCCCCAGAGATAGCTCAAACATATTTGGTTTGACCTGTCCCTATTTTTTTTGTCAGTCATGGGGCTTGAACTCTGGGCCTGAATGCTGTCCCTCAGCTCTTCAGCTCAAGGTGAGCGCTCTACCACTTGAGCTACAGCTCCACTTCTGGTTTTTGAGTGGTTTATTGGAGATAAGACTCTCATGGACTTTCCTGCCTGTGCTGGCTTTGATCTGTGATCCTCAAATCTCAGCCTCCTGAGTAGCTAGGGTTACAGGCATGAGCCACCAGTGCCTGGCTCCTATTTCTTTTCAACTGCCAAAATTTAAAACTCAGGAAAGGAGGTAGGTGCTCATGGCTCATACCTGTAATCCTAGCTATTTAGGAGGCTGAGATCTGAGGGTCAAGTTTCCAAGCAAGAAAAGTCTGTGAGACTCTTGTTTCCAATTAGCCAGCAAAAGAGCCAGAAGTGGTAGAGTGCCAGCCTTGAGCAAAAAGCTAAGGGACAGACGGCACCTAATTCCTGAATTCGACCCCCAATACCGGTACACATACATAAATAAATTAAAACTCAGTAGAAGGTTGGGAACATGGTCCACGTGGTAGAGCACTTGTCCTAAGTTCAAATCCCATACTGCTAAGACAAACAAAACTAAGGTAGATGTAGCAATAGATGCATGTATACATCTCCTGCATATGCACATGGATCTCAGGAGACTTTACATCCTGTCAATCCTGTTGTCCATCTTGGGTCAGCTGGGATTCGCTGTGTAACAAATTACCATTTACGGAAGGGGGTGGAGACCCCATAGCCCAGGCAGCCGTCTCAACTAGTTACACTTGCAAATCCTAACTTTCCTTTAATGTCCTAGTCCATGCTACACTTCCGAGAGCCAGGACGGGCCTTGGGAGAGCCTGCAGCGCCACCTCCTGGGAGAAGATGCCTAGTGCAAGGAGCTCTGTGGTGGGAGCATCCTTCACCTGGGCACTGCCCACGGGCCCCGCCCAGCCGAGATGGAGCGGAGGGGAGCCGCTGCATGCATCAACTGAGAGGTGGACCTCAATCTTCAGATCTCAGCAACGAACGTGCCCAAACCACAGACCGCCGCTGCCTCCAAGGACAGGCATCGCCCAGCAGGAAGCCGGTCCTCTGCCCGCACTCATTTATCCACTCAGGGTAGCAGCCGCATCCTCCTTTAGCCTTTGATCACCTGCAAAACAAAAATGAGCATGATTTCAAGCCCATGGAGTTGGCAGGCGTAAAGATGCATCCATAGGAAGAACCCAGCGCCTGACTCCAACAATGTACAATAAAAAGCAGCTAGGGTCCCGGGGCTGGAATCATCTCTAAACAGCCGTGATAGAATAACAAGCAGAGGGAGGGATGCGCAGTAGTGATAACAGGGTCGCAATTGCCCCAGCCCAGAAAGGCAAGAGAATCATTTCCACTGCCAGTGACCAGCTTCACCTCTGGCTCAATGTTTATTCAACACTAAAACCGTTTTCTCTCTGGTTGTGTGGAAAGGGGATTGTGTGCTTAATTCCATTTCTCATCCTCACTTCCCAGGAGAGAAGGCCTTAGAGAGAGAGCCTTTCTTGTTCATAACTGCATCCCAGCATGGAGCCCAGCACTGAGTAGGTTCTGGAAGCATCTTCATTGAACAAATACGTAAAACCACTGCCAATTGCAGAAGACAGAAAACTTCTCTCTCACTCTAAAGCTTTGATGAATGAATCTATTAAGTAAACTGGTGGTAGGCAGATAGCAGGAGAAAAAGAAAAGCATTTAAATTCTGTGTGTACATGTAAGGAGACTCAAAGGCTGAAGCGCGGACACATCTCGAGCTCTAGGAAGGACCAGATGCCTGAGGCCTCGAGGGGGGAGGGGAAAGACACCAAGCCCAGGGTGGGGGGAGAGGAGGCTGTGCTGCTGGGCAAGTGGACCTCTGCTGATCGGCCTTGGCCCCCAGCAGCCTCTTGCTGATAATGAGGCGATGTTTTCCCAATGTCCACTTGGAGGTAGCTTTCCAGTATTCTCCCTGAACCTGCAGCTTCTCCAAATGACCATTCAAATGACTCCAGGGGACATCTTCCATTCTTCTGCATTCGTTGGTGGGGGGGAAGGGAGGGTCATGTGTCCTGAGCCCTGGAAAGTGTTGTTTGAACTTCATTTTTTATGAGCTACTTTTATTTATTATAATAAACATCTCTGAGCTGTGAAAACATCCATGGTTGCCAACAGCACAGACTCCAGTGTGTCGTGCTGATCCTGATTTGATCTCCTGTTCATCCCCAAGATTCCCAGTGTGACTTTGCATCTTTATTAGTATCTACGTCAGACACTGCCATTCGTGAGCACTTCAGAGATCACACCAAAATACTTTCTTCAGATGCTCCGTTCTTCCAGATCCTTCCTCAGTTCTGAGAAATTGTCCATTTCCTTCTCCAGAGAATTCTCACTGCAAGACACTTCCTTGAACCCCGCATCAGCACCTCCATCCCACAGGCTACCCCTTTTCTCATTGGTGGGTGGGGTTTGGGGGGGGCTTGAACTCTGGGTGTTATCCCTCAGCTCCTTAGCTCAAGGCAAGCACTCTACCACTTGAGCCACAGCGCCACTTCCAGTTTTCTAATGGTTAATTAGAGGTAAGAGTCTCATGGACATTTCCTGCCCAGGCTGGCTTTGGACTGTGATCCTCAGATCTCAGCCTCCTGAGTAGCTAGGATTACAGGCCTGAGCCACCGGCGCCTGGCTAACTGGCAGTTTTATAAGTAACATCCCTCTCCAAGTGGTATCATCAGACCAGACAGCGCAGGTCCTACACACACACACTGCCCCAGTGGAACCTGTGAGAATGGTCCCAGTGTGAACTGTGGTTGGCTCTCAGGAGGCAGCCGCCATGCAAGCTCTGTGTTGAGTATCTCAGGTGCATCTCTTAGTCCTCACAGCAGCCCCATGAGGCCAGTTCACAGGTGAGGAAGCTCGGAGAAGCTGCGTGACTTGTCAGGTCACACAGGTGAAAGCTGGAAGCACTGGATCCCAGAGCCCGAGCTGCGCCCCAGGCACGGGGCTATCTTCCACCCCATTGGTGGGAACAAAAAGAAAGCACTTGCCTGGTCATGAAGCTAGGGAGGAAAATATGGAACTCGTGTGTGTGTGTGTGTGTGTGTGTGTGTGTGAGCGCGTGTGTACGTGCACGCGTGTGCCAGTCCTGGGGCTTGAACTCAGGGCCTGGGCACTGTCCCTGAGCTTCCTTTGCTCAAGACTAGTATTTTACCACTTGAGCCACAGCGCCACTTCTGGCTTTTTCTGTGTATGTGGTACTGAGGAATCAAACCCAGGGCTTCATGTGTGCTAGGCAAGCACTCTACCACTGAGTTGTGTTCCCAGCCCCTGGAGCTCCTGTTAATAGTGTGGTGTTGGAGCTCTGTCCCATGCCAGAACCACCAGGCTCCCTGAGCATGCTGCCCACACGCATGCTCACACAGCACTAAGAGGTGTGGACTCTGACCATTCACCACACAGAGATAGACTGCAGAGTGGGGGGTCGGGGGGCGCCAGGAAAGTTCATGGAACTCTTACCTCCAATGAACCACCAGAAAACCACAAGTGGCTCTGTGTGGCTCAAGTGGTAGAGCGCTCACCTTCAAGAACAGCGCCCAGGCCCTGAGTTCCAGCCCCATGACTGATTAAAAAACACGAGACAGGCCACAGGAGCCCAGGGCCCGCAGGGCAGATGGCGGCAGCCCGTCGCTGCTGACACTGCCCACACCAGCGGACTGGGTGCGAGGCCCCTTGGGGGGAATACAGACATTCAAGGATCTCTATGCTGTTGCCCAGCCTGTGTTTTCTCTGTGTCCCCAAACACACAGTGACAGCTCAAGAAATGGTTTGGGAGGAAATTTACTGCAGCACATAGGAGCCCCCTGCTGCTCTCCTGGGGGAGGGGGAAGGTCTTCTGCCCTCTGCCCTCCTCCCTCCATTGTCCCAGGCAGCCGGTGTGTTGGGGGAGGGGGAGAGGTGCTGCCCTCCGGCCTGTCACTCACAGCGGGGTGTCTTTAATCCTGTCTGGCTGCAGAGCTGTGGTCCTGATTCCCATGGCAGACAAAGAGAAGAGGGTCGAGATTCATTTTCCTGAGGTCACACAGCTTTAACTCTTTACGGAGCTCCAGATTCACCTCAGGCCTGCTGGTCTCCAAAACCCTGCCTCTTAGCCACCCTATCACACAGTGCCAGAGAGAGACCATGGCAGCACCCAGTCTGTTCCTGCCGACGAAGACACGAACGGACGGATGAAAACATTCCCAAGAGTGAGCAACAGAAGCTGTTGTTATAGGACATCATGAGTAATGAGGCCTAGGAAAAAGCCAGTGGACTTGACAATTAAACTCAAGTTAGAGTACCAACAAAAATGGAACCGAGCTATAAATCCATCCGAAAGAGATGAGCCTAATCATGGTGCGGGCATGCCCTGTGGCTTTTAAAATAATGCTCCCTGATTACAGCTGCAGCAGGAAAGACATTTGTGGTCTATTAAGTGGACAAGTTGGGTCAGGCTACATAAACACAGCAGGATCCCATTTTTATTCATTCCAGGCACATTCCAGCGAGATCCAGGTCTGGCCCCAACTGGAGGGCGGGCAGGACACTGAGACAGTCCAAACCATGGGTGGGGGATGAAGGAGAGCAAGGTATTCTCCAAATAATAGAAGGTTCTAGAAAAGAAAAATGAGTGACAGTTGCATTCCCATGGCTCCATAACCACCTAAATATGTCTTCCCACTTAACTTCCTGCTAGCTTGAATGCTAAACAGCACCCAAGGCAGAGCTTTAAGACGGATCTTAGTGGGAGGGGCTTAGCTCGTTGGGGGCAGGGCCATTGTGGGAACCTGGTTTCTTGTTCTTCTTTCTTCCTTCTCCTCACCTTCTCCCTCTTCCTCTCCCTTGGCCTGTGCTGTGCTTAGAAACGCCACTGCCTTGCTCCTACAGCATGCTCCAGTCCAGGTATACCACCCTGGCCACCCTCACCAGAACTGAGCAATGCAGATGCCTTTGGGCCTCCAAAACCACAAGCTAAATAAACCTTTTCTCTTTATCCATTACCTGCCTCAGGCATTTCATTACAGCAACACAAAACTAACATACCTTCTCAGTACCACTGCAAGGTGGGTAATATAATGTCCAAACCATGCATGTGAGGAAGCTGATAGTTGAGTCATGTAGCTGGGATCCAAGACAAGCTCATCGCCAGAGCTCTGACCTGAACTACCAAATCTTAATCCACCAGGCCTTCCTTTCCCTGGGTCTCTAGCTGCTAGCACATTGGCAGCACACAGTAGATGCTCAGAACCATGAACGTCATCTTGAAATGGATAGACAAGGCGGCAGACGAGGCCAGATGTGGTATAGGCCCAGATGGTAGAGCTCATCATGGGATGGAAGTGGGAGGGGCTGAGGGGCAGCCAGAGATAAACAACACAGGTGAACTTCCGTCATGGGCCTCAGGCTTCCCTGGAGGAGGACAGTGGGGACAATGCCCAGAGGGAAGGCACCCAAACAGGAAGAGAGGCTCTAGAAGGGCGGAGAATATGAGCAGAGTCCAGCAGAGAGGAGAGGTCCGATGCTCGCTGGCACATTACGTGGGTGAAGCAGCCTCCAACCCACCCCGCTCCCAGCTGTTCAAGTCACCCCACCCTGAGTCTTGCCAGCTGTGTAGGCCACTGCCCTCCAGTGATTCCTGCCTGACGACCCCTGTTTCCTGGAACTCCCTCCCTCAAGAGTGAGCAGGCTCTGTGACTCGCTTCCACCTGATCGAGTGCAGCCAAGATGGCGCGGCAGAACTTCCTGGACCCGGCACATTAAAGGGTGAGCGTGCTGTCATTCCCAGCGGCTTCCCCAAGCATGAGGCTAAGGGACAGACTGTCCAGCCGGCTCTTCAGTGTCATCTGGGACCCGCCCCTGGTCCTGCTCCTGGAGAGAGCCGAGTGGCAGCTTTAGGAACTGAAATGAACCCCAGCCAATAGCTTAGAAAGAAGAATGGTAGAGGGTTAGCCTTATCTTGATCTACCCAACACTCGGACAGAGTTTTACAAATTTAAAAATCTGATTTACAGGTCAGTCTCCTGCATTCCTTTTTACAAGTCACTTTTTGAAGCTAAGAAAATGCGTTGAAGTGTGCACATCATCCTACAGGAAAAATTATTAAGGTTTGCCAGATGAGTCCTTCTGTTTTACAGTGAACTATCGCTTACTGGTTCAATGAAAGACATTTATCTTTAACATATTGTAAAAATGGGATGTAAGTTATGAATAGGTACTATTTAACCCATCACTTGGCACAAACAATAATATTTTGAATAAAATAATTGGGGAAAAGGTAGGTATTAATCAGTGAAGAGAGATATAATTAACCAACAGATTTGCACTGTCTTTCGACAGAACTGAAATGTAACACATGCACTTCGTGTGTGTCCTCTCAACTCAATTTAGAGGAACATTTTCTCTTCTGTGTATAATTCTATATTGCCCAGGATATTAAAATAGAGCACTTGCGTGTGGGTTTCTGTGTGTTGAGGCTTCATTTGGATTTCAAATTACAGTTATGTACTGATGTTACAGGCTTATAACAGCAAAGTGAATGGTGAGACGAGGAAAAAAAACATTTATTTCTGAAAATGAAAACCAATATTGCTGCAAAGGAAGGAGAAAAGGAGGGGGAGGAAGAGGAGGAGGAGAGAGAGGAAGAAAAGAAAGAGGAGGAAGGAGGAAGAGGAGAAAGAAGGAATATCTCCCCCTGCCACACTGAGATGATCCTTACTGAAAAGGAGCAAATGATTCCTAAACCTGAAAAGGAAATTTTGCAGAAGAAACTGAAGAAACAAAAACTGATGACACAGGAATAAATGTAGCATAAACTAAATGCAAATCACTGGCAAAAAAGAAAAGACAAGAAAAAGCAGTGGGAAAGATGCGGCCCTCTCCAAATCCCCCTCCCCCACTCCCCCACCCCCATACCATGAGCTGAACGGGTGGTGCCTGTTTTCCACCGCTACAATTTGGAGTCATTTGTTACCCAGCAACAAACACATCCCGCAGGCAGGCGCAGGCTGGGTACCAGGCCTGCAGGAGTGCTGTGCCCCGGCTCCCTGTCCTCCAGCGGTGCTCTGAATGAGAACCCTGTCCTGCTGCACACCAATGAGGAAACAGAGGCTCTGAGTGCTTGATAACTTCCCCAGAGCCACACAGAGAGCATGGCGGACATGGCTTGGCCAGGTACCTGGGGCCTGGGGTCTCTCGCAAGGCTACAGGCAAGGCGGGGACAGGATGGTAGTCCTGTCAGACCCAGGCTGCTGTAAGCTAACCACTGCCATGACATCCTTCACATTTGCTGTTTTATTCATTAGAAGTCAGACTCAAAGTGGCAGCCTAAAGTAGGAGATGACAGAGGCTACCTGAATGCTGGGAGGCGGGGCCCTGGGACCCCCACAGGCCCCTGCTACAGGAGCTGTGGGGGCACTGGCTCTGGCATAGTCTTGAGCAGGATGAGGGTCGGTGGTCTTCTCTGATGACCCCCGGGAACCCAGTTCAGAGTCCAAGCCAAGCCAGCCCGGCCCCTTGCCAGGCCTGAATCTCAGATTCCAGAGAATCGCCTTCCCCAATGACGTTCTGTGCTGCTCGCCAAGGAAGTTCGTTGTCACATATCAGGCTTTGCCCAGTCACATGGAAGACACGAAGCCGGCTTCTCTGAAGCCGCATTCCTCCCCTGCTGTCCTGCCAGTCTGGCTGCTTTGACACCTCATACTGCTCCTTAGAGGGCTTTAAAGATCCGCATTCTACGGCCCCTACTGCAGTTTTAATTTCAAATACAAATGAGCCTACATGTGAGACCCTTGCCAAGCGCCAGTAATTCTAGCTGCTCAGGAGGCTGAACTCTGAGGATCGAGATAAGACTGGAAGACTCTTTTTTCCAGTGAACCACCAAAAAGCTCCAAGTAGAGGTATGACTCAAGTGGTAGAGCACCGTCCTTGAGCTAAAAAGCTAAGTGGCAGTGCCCTGGGCCTGTGTGGTAATCATGGGGCTTTATGAGAGTTTCCTTAACTCTCTAGGCTCCAGATTCTTTGTCTGTGATGGAGGCAAAGGACCACCAAGCCTTCTTCAGGGACCATCTTTAGGGATCTCTGGGTGCAGGAAGCTTCCTTGTCAGCATCCCAACTAATGTCCTGGCTAAGAACAGAATGGGCATTGCCTTTAGAAACATCCAGAACATCCAGTAGCCAGGGTCAAGTGACTAAGCCCCTAGTGGCTTCTGTCTGCTGATCTCTACCTGCTTCCTCAGCCATTGTGAGCCTTGAACTGCAGATGCCCACACGTCTGCCTAAAGAAGGGCCCTGTGCATGCCTTACATGCCCAGCCTGCTGTTCCGCATTGAGGAAGGAGGGACCCTGCATTTCCCTCCTGCACCCAGCCACTGGCTCACTTTACTGTTTATTGCACTGCAAAGTTTGTCCTTCTGTACCAGCCCAGTTTGTATTCCCACAGGAGTGTGACAGCCACTCAGCCTCACCCACAGGCAGCTACTTCCAGTCAGGCATTTGTCTTGCCACAGTGACTCTTGTTGTTTGGGTATCAAAACATTCAATGGTCAAAGCCTGAGACCCACTAGACACAGTGGTACACGCCTGTAATCCTGGCTACTTAGGAGGCTGAGGTCTGAGGATTGGGGTTTGAGGCCAGCCCCAGGCAAAAAAGCCTATGAGACTCTTATCTCCAGTTAACCAGTAAAAACCTGGAAGTGCAGCTGTGACTCTAGTGGTGAAGGAGAGCAAGAGGCCCTGAGTTCAAGCCCCGTACTCACACAAAAGAACCAAAACCCACAAAACTTGAGACCCTGAGAGTCTCTTTCCTCTGTCCTTAAAATGCTATATTCATATAACCCTAAACACACACACACATTTTCACATTTAAATGTAGACGGTGTCTGTCACTTCTTAATAAAAACAGGGCAAATTAGATTGCCATCCTTCTTGTTTTCCCCATTCAACATTTCCTAGAAAAAGAAAAAAAAAGAACTTCCCATCACTTGGTATAACTATTTTTCACCATGTGATGATTAATCATTATGCAGCCATTTTTTGTTGTTGTTGTTTTCCCTAGGTTAAGTCCCATTCACTGTTTGTCGGGTTGTTTATTTGCTGGCACTGAGATCTGAGCTCAGGACCTCCTGCTTGCGAAGCAGGTGCCCCCATTTGGGGTTTATATTTTGTGAATCACCTGGCTAGTATAATACCCAGCCTCTCTTTCCTGAAGAGCCGTTGCGAGGCTTCTCCTGTGGGAGGACGGCAGGGCTCTCCTGGCACGGGCACCTGTTGGGTTGGCAGCTCTCCACAGACCTCTCTGCTGGAGGACAGCGGCTCCCAGCCAAAGTCTGGGCCTCTCTGGAAGCCTGTGGCAGCCACAGTGGGAAACCTTTGTCACTGAAGGAGAAGGACGGCCAGATGGGAAATGGCCCTGGGGGGAGCAGGAAGGCAGCTCTGGACAGGGAGGGAGGGCAGATTCAAGAGACACAGCCCAGACCCCTAGGGTTCCCTCAGGCCAGCTGGGAATCCACCAAGACATTGGCACCATGGCCTGGCAGCACTTGATGTGAACCTTGGGGAGAGGGCCAGGGAGCAATCTGCAGGGCCCGGGGGGGGGGGGGGGGGGGGGGGGGGGAGGGGCTTAACTCCTCCCCTGGCAGGCCAGGCAGCAGCGCTGTGGCTGCAGATGGTTTAATGAAGATGCGTGACATGCGGGGCACCACTCCTGGCACGCAGTGCCCGCTCCACGCACACTGGAAACCTCACACCTGGCACTGGAGCAGCCGCAGGCTGGCTGCACCGTTGTGCTCTGCATTCTGACAGATGCGCTGTCTGTGGATTCCGTGGCTGCTCAAACCCCAGACATAGGGCATGTGCTCACACATGAAACATTCCACTAGGCTGGCTACAACTCCTCTGGGCACCATGATTGCATGAGACCATCACCACAGACATGGTCCACGGGCAATCATAACATCATTAGACTAGAATCCCACCTACATGAAATCCCGGAAGATGCTAGAATTTATAATACAGTATCTAGGGAAAACATCAAGAATGACCAAAGAAAGCTAGGCACTGGTGGCTCACACCTGTTATCCTAGCTACTCACGAGGCTGAGATCTGAGGATCATAGTTCAGAGTCAGCCCGGGACAGAAAGTCTGTGACTCTTATCTCCCATGAGCCACCAGAAAATGAGAAGTGGTGCTGTGGCTCATAGTGGTAGAGTGCTCTCCTTGAACGAGTTCAAGAACAGCATCCAGGCCCTGAGTTCAAGCCCCATGACTGACAGCAACAACAAGACCAAAGAATAGTAAGTATAGCTTTTAGGGGCCGGCCACCCTTGCAGGCAGAGGGACAGGAGGAAGAATACCCAGGCAGCACCTGCTGGCCTCTAAATCCAGCTCCAGTTCATTTCCTCCCTAAGCTACACTATGCATCTGAGGTTATGACGTATTTCACTGTTTTAAAATGTCCAACTCTTTCCATTGAAAAATGATAGCCTTGGCCTGGTCCCCGTGGCTCACACCTATAATCCTAGCTACTCCAGAGACTGAGAGCTGAGGATAAGCAGCTCAAAGCCAGCCCAGGCTGAAAAGTCTGTGAAACTGTTATCTCCCACTAATCACCAGAAAACTGGAAGTGGTTCTTTGTGTCAAAGTGGTAGAGCACTAGCTTGAGCAAAGAACTTAGGGACAGCACTCAGGTCCTGGGTTCAAACCCCACGATTAAAAAAAAATAGAAGGCATTATTCTTCTGAGGAACCATAACTAAAAAGGACCCTATCCTACCTTTCTTATCCCATTCTCTCCCCAGAATTACCCAAGCACTTAGGCTGAAATGATGCTATGCAAGTTTTCCTTGGCCACCCCAGAGCTCCTGACTCATCGGGAAGCTGAAGGTGTAACTAGAACGTGCAAGAACCAACCAGCAGAAGAAAGGCCACAGCGGAACTCAGAGGAAGGTGATACACACCTGTAAATAGCAATTACTTGGGAGACAGATATAGGAGGATCACAGTTTGAGGTCAGCCTGCCAAAAAATTATTGAGACCCTCGCTCAAAAAAGCTGGGTGCAGGAAGTGGCGCTGTAGCTCAAGTGGCAGAGCGCTCGCCTTGAGCTGAAGAGCTGAGGGACAGCGCCCAGGCCCAGAGTTCAAGCCCCATGACCGACAAAAAAAAAAAAAAAGCTGGGTGCAGGCAAACATGCAGCAGCTGAAGAAGCACTGCTCCCAGCTCCTCCTCGTCCCCAGGAAGCCCTCGAGCCCCAAGAAGGGAGACAGCTCTGCTGAAGAACTCAATGTGGACCCCTGACAGGACCCTGACAGGGTCCCCGGACCCGTGATGCCCATCCAGGACATCTACAGAAAGGAGAAAGGCAGTCATCCCAGAGGAGGAGAAGAACATCAAGGCTTTTGCCAGTCTTCCCATAGCTCATGCCAATGCCTGGCTCTTCCACATCCAAACTAAGAGGGCCAAGGAAGCTGCAAAACTGTAATCAACCCACAGAACAACTACCAAAAAAAACTAGGTGAAGTAGTACATGCCTATAATCCCATCTACTCAAAAGGCAGAGGCAGCAGAGTGTTAGTATGACACCAACTCAAGCAAAAGCATGAAATTCTATCTGAAAAACAAACTAAAGCACAAATGACCAATGGTATGGCACTAGAAGCAGAAGGCTTAGCAATCACAAGCCCTGAGTTCAATCCCAGGCTCCATAAAAAATAAAATAAAATAATTTTTTAAAAAGATTTAAGGGAGGAAGTGGTGCTGTAGCTTATGTGGTAGAGAACTAGCCTTGAGCTGAAGAGCTGAGGGACAGCACTGAGGCCCAGAGTTCAAGGCCCATGACTGACAAAAAAAAAAAAAGAGAGAGGTTTAAGGGAGTTGGGAGTGTGGCTCAGTGGTAGAGTGCTCACCTAGCATGCCTGAAGCCCTGGGTTCAATTCCTCTGTACCACATACACAGAAAACACCAGAAATGGCACATTGGCTCAAGTGGTAGAGTGCTAGCCTTGAGCAAAAAGAAGCTCAGGGACAGTGTCCAGGCCCTGAGTTCAAGCCCCAGGACTGGCAGGGAAAAAAAAGATTTAAATATTATAACAACTCAAGATGGAGATGATGAAAGGAAGGGAAAGGCTCCACTCTCTGCTAACTTTGACAACATTTGGGCCTGCTCTTTGAAACAGAAACCCTATATTTTCATTGTGTTCTGTGTCCCAAAAAGTCTACCCAGCTCTGCCCAAGATTCATAGCAAATGGAGACCAGATGGTGTATTCCCACCCTGTCCACCCATAACTCCTTCCCCTCACATGATCTAAACGGCGCAGATGAAAATGTCTTCTACCTGCAGGTTTCATTCCCAACCCTGGTCCCTCCTGCTGTGTAGACTCAAGTAGTATCTTAACCTCTCAGGGTGAGTCAGCAACTGCTGGACTGTGACCCCAGCAAACTACGGTCAGTCTCAGAGCCCTGAGTTCTGGGCACACTGGGGATTAGAAGCGTGCTCTGGGGGAGGAGAGGGAAGAGCTAAATATACAAATGTGTGTAGAGACTTTACAATCCCACAGCCATCAGGAAAATCCTGAAGAGCACAGACTTTCAGTGGTGGGGGTCGTTGCTGGTGGTTTTAATCTGGACTTGGGCAGCCTCAGGGCACTGCATGGGGAAAGGACTCAAGAACTGCAGGAAAGTTGGTTCTTTAACTCTGGAGGCCAGATTCTACCCCACCAGATAACAGCCAGGGTCCAAACTGGGTTTGGCCTTCAAGACCCCAGTACTCTGTCCCATGAGTTCGACTCAAGGCTATGAGCAAGGCTGCTTTCACAAGGGCTCTGGGGCCCAGAAGAACAGCATCCACTGGCCTCCCAGGCACATTCAACTCTGGGCTCAGCACAGATCCTCAGCAGCCCTAACCCCAATACTGGAGCTCCCCCTCCACCCCATGATGCCCTCTCCAGGGTTAGGACCTCTTCTGTCACCTCCATGTGCCCTGCTGTTGGAGAAAGGGAAGCCCCGATGATCCCGGGGCCCACCTGAGGAGTGTGGGATTGCATTACAGTCCCTGCAAAACACCCACAGGCTGAGTAGACCTGTCAGAAGACTTTTATGTACAGATAAAGAAAAAAAATCGAACATATTTGAGACTAAAAAAAAAGTCAAGGTACAAAACAGAACTCTGCCTGCTCTATGTATGCTCCATGTGGGAATAAAACATAAACTATGGAAGTGGTGCTGTGGCTCAAGTGGTAGAGTGCTTGCCTTAAGCTGAAGAGTTGAGGGACAGTGCTCAAGCCCAGAGTTCAAGCCCAGTGACTGACAAAAGAAGGAAAAGAAGAGAAGAGGAAGAGGAGGAGGAGGAAGAAGAAGAAGAAGAAGAATGGGCTGGGAAGGTGGCTCAGTGATAGAGCGCGTGCCTTGCATGCCTGAGGCCCTGGGTTCAATTCCTCAGCACCACATAAGCAGAAAAAGAAGAAGAAGAAGAAGAAGAAGAGGAGGAGGAGGAGGAGGAGGAGGAGGAGGAGAAAGAAAACATAAACTAGAAACCAGCTGTAGGAATTTGCCAGCACCTGTCTGACATCTCTAGAAGGTTCTGCACAAACAGTGATTGCAAACAGGGAGAGGAATTGGAGGAACGGGTACCTGCGGTGCGAGGGGAATGGCACTGTAGTCACCTTTCCAAACCTGTCAACATCTGAACCACAAGAATACATTCATTCTCTACTCACAATAGGAGGAAAGTTTAAATGAATACACTGCCAACATGAGCTTCTGCTGGAGAGAAACAAAGGAGCTAATAATACAAATACAAGGCAAAGCTACCTAAAGTTCAGGCAAGAAGCAGCTTGCATGTGTGTCATTAAAACAAAGGAAAAGTTGGGTGTGGTAACACATGCCTGTAATCCCAGCACTTGGGAGGCTGAGACTGGAGAAGCTTGAGCTCAAGTCTACTCCATGAGACTCTGTCTTGGGCAAAAAATCAAGTTATCTCATCATATTTAGAAGAAGCCATGCTATTTATGCTATTTATGGTCAGATTAAATAGAGAAAATAAAACCATGCTTTCCTTTTGCCCTGAGAACCATACATCAAAAACGCTATGTCAACTGCCATGAAACCTCAATGAATGGGAAACTCTGGTGACAGAAACATCACGGGACCTGGGATGGCCTTGAGGTCAGGAACCTCTCGGAGGCAGCCCTGCCTCCAGCGACCCTGAAACATGGCAGCTACCCTGCACCCGGTCCTCCCCGTGTGAGCTCTTTGTGCCAAGCACAGCGGCGGCCCTCTCTAAGGATGGCCTCTATGGAGGCCATTAGTAGTGTCCTCATTCTCCAGATGAAAACCTGCAGCTCAGAGAGGTTGAGTCAGTAGTCGGTGTTTTGGCCTGAGAGCCCGCACCCTGGACCACTTTTTACCACTCACTTAAGAAGTGCAACCCCACAAACTGTAACACACAGTTTGTATGTGACCAGGAGAGGTGGTGTGAGTTGAAATATAGCTTACAATTACACCTTGGGAATTTGCCATTTTATTTATTTTGAGACAGGGGCTCCTATGTTGCCCAGGCTGGCCTTGAGCTTCCGCCCCGCCCCCAGGAGCGGGGAGAACAGGGGTGTACCCTCCCCCTGGGAGGATTTTTACAAGTTGTTTTGTTGCCGTGTGATGTGCATAGCCTAAGATTCGCCAAGGACAGCTCAGGAAGCTGCCATCATCCGGCTGCCCCTCGCCTGTCCCCGGTGCTGCTCACTGCATCCCCCCCTGCCCCAGGCAGCCTCTGATAGGTTGGATCTGTGTTAGGCTGTGGAGTTTTGTTTGTTTGTGCCTGTTCTGGCCATTTCATGGGAAGCAGTCCCAGAAATCGTCATGTCTGTGCCTGGAACTCTTTATTCCCAGGACAGCTCTGGGATCTGTTTCTGTGATGTACAACCACGCATCAAATCTTGTTTCAGTCGCTGGATGAATGGTACCCCTGGCCGGGCAGTTCACAGTCCACCGACAGGCATCTGGCTTGTGTCCAGCTGCGGGTGGCGTTCCTTGGACAAGCGCCTGGAGTTGCGCTGGGCGGTGGCATGCATTTAACTTTTCAAGAATCTCACACCCTACGTTCCAAAGCGGCAGCACCGCTTCCGGGCCACACCAACCTGTGCCAAGGCCATTCGGAGGCTCTCAAGTGTGGGTCCGTTCCCCTTGCCCTTTGTGCCTGGAGCGAACGTGCAAACAAATGTGTTCACTTGTCAGCTTCTCCCATTCCTGCTGCTGCCCATAGAACTCAACACCCAGCCAATCCGCCCAGCCAGCCCAGGCCCCGCCCAGGCCCCGCCCAGGCCCCGCCCAGGCCCCGCCCAGGCCCACCCAGGCCCCGCCCACCAAGCCTACTTGCTCGGGGGCGGGGCTAGGAGGCGGGGCCTGGAGGGTACGCTCCTCCTCCCCAAATCCACTGTGAAATTGGCGGCCGCCCCGAGGGGCGGAGCCGGAGGGTGCGTCCCAAGAGGGCGCACTTTTCTCCAGCCCCACCCCTCCGCGCCTGGCTCGGGGGCGGGGCCTGCGCCCTGGGGGCGGGGCCGGGAGCACGCAAGGCCCGGGCCCCGCCCGCCCCGCTGTGGCGCGCACCATGGTGGGGCTGTGGACGCTGCTGGGCCAGGCCAGCCGGCTGGGCGTTCGGGTCCGGCCTCGAGCCACCTGGCTCCTGGGGGCTGCCACCCACTGCGCCCCGGCGCCCCTGGCCCTGGCCCGACCTGGTCCAGACACCCGATTGCTTCGCACCGCTCCTGGGGACGGCGCGGGCCGCCAGGTAAGCCTCGGCTCCGGGTCCCAGTCCCGGTCCCGGTCCGCAGGCCCCCAGGTGCGGGCGCAGGGCGCGGGCGGGGCCGCCGCCGCCGCCGGGACGCTCGGCACCGACCACCCCCGGGGTCCCTGAGCCCCTAAAGCCCCACAAGCCAAGGAAGCGAGCCTCCGGATGGAGAGCCGGGGAAACTGCGGCCCGGGGGCGCGGGGGGCCGCCCGTGGCCGCCGATCCCGGCGGGGCGTCCCACGGTGGGGCCGGGCTCGTGTGAACTCGGCCGGCGGCCGCGGCCTTTGTTATCCTGCCGGGCCCGGGCCGCCGGGGCCGCCTGTCCAGCTGTGTACGATGTCTCTTTTTGGTCGCCGGCCACCGGGGCTGAGTGAAAGTGGCTTGTAAACTAGTTTTCATTCAGAATGGCAGCCAAGCGGGACTCCCACGGAAATGGAGGCTGGAGAGCCAAGGATCGTGACACTGTCCCACGCTGCGTCCGGGCCGGTCCTGCATGCCCCAGCCGCAGGGCCTTGACCTGCTTGCTGACCTATCGCAAGGCTGGGCGACCCCTCCCCCCATGACTGAGGCCGCTGCAGCCCAGCCCAGGGAGCCTGTCCCCGGACTTCCTGTGGCTTTTTGGAAGGGTCAGAGGAGCTGGACTCGGAGCCCTCTCCGTCTTTGCGCACCCAGGTGGGACTTCTCCGTAGTCTCTCTCTCCTCTTCTGCCTGGCAGGCAGGCACCACACAGTCTGGGGAAACTCTGTAAACTCGCAGGTTGCCATGTCTCCCAGCACCAGCCATGCTCAGGCGCCAGCCTCCCCTGGCCTCCCCTCTGCACTCATCTGGAGTGGCCTCTTATCTCGCTTCTCCCCAGCCTTGTCCCCAGCCCAGGCCTGGTCCGGACAGCAGTGTATGCTGTGGGATCAGTGGAGTCTCAGACTCCCTGGGTTCCTGTCTCCATTCACTATTTCTGTGACCTTGGTTGAATATTTCACTCTTCTGTGCCCGGGTTTCATCTGTAAGATGGGAAGTTAGTAGCTTGCACTTCCTAGAGTATGAACATAAAGGGAGATCATTCTTGGACCTGGTATCTGGGATTTCCTAAATTAACGTGGGTGACTGTTCTCGTCACCATAAACCTACACAGCCACAAGGCCCTGGGGTCCAGGAGCTGGCCTTGCCTCTGCTCTCTGAGAGATGAGCGGAACCCATGCTAACAAAAACCTCATCTCTCTGAGGAAGCACTTCCCTAGTCTGGAGCCAGTGAGGGGAGGATCTGGCTTTGGTCAGAATCTAGCAGCCCCTGCCTGCTGCTCCTGATGAGAATGGAACTCAGCTGTGAGCTCCCCGTATGCCAGGTTCTTACTTAAGGGCCTGAGACACGTGCCAGCCCCTGTCTTCAGCAAGGGGCTGGGACAGGGAGGGAAGGAGACGCACAGCACACAAGGACCTGCCCTCAATGCAGCCAAGGTCTGTACAGCAAGGCCACCAAGACAAAGGACTTGCTGTCCCCAGGACGCCAAGTGGCCTCTTCTCCCAGGCCTCCCCATACATGATCACCTTTGGCAGCCCTGGCATTTAAATTTTCTGTCCCTGGGCCCTTTCTTCCTGTGGATTGGGGCAGTTTTCTTCACTGCTCTGTCCCTACACCTGAAACAGCCTGGCACAGTGAAGACAGACACTGGAGGGGCCCAAGTCCAAGTGCTGACTGCTCATCTCTGAGTGATCCTTGCAAAGTTACTCTACCTCTCTGAGCTTTGAGGAGGCTCTTCTATTCGATGATCAATCTTGGAGTGGGGGAGATTGTTAGAATTAATATTTTCAGTATACTCAGAACATCACTAGGGACAAAGGCAGTGCAATGTTGTATTCATCACGTGGCAAATGAATGATAGTGCACCTCTCCCAAGAGGAGGATTGGCTTCCTCTTCCTTTCTTCCTCTGGTAGGGAATTTTGGATTTGCCAGAGATCGGGGTGTGAAAGCACTCAGGACCGGTGAACTTACAAGCACTTGGGGCAGTACCTAGAGGAAATGTGCGTGACAGAAGAGGGTCTGAGACTTCCACTGCTCACAAGTCGCACTCACAACTGCTTTGTTTAGCTTCTTTCGTCCCAAGAGGGGAAGACAAATGCATGGCTCCTGGTGCCCCTCACTTCCTTCAAGAGTGGCCATTCCGAGTGGGAGAGATTTCCCGGAGCACCCTCTCCATGTGCCTCCCCTACTCCCAGGCCTGGTACCTGGCTGGATTGGCAGCTGGGCTGAGCTGAGCTGAGCTGTGCTGAGGCTGGGCTCTTCCTGATAAGCAAACCCCGCCTTCTTCCCTGCAGATGGGACAACAGCCAGCGCTGATAGCTCAGCCCACAGACCCCTCCAGTCCAACTCACTGCCAGGAGGCCAAGGGCCGTAGAAATCCCCCGTCAAAACTCAGCTCTGCCCTACGCTTCCCTGGTCTCAGGCAGGCACCTAATCATGGCTGCCCAGGGCCCTTTTGTTCACCCTCTAGGTTGGCAGAAGGCCTTCTGGCCAAAACAGAAAAATGAAAAGGCAGCCAGACTTTGAACTACAGAGCACCAGCATCTGTGTCAAGACTGTAGTAGGAACAAACCCAGGACAACAGGCAGCTTCCTGCTCAGTGTGAAGCAGCGTGGCCCAGGCCTCACTGACCCCAAAGGCACAGTGGAGGGCCTTCTCGGAGGAGGTGACAGCTAGGAGAGCGTGCCAGCTAGGGAAGAACAGGGGTGGAGGGGCTTGCCTGGCCACTGGCTGAACACCTCCGTCACCTGGGGAACTGATGAGAAATCCCAGTGCCTAGGCCTCCCCAATGGTGGGGCTCACGGACCAATGGCGAAGCTCTCTGGACCTTTGCTTCCCAGTGGCCACACCCAGTGGCATCTGGGCCACACCAATGCATGGTGGTCACGATGTGCTGAGCCAGAGCTCCTTGCTCCTGGCCTGGCCGTGGCTCTCAGCAATCAGGTGGGCCTGGCTGAGTGGGCACGCATGCCGCTGAGGCCCGGCTATCATTTCCTCCACTCGGTCTCATGAGATCTCAGGCTAGCTGCGCCTCCCCCTTGCCTGCAGTGTGGCTTAGCTACAGCAGGCTCTAAAAATACAAGAAGGAGGGAGCCCTCCAGCTGCAGGACCCATAAGTAGCGCAGATGCGCGCCACCTGCCAAGCCCCGCTGACTATAGATAGAAGCATTTGGTTAAAAGCACTTACTTTCTACCCCAAGAGAGGGAGGGTTTTTTTTGTTGTTGCTCCTGTTCCTCCCAAGCATTCCAAGTCCAGTAGGTGACCCATAAATGTTACCAGCCATTACATATCATGAGTTATTTCTGTACAAATCCCAGTCAGTAATATGTCCAGGAACTGACTTTTCCTTTATCTGTCTCAAGTATAAGATACCATAGCAGCCGGGTGCTGGTTGGTCACACCTGTAATCCTAGCTACTCAGGAGGCTGAGACCTGAGAATCCCAGTTTAAAAACAGCCCAGGCAGGAAAGTCTGTGAGACTCTTAACTCCAAAAGGCTACCAGAAAACCAGAAGTGGTGCTGTGGCTCAAAGTAGTAGAGCAGTAGGCTTGAGCAGAAGAGCTCAGGAATAACACCCAGGCCCCAAGTTCGAGCCACACAACCCTCAAGGTTTACTGGTTGTTTTGCCCTCTCCTTTTCTGGTGCCTGGCATGGCGTGCTGTACCTGCAGGCTCAAATGGCCTGGGCACTAACTTTTATGACTTTGGACCAATTGATTGACCTCTCCAAGCCTGGGCTACTCCTCTGTGAAGTGAGGGAAATGACTATATCAGTCTGCCAATGTCACAAAGCTGTCAGGAAGATGGGAGGAAGAAATAAGATACATTGGAGTATTAGCTGGCTCAGCAAAAGTACTCAACAAAGTCACTGCTGCCCTCAAGAATGGAGCCCAGTTTTACGAACTCTTGTTGCTCTAACAGACACCACGCATACCTGTTATCTTGCAGTGTCGGAGGTCAAAAGTCCAAGCTGGTCTTGCTGAACTAGTCACGGGTTCAGCCAGTTCCTTCCGTGCTCCAGGGCAGAATCCACTTCCTGCCTCTTGCAGCTTCCAGAGGCCCCCTGCCCCTTGGCTGTGGTCCTTAGTCCCCAGCCAGCAGCACATCTTCAGACCTCTGCCCCTGTGCCAGCCATCACTCCTGCTTCTCAGAGGCTGACTTTCCCACCTCTCTTTCCTCTCCCTCGTAAGGATCCGTGTGGTTCCATTGGGCCCACCTGGATAATCTCCCCATCTCCAGAGTCTTCCCCAGAGCACAGCTGCAGAGTCCTGTGGTTGTGTAAGATGACATGCCCTGCGGTTCTGAAGGTGAAAACCTGGGCATCTTGGACACCTCCATTCTGCTGGCCATCCCTAGGGATTAGCCTTTGCCTGCACGTGTGGCTGAGTGGGGCTTGCTTAGTCTCAGTCACTAAGTAAAGACAGTAGTTGACCTCTCAGTGGGCAAGAATGCTTAACACTGCATTGGAATAAAACTGGGTGCTGACCACCAACCTAGAGTCTCCCCTTTGGTTCATGTACAGGATGCCAGCAGAATCACCCCAACCCCAGGCAAGGAGACCAGAGGCAGAGAGGAGAAAAAGCAGAGCAAGTCCCAGCAGCTGAAAAAGGTTTTCCAAGAGTATGGGGCTGTTGGCGTGTCGTTACACATCGGAATCTCATTGGTCTCCTTGGGCGTATTTTACATGGTTGTTTCCAGGTAAGATTTTGACAGTAATAATCACTCGGCTTTTTACTGTCATCAAAGATTCTGTGTAAAAGAGAATTTTGACTCTAAGGGCTTATTCATTATTCAGCTGCTTGCATCGCACTTGACAAGATGCTGTGAATCTTATAACCCAGTGGGTTTCATCCCCCATGACATTGTGTCCTTTCCTCTCTCCCTCCAGTGGTGTAGACATGTCTGCGATCCTGCTTAAGCTTGGATTTAGAGAGTCTCTGGTACAGTCCAAGATGGCGGCAGGCACAAGCACCTTTGTGGTGGCCTACGCGATCCACAAGCTGTTTGCCCCCGTGAGAATCAGCATCACGCTCGTCTCCGTGCCCTTCATTGTCAGATACTTTCGTAAAGTGGGACTTTTTAAACCTCCAGCTGCAAAACCTTGACAACCCAACGGCGGGTACCTCTTTCTTCTCAATCATAAAATTTGATTTGGGGGCTGTAGGGGTTAGGGGTGGGGGCAGGGAGCGGCTATGATCGTGTGGGAGTTTACCTTTGCTGGCAAAAATGAGGTTTTTGAATGCTTTTGTTTTATAAAATTTTGTTAATGCTAGTGATTACAGGGCTGTGTATGTAATCTAATTGTCAGCAAGTCGTGACAAATGAGCTACTAGCTTCAAACCATCCACAAAAATGACCCTTCTAGTGGGGAGTAGGGAGAGGGAGGTGTCTTCAAAAGGCCTAACTTCTTTGCTCACCTGCTTAAAAAGCAACAGTTCAGCTGCAATGTAAAATTCTCCCTTTGATTCAATTAGCAGTATTCTGCAAGACAGCTGCCAGGCAGACAAGGAACAAAGCAGGACCATCTGTAATCATGATCTGAGCTAGCATCAACCCTCAGTGTTCATAATTAATACTTGTTTTGGAGACTCCAAAATACATGCAAATGTGAACCTGAAAGAACTAGATGGTTCTTCTGAGATTTCATTAAAGTAGGCCAGGGTTGTTCGTAAAATAGAGAAGCACTGCTCATTAGCAGTGTTAAAAAAGATTGCCACTTGGAGCCAGGTGCCTGTGGTTCAAGTCTAATCCTAGCTACTCAAGAGGCTGAAATACAAGGATCATGGCTGGAAGCCAGCCCACACAGGAAATCCGTGTGACTCTTATCTCCAATTAACCACCAAAAAGCTGGAAGTGGAGCTGTGGCTCAAGTGGTAGAGCTCGAGCCTTGAGGAAAAAAAAACAACACAGGGACAGCACCCCAAACCCCGAGATCAAGCACCAAGACCAGCACAGAACCCACTTGGCTCTTTCCTCTTGTACACAAGGAATTTGGAGGTGTAGGAAGCTAAGGAAATCTTTAACTCTGCCTCAAACATCAGAGCTTATTTACTCCATCACTTCTTGCGTTTTTTTGGGCGGGGGTCTGGTCGTGGGGCCTGAACTCTGGGCCTGGGTGCTGTCCCTCAGCTCTTCAGCTCAAGGCAAGCGCTCTACCACTTGAGCCACAGCGCCACTTCCGGCTTTTCGCTTATGTGGCGCTGAGGAATCAAACCCAGGGCGTCAGGCATGCAAGGCAAGCGCTCTACCACTGAGCCAACTTCCCAGCCCACTGATTGCGTTTTTAAAACACGTGAAGTAATCAGTACTACTTCCAAAGGAAATACAGTATTGGTTGTACATGGAAAGTAACCATTTAGTAATTCACACTGGGAGGAGGGGAAATGGGTTGTATAATTAGTCTAGCAGGCCAGTTTTACTGTAGGAGGAAAAAGTGGGTTAAGGAGACTAGCACAGAAATTCAAGCCCTAGGCTGAGATGCTCTAAGCAATCAGGTCAAGAAGGAACCCAGCATCCCGGCTCTCCTCAGGGCTGTGCTGCTAGCAGGTGCCAGTTTCAAGTCTGCTCTGCTGGATGACTTGTGGGGGTTGTATTTCCATCAGGTCCATGGGTCCTTCTGAAAATGTTTACCATTGTAGCAGTAAGAATACTCATCCTGACAGCACAAGTTTTACTGAGCTCTGGCTATTGACAGTTCCCTAGCCTCCAACTCAAGATTTTCCTGCTTCAGCCTCCCAAGTGTAGGATTACAAGAATTTGCCACCACACCAGGCATTTTCTAGCTCTGAAAGCAGTCATTTAGTGATTGCAACTGTAGCTTCCCAGTACTGCAAGGACTGGACTGCCTTTGGGATTGATTCCCAAGGTCATCTCATCTCCACAGCTGTAATTCCCAGTGGGGTTCGGAAGAGCCTTCCATCTGGCCTCACTTCCCCCACCCCCACAACCTGGCCAAAGTCTCCCTCAGAACCCCTGGTAAGGCCTCTGCAAAATGTCAGAAAGGGTAAGCAATAAGATGCATACCACATCACCATGCCAGTCTTGAGCCCCAGCCCACCCCACTCCCGTGGTCAGTAGCCAAAATGGAACAAAGTGGAGGGGATGTGGTCAAGGATCAGGGAACCGAAGCCTTATGTGACTCACCAGCAAGATGCGGACTGCTTGTACTTAGTTTTTCATGGAACTAGAGGAATTAAACATATATTTTAAACATGTAAGCCATTACCTGCCTTTAGTTTTTTAATCTGACAATGTGAGCAAATAAATGCTTTGTATAAGTTTGTGACTTTTCCTTTCTCTCCCAGCAAGCCGCGGTTGCTGGTCATGAATGGTGCCTGACTAGGTGCTGGGGAGCTGTGCTGCCTTGAGTTTCTGCCCCTGTGGGAGTCAGCCTGGGGAGCATCCTATGTGTAGCCAGTGTGGTCACGTGATACCGATTATGACTGGTTCAGCACAAGCCTGGGAACCAAGCTGGACACCGATGGCTCACATCTGTAATCTCAGGAGGCTGAGATCCTGGGTTCAAAGCTGATTTGAGAAACTATCTTCAACTAACCAAGAAAAAGCCTGCAGTTGAGGTGAGGCTCAGGTGGCAGTACACCAACCTTGAGGGGAAAAAAAAAGTAAGGAACACCACCTGCACTGGTATAGGCATGCCTGTACATGCATGCACACAGACTGGAAACCACAGTTCACTTGCACCCAGCAGATATAGCTGACCTTTGAGGTTTTATTGTTAGGTTTTCAAGGTCAACTCTTTTGTCACTTAGATATAAAAGTTTTTTACATCTAGTTAAACTGAGTCAGCCAGGAAAGCCCATCTCTCTCTACTAACTTTACACATTAGGACAAGCCGAGCAGAGCAGAGCAGGGCCAGACTGCTCCAAGCTAACAGTGAAGTGGTAGAAATAATCAACCATTTACTTCAGGCAATGTGTGTATTTCATAACATGCATGCATGCATGCCATAACTTCAGGGTAATTGAAGAGGCCTTAATGAAAACAGACAGTTTTTTGGGTCCCAAGACAGATGTAGAGCACGTGTTCCATTCACCATGGTTAAGGAGGATCAGAAACCCAGACAGGTTGAGCAGGCCAAGGGGCGCAGGCCGCGGAAGGGAACATCAAAGTCCACACACAAATCTTTATTTTAACATTTAAAAGAACGAACCACATACACATTCCAACAGCTTTCCCAGGCGGGGCCATCCAATAAGTTACACACACGCTCAGGCACTTCAAGGCCACTGGACAGCTCCAGCTGGCTGAGCCAGGCAAAATGGTCACTTTCCTTGCCACTGGGCTGACAGAACTGGTGTCCCACTGAGGACATGTGGACATTGCGGGGATTGCCTCCAGATTATGAAACCAGTGAGAGCAGCCGGATCCTTGTGGCCTCCGAGTATCACATTTGTGGAGCCCTGCACGGCGGAGGTGGGGCTGCTCAGCTGGGTGAGCACCGTCCCGCAGCGCTCCAGCGCCGGCAGGCAGTCAACGGAAGATA
The DNA here is from genome assembly GCF_000151885.1 of Dipodomys ordii. NCBI lineage: Eukaryota > Metazoa > Chordata > Mammalia > Rodentia > Heteromyidae > Dipodomys > Dipodomys ordii. The sequence goes on along the minus strand of NW_012267291.1, from coordinate 2,530,677 downwards.
ATCTCGGTACATGTTCCAGAACGTTGTACGGCAGCCCTGGCTCTCCCCAGGTTCAGTGAGATTCTTTGCTAGTCGATTCTTTGCTCTTTTGGCAACTTGGTGGTTTTGACGAGTTGGCTATAATCCAGGGGTGTTCAAGTACTTCTCCTAGCGTTGGCCGCTGGCTTGCACTATGCTTCAGCAGTCGGGAAATGAGGTCCCTGGCTCCCTCTGTCACAAACTCAGGAAATGTGAATTCAACCTGGAATATAATTGATAAATGTCACAAAGCACAAGTTAGAGGCAGTAAATATTCATACCCAGGCCTAAGGTTCAGGCCAATCAGGGGCGAATCCTAACAGCCGTGCTAGGGCCTCCTCAGCTATGGCTTACCCGGGATATTCTTCGGTAGGTCTCTTGGTATGTGTGGGCCTCAAAGGGAGGCTTCCCGGTTAAAAATTCATAGCAGAGGACTCCAAGGCTCCAGAGATCCACCTTCTCGTCGTGCATGCGGCCTTCGATCATCTCCGGGGGCAAGTAATCCAGCGTGCCACACAGAGTGGTTCTCCTAGGGTATTAGCACAACAAGGCCCAATGGTCAGTCATGTGACATGAGTCCATGCTCCCCTGGTGACCCTGAGTGGTCATGTAGGTCCTACACTACAGGCAGGAAATGTGGAAGACCCACAGTTCGCCTCCAAATCTGATAGCTCCAAAATGCTCAATAGTCTAGACAGCAACTGCAATTATTTTATGTGAATTTCCATGTAGCCAGGCATGGTGATACACGCCTGTCATCTTAGCACACAGGCCAGAGTTCACGGACTACAGCACAAAAAAAAAAAACAGAAAAAAGCTGTCATTCCGTTTTTCTACATATCACTTGAAGTTGTACACTAAGTCCAAGTTAGGTGACACCACAATCAGAAAAACACACTTAAAACTGTAAATTAGCTGGGCACCAGTGGATCATACCTATACTCTTAGCTACTCAGGAGGGTGAGATCTGAGGATCAAGTTCAAAGCCAGCCTGGACAGGAAAAGTCCATGAGACTCATCTCCAATTAACTACCAAAAAGCCAGAGGCAGAGCCATGGCTCAAATCGGAGAACACTGGCCTTCAGCAGAAAAGCTCAGGGACAGTGCCCAGGCCCTGAGTTGAGGCCTCAGGACTGATGTGTATGTGTATGTGTGCATGAGTGTGTGTGCACACACACACACACAAGTATAGGCTGCTAGGTACTGGTGGCTCATGCCTGTAATCTAAAGAACAAGAAGCTGAGATCTGATGACTGTGGTTCAAAGCCAGCCCAGGCAGAAAAGTCTATGAGATTCTTCAATTAATCAGCAAAAGGCTAGTGTAGAGCAGTGGCTAGCTTTGAATTTTCAATACTGCCTTGGCCTCCCAAATGTTATTATGGTGTGAGCCATTAGGTCTTGATTAAAATAAACACCTATGAAATTTCTTGGACAACTAGAGAAATCAGAACATGGAACATGAAGTATGAACAGTGCCGTTAACCTTGGGGTCCTCACGGGTGATGGCGCAGGTCCTGTACTACAGGAGATGCGCATAGAGGCACTCAAGGACAAAGCTCAATGGTGCTGTATCTTACTCTCAGATGTGCACCAAGAAAGCAGACCCGGGCAAGATGGCAAAGTAATTCCAGCTTTGGGGTGGGGGTATTGGGTGATAGCTGCAATGGTTCAGCATTTCTACCGATACTGGTTTTGAAAGCAAAGGCTGGACGTAGCTGGCTGCGGCAGGCACTGAGCCAGTTAGTTGAGAATGGAAGGTGGAGGGTGTCAGTACTGTCACAGTGCTGTGGCCACACCAGCCTCAAGTAGCGCCTGGCACTCTTCATCCATGTTCACTGAGTAAGTGAGGGGTGCCCTGTAATGAAGGAGCCACCACTCCAGACTTCTAACCCACCTCTCATCCCACCGACTAGACCAGGGCTCTATCCACCACAGATAATCAGCCAACTATTCCATCACACCCCTTGGGCACTGGCCCTCGGGCACGGGGGAGTGGCCATCAGAACATCTGCACACCATCTCTTTGGAAAACACTGAGCAGGTAAAGCTCTTGGGTAAAACCTACAATTCAATGTTAGCTGTCTCACAGGGTGACACCCCTCCCACTGGTGACAACCAGTTAAAAAGAAACTCAAGGCATGGCTGGCAGAAATGGAGATCATCTCAACAAAGGGTCTGCTCCACACCACCTATTTCAGGCTCTGCAGCTTTTCTGAAGTGGCTTTATTTTTAGTTTTTCCTCTAAGCTGACACTTTAGAATGCCTGACCCACATGAAGCATCAGAGTGTCCACCAGCACCAACATGGACTTCCGAATTCCCCAGAACTGTGCTCTCAGCTCCTGACCGCTGTACGGCCCCTGGTATTTCTGCCATTATCTGTCCAGGACACATCTGGACTCCACCCCAGCATGAAGGTAGGGTCTCCCCCTACACACATCTGAGATATTCCTGCCACGCACTCGTCACCTCTGCAGGCTTTTTCATCCCCTTCATTAACATTAAGCATCTTTAACCCTAAGCCTTAGAATGCCAGATAGCTCAAAACTGTCACACAATAACATTTCCTAAAAGACAGTAGTTGATCATCCAGCTGAAATTATCCCAGCTAGCCACCCACTCCAACCATCAACTATTTCAGAGTAGATTCTAGACTTGATTCACGATTTACCCCCTACTGCACATCACATACCTGGAGGATGGCGCATGGACTGACCACCCGAAGTCTGCGATCTTAAGCTCTCCCGCTGATCCGAGCAGCAGGTTCTCTGGCTTGATGTCTCTATGAATAACCCTCTTTGAATGACAGTAGGACAGGGCATTCGCCAACTCCGTGATATACTATGGGAAAGAAAGGAGTAGAGAAGTCTGTGTTCTAGATTTTTATACATTTTCTGACATCTGAGTATTTTTAATACAACATAAATGGAATGTTTTCAGGTTTCAAAGCAAATATTGCAGATACACTAGGTAAGTCGGCAAACATCAATTGAATCGACTGGCAGGGGTTAGCAATAAGCTGTTCAGTGCTTAGTTGGTTCTTTGATAATACTGCTGATGTGACTTTGAGACAGACAGACAAATTCTGAGCTCTAACCACACTTCCACAAGGCCCAGCGGCAGCTAAGTGAAAGAATACTGTGGAAAAGACAGTATAAGTCAGGGGTTCAGATATGTAAACAACGCTTATGATCTTTTGACACTTTTCCAATGCCATCAATTCCCATTTAAAAAAAAATAAGATCATTCTACAACAAAAAAAGAGTTGTTAGAAGAAAAGTATCAGGGGAAAAATCAGAACACCTAGGCTGAGTTCACTGTCCTATTAAGCAGTGAGAGGACTGAATGTGGCCCTCAAACACTGTTGGAGGATGAATCCCAGAACAAGTGTTGTGAGAGGGTGTCTAAGGGAAAGGGTCTGGATCAGGGGAGCTCCACCCTCCGTAGTATTCTGCCCGTGTAACAGGGCTTGAGGCTTGAATTTGTGTTTGGTTCTTGCCCTTCTTGCCTTGCCATGTCATGATGAAGTGAGACCTTGGGCAGACATGAGCTCCTCTAACTCAGACCTCCCACCTCCACGCTGATCATCTGTTGTTTACATGTCACCCAGTCTGTTTTGTCATATTTAGCAGGTAAATTTGGTAAATGTTGAATTTGGGGATATACTCACTGGTTAATCAGATTAAAAGTATGCAAGCAAATTAGTCCTTTTTGTTTTTACTTTGGTTTCCTTAAATTACTATCTCCAGTCTCATATCAACTTAAGATCTAGCAAGTCAAGTCCTGAGTTTGTTTTAAAAAACAGAAGGGTGCAGTATATTCAAGGTATATATGCAGCTCGCAAAATGCTGAATATCCTAATTGGATATTACTTTACACTAAAAAGGCAGGTACAAATTAATGACTCATTTATTAGTGAAGACATGAATAGGAGAAATCAGATGTGGGCTACACTGGAACTCCCTTCACAATTTCTGCAGGTCTGATCTCACGCTAATATCTGACTCCCCCATGAATGGTACTTTGGAGTAAAAAAGAATTAGCCTGGACAATCAATGAAAACTTACAGTAGCAGTTCGCTGCTCATCAAACTTGGACAACTTCTGGAGTTCTCTGTAGACTGTTCCAAGGGGCGCATATTCAAGAATTAGGTACACTCTAGTGGCATCATGGAAATAGCCATATAGTCTGAGAATATTAGGATGCCTGCAAGGAACGGTGAAGCTGGGTAAGTTTCAGGGCTGCGGTGAGAGTATGCACTGACTACCTCCACACCCCCTTCAATGTGCTTCTCCCACAGGAAAAGCCAGAGCTACAAGCCCAACTCCATGTAGCACGACCTACATGGGAAACACAGGCACCACTGACATGCACTTCACGCGATTCTGGACCTCATATTTAAAAACTCTTATTTCTTCCCTTTACTCATGGGAGGGAAACTCGGCTGAACAGCAATTCTAAATATTAAGGGAAAAAAGAGCATGGCATTTACACAAGGGTGATGTGCAAACAGACACAGCAGACATAGGTGTGTGGCCTGGGGCAGAGCCTGCATAGGCCTAGCTGATGATGAGTGGCTCATAGGCAAAGTCTAAGGGTTACTATTTCTTTTACATCTGCTAGATTTTTTTTTTTTTTGCCAGTCCTAAGGCTTGAACTCAGGGCCTGGGCACTGTCCCTGAGCTTCTTTTGCTCAAGGCTAGCACTCTACCACTCGAGCCACAGCACCACTTCCAGCTTTTTCTGTATGTGGTGTTGAGGAATTGAACCCAGGGCTTCATGCATGCTAGGCAAGCCCTCTACCACTAAGCCACATGCCCAGCCCCTTTTTTATATCTGAAGAACATTAAAAGCAAAAATGAAAAAAAAAAATAAGACTCAAGGCAACTGGAGACTACTACCACTTAATTACCCACCAAAAGAAAAGGCTGTCCAGCTAAGTTACCTCATTAATAAAACATTCAAGTTCTCAAGGTGAGTTCCAACACATAGCACTGAAGTCGCCATGAATCTTTGGAAAATGACAAGTATAATTATTCTGTGTGGTACTATAAAGCAAGTCTTACATTTCTTTTCCTTTCTCCGGCTCTCTCTCTCTTTGTTTAGGTCCAACAGGACTCAAACGTAGTAACTGATGTGCTTTCACTCACTGGCTAGTGCCAACCCCTGGAAGCAAGCCCGCCCGCTCGTCCTCAGCAGTCTTGTGAACCCTCCTCTGAGTGTCAACCTGGAAGCTCACCGGAGGTGGGACTGTATCTCTACTTCTCGTCGGAGCTGGTGTTCCACTCCTGCCTTCTCCAGCTGAGCTTTAAATAACACTTTAAGAGCAAGGATAAACTTGCTTTGTTTTTCTCTTGCCAAATAAACATTACCAAACTTTCCTTTACCCAGTGGACGACCAATGTCAAAATCTTCCAAAGTCCACTGCCTCCTAGAAAAGATGTGTGCATGTTAGAATGTGAAGGACACAAACCTTTGCCAACAGTTTCTCACCAAGAAGGAAACACATCCTGTAAGTTCCAATTGGCAATTGGCCTCTACTGTACTTTCAGTGGGAACCAAGCCCATAGCCACTATTCATGAGTCACAGACATTGAGCCCCAACTTCACTAGCTGCCTTCAGCTTTGTGAGCTGGTAACACGGAACCATCTTGATTTCCAGAGTAGAAGCCATCAATGGGAAGGTCCCGGGCTGTCCTGTGCTCAGAACACAGACCTACTGATAGCTCTAAGACCATATGAAAGGGTAAGTTACTAGAGGAATGACCTCTTTCAAATCCACTCCCTTTTATCCGTGGAGCCACTGTCACTAGTGGAAGCAGGGTGGACTCAGACCAGCTGGGCGTGGGAATCAGTGGAATTCAATCCTGAGAAAGCTTCCTTCAGAAGCCAAAGCAGTAGTAGGAGGGTCATCCTGACCCTGCTCCTCTATGCTAAACTCTATTCAGAGATTAAGAGCAGGTATTTAGAAAGTGTCTGTAGTTAGAAAGTGCAGTAATTATGTTAGTTCTGCCAAAATACCTCTTAGTCACACATACCTGTATAGTTCTGTAACCTGACATTTTATTTTGGAAAAACTTGTCCTTGTAGCCAGGTATAATAGTGCATGCCTACAGTCCCAGCTACCTAGGAGCCTAAGGCAGGAAGATCACTTAAGCTTAGGCATTCTAGGTCAGCAACAGCAACATGAGATCCCAGCTCAAAATTCAAAAAAATTTAAGAATTCACTTTTGCACAAAAATAAACTAGAAGTATGTAAACTACATATACTGATTACTTCTGAGAATACACAGAAATTCATAAACTTTCTGTAACAAATGCATTCAGGCTTTTATCGGAGTTCCTGGTAAAATCACTTATAAAAGAGAGGGCTTTAAGATAACTGGAAGCATATCATATAACTGAAAACAAACATTTGTTTAAGAGCTCCTCAAATTTACAATGAACTAGTGTATTCCAGTAGAGTAATAGTACAGAACTTTGTGAATGAGAGCTTACTTTTTTGAGTCTTCATTTTTCTCTTTTGAGGCCACTTCCTTTTCAGGATTATTTCCTATATGGAATAAGTTAAAGTCCTGTTTTTAGAGTAACTACATAGAATAGGTTTTTTAGAAATCTGTGAGAAGATAAACTGGACGGTCCCCGAGACACTAACGATACATCAGGAATGAATGACTGATCTAGACTTCAGGTTTTCTTTCTGAACCCTGCCCTGGCTCCACTGCAGGAAGCCTTCAGCCTTCACAGCAGGGAAGGCAGCCAGCCCACCTCCCTGCAGTCTCCCTGAACTTCCAGGGAACAACTGCCAACTTCACACCCCATCACCTTCTCCACCACTGCATGGGTCAGCCACATCCACACCCTACAAAACCATGCAGGGCAAGCCACTGTCTTCCATGGGGGAAGAACAAAAACTACAAAATACCAAGACTTCAATAGACAGCTATTCAAGAGGGGAGCAAAATAACTTTTTTGGGGGTGGGGAGTGAATATTGGGGTTCAAATTCGGGGCCTCAAGTTTGCTAGGCAAGTGATCTAACCATTTGAGCCATGCCTTCAGCCTTGTTTTTCTTTATAGGATCTGGAAATGTTTCTGCCCAGACTGGCCTTGAACCATAACTCTTCTGCTCTCAGACTCCTAAGTAGCTAAAATGCAGGCATGAGCCACTGGCACCTGGTAAGACAGGGTCCTTGCTGTGCTCCCAGGCCAGCCTGAAACTTTTGATCCTCCTGCCTCACCTTTCCAAGTGCCAGAATTACAGGCATGCACCGCCAGGTCCAGCTTACTCTTTGATTAGCTGTGGAAACAAGGCAACTTGCACTTGTCTACCTCTGAGGCCTCTTATTCCTACAGCACATCTATGCCGCACTCAGGTATCACATTGTCAGTCTAAACTGCTCCCCCTCGTGTGTCTCTATCTCGGCTAACATCAACTACTGGCACTCAGGGTGCACAACCCCAGCATGAGACTGTAGATCTGAGAGTGCCACCAAATCTCCAAGGGAAAATGACATCAGGACAGTTATGCGTATGATTGTGTATGCCAGGGGACCAGAACTGTCACCAAGAAGCTGCTACTGGCACCATCGCACAGCCCTGGTTCACCCCATGTTCTCCGCCACCCTCTGGGCCTTGTTGCTGCCTTTCCCTCCCCACTGCAGGACACACTGTAGGGCCTGCCTACACGGGCCTTTCTGAGCTCACAATGCGGCATGAACTTCAGCCGCTGACCACTGAGCTCAGTCCTTTGAGTCTTCATTTCCCCTTTCATAGATTCAGTGAGGAAATCTGTGGTGGAGAGGAAGTTCTTTCTACCTTTCATCAGCATCCTGAACTCTTCCATCACCATCCTTCAGTAGTGATTTATTATTGTCCACTTTACCTAAGTACACTTTACCTGAGCCTATATCCTAAATGAGTTTTCAGTCTCTCCACTCTATGACTTTACTAAGCTAACTGCCTCTGAGTCTTAGCCACTTCCTCTGTGGAAGTGAGTCAATAGCTCTGCTGTCTTCACAAAGTGGTTTCCAGGACCGAATCAGGCACCACGGATGAAGGCATGGTCCCTCTCAAAGCCTGCTGCATTGGGGGAATTCATAGCTGGTGAAGGACAAATAGTAACTATCACCAACACTTTGCTCCACCCAGCTAAAGCACCGGACTGCAAGCATCTTTGATCTCAACGTCTCCTCCCCAACACAACCACAGACAGCACTGTTATTCTCCAGTTCACTCAGTATGTCTGGTGTAAGCTTTCTAAAAGGCCATTTGCAACCAGTCCCTTCTCTGCCCCATCTTCAGTAGTTCCTCGACGCCAGGAGATGAAGCTCCACCCCTTCCAGCAATGGCCATGGATGGCCTCACCACAATGTGGTCCCATTTCACTTCTCCCTACAAGGCCAAAACTCATAACTGTTCAGTTTCTCAAAGGACATGATAGATGCAGGTGACCGCCCCTTCTTCCCTGAGGGCAGGAATTGGGGTGCACTGCAGCACAAGCTGGTCCTGCAGAAAAAATTACTTCAACACAAACATCCCTTTTTCTCCTAATCCTGAACAGATATGAGGCAGAAGCTATGGCTCCAACAACTGTACAAGTCTATGTACTTGTTTTAGAAACAGACAAACGGGCTGGGAAGGTGGCTCAGTGGTAGAGCGCTTGCCTTGCATGCCTGAGGCCCTGGGTTCGATTCCTCAGCACCACATAAGCAAAAAGAAAAAAGCCAGAAGTGGCGCTGTGGCTCAAGTGGTAGAGCGCAAGCCTTGAGCTGAAGAGCTGAGTGACAGCGCCCAGGCCCCGAGTTCAGGCCCATGACCGGACCCATAAATAAAAAATAAATAAATAGAAACAAAGAAGGACCACTAAGTGAGTGCAAAGCCTGCTTACCAGAGGCTGATGGTGGAGGCTGCTCATTCTTCTGGGGGTTACTCACGGGCCGGGAGAGAGGCCGAGCAATGGCAGCTGACTGAGATTGCTTCTGCACAGGCTTCTGAGTGGAGACAAGCTTTTGTGCTTGTAAAGGAACTCGCTGGGAGGAATTTGAAGGACACAAGACTCGCTGAGCCTGGCCACTGCTTGCAGATGAGGGAAACTGCTGAGCCACTGGAACACGTTTTGGACCATCCCCCAGTGGAGCTGTAGCCTAGGATGGGATGGAAAATAAACTTTATGTTCTTCATGAAAGAAACGATGAATGTTATGAGAATTCTGGTTTCTTTTGTAGGAATATCTTTGAAAACACATGGAAAGGGAAAGCTATTTTAATAAGTATTTCACAAAGATGTAGACAGCAGATCAAAGGAATACTTGAATGACATCTGCAAGCCCAATTCTCTATCCTAAAATCATGCTCCATAGGCAAATATTCATTAACTGAACTTCCATCCAATGAGGGAGACACTGAACATTTAAGATTACTCAGCATATTGGGAATATACTCATCTGTTATTGATACTTTTAACATCAAACCAACGCAATTCCAACCAACTTTCTTTGATAATACATGTTTAGAAAAAAAGACCAAAAGAATTGTGTCAATGTCCAACATTTTATTCTCCAGTGACAAAGTCTGGAAGATGGTCTAAGTTGAAACATAGGCAAGATTTTCACAATAAGCTTATTTCAAAATGAGGGTGGGGAAACGTTAAACAGTCTATGCTGGGGTGAGCACCAACAGAAGGGAGAGAGCCAATGGAAGGGTGAATGTGGTCCAAGTCTTTCATAAGCATGTATGAAAATAGAACAATGAAACGTGCTGAAGACAAGGGAGGTGAGCTGAAACAGTGAAGGAGGAATGATTGCCCACAACCTACTGTGTACACGTCAGGAGAGGTCTCAGTGAAAACCCCTTATACAACAAAGCTATGCTTACAAAATTTTTATTTCAAAATTGAGGGGAGGGATGAGGGAACGATAAAAGGGCTGATACTCATCAAAATGCATTGTACTCATAAACTGACTTGTTGAATGGTAACCCCTTTGTACAACTAAAGATAATATAATTATAATTTTAAAAATGTTAAGCACACACACACACACACACACACACACAAACAAGAGTCTCATGGACATTCCAGCCCTCCATAAGACTCTTTCTTACCTCCAATTAACCACTAAAAAGCCAGAAGTGGAGCTGTGGCTCAAGTGGCAAAGTGTCACCCTTATGTGAAAAAGTTCAAGGACAGTGGCCAGATATAGTTCAAGCCCCAGTTATCAATGTAAAAGAGAAAGAGGAAAAATTCCAAATATCAGACCAATCACATGAACTTTATAGATGTAAATGGGACTATAGACAATTCAATTACCTTAAAAGGTCCCGAAATGCAGTTTTCTTTAGATGTGTCCATGGTGCCTGAAAAGAAAAACAACCTTTAATACAAACAAATCCACCTGCTTCTATTCGTTGCTATGCTACTTGCATCTCCCTGATGAAAAGATATCTGAGACTCACAGAATTCTGTGTTTTTCTTTTCTGATGTAGTAGATGCTGTGTGCATGCATGCAAGCATGTCTTCCCCTTCCCATCCACCCCCTCACATACTCTGCACTCCTGAACTGATGTGTATGTCCATTTGTCCCACAGTTGTAGGGGGCAGGACTGGGGATGTGGTAAATTCAGGCGCAGCAGCACTCACCCCCAAAGTGAGTTTGCCCAGTCACTTGGCTTTCTCATCCACAGGCTGATGACTGCTAAATGTTCAACTGCAACCCAGATTTCTCTCAGCTCAAAACTAACATATATCACTTTTTAAAGTCTTTCACTTAACATAATCCCCTTGGATCATTTACAAGAGTTCCTGAATGGTCACTTCACTTCCACCTTTGCTCAAAGAGATCCCTTCTCAACCATGAGCCAGCCCATTCTCAAACACTGAAAATGTGTTAATCCATGGTTTAATACCCCTACTGCTCACCAACTCAAGCAAAACAATTCGAACTCATCTGCAAGTCCCATAGACTATGGACCTTGAAACACCTGTGCCTTGATTTGTCTACCACATACCATCCAAATCAAGTCCCCTGCCACCAGGACTTTGGACTTCCTGTTTCCTCTGCCTATCAGGCTGTTGGGTAAGCTCATTCATTTTACTCAGGTCTTTGTTCAATCAATATTCCCTCCCAGGACCATCTCTCTCTCCCTTTTCTCCACAGCCCTTAACATCTTAAAATCTTATGTGCATCTGTTTATTGTCTGTCTCCAGAGACTCGGATATCCCTCCCAGAAATAGGGAGCAAAAGACCAAAACCCAAATTGGTGGTGCCATAGAATCCATTCTTGTGACTCCCAGAACCTAGAACAATGCCTAGTACATAACAGGACTCAGATAGTTTGGAAATGAACCAAGCCATTGACAAAGGAAACCAGTTAATATTATATCAATTAATATTATAGGGAGGCAGGCAGAAACACCTATCAAGTAAGTTGAACAAGCATCAAGAAAGCAGAAGAAATCAGGCTACCCAACTGCTTTTTGAATATTAGAGCCCAGCCACACGGCATTCCCCACAATGTCTCATCCTTTTTACAAATTAGTAATCTTATAAAGACCCCAGTCTTTAAACGGCGGATTAGTACAAACAATTAAAAGGAAACCCACAAGTGGCTTGGCAAACATTTTTCCCCCACCAATGTTCTAATGCTTTCTTCACTTTCCCTAACAATTCCAAGTAGCGGAGACTACGAAGATCACAGTACTGGGACTTGAACTCAGGCTCGGGCGCTGTTCCCTCAGCCTTTCCGCTCCAGGTTGGCGCTCTACCACTTGAGCCACGCCTCCACTTCCGTGGAAAAGTTCTTCGAAATGGCGACGCTCCACCCGCCCTGTCTTAATAAATCAGATCTTGCGTTTGAACAACCCTGTTATGAGCACGCACTGGTGCGGAGTTACCAATCACCGGGGGCGCTCGTTAAGGACACCTGACCCCCCTCCCTACGAACTGGGATTTACCACCGTTCACAACCAGTTTCCTCCCGATCCCAGATCCTCCCGCTCCGGGGCCTGCGGCCCGGGCGGCCGGGGCCGGGGCCTGCGGCTCGGGCCCCACCACTCCCTCCGGCAGGCCGCACACCGCCGCCTCCCGGGCGATCTGCGCGCCTCCCCGCAGCCCCCGCCACCGCAGCCCGTCCCCCTCAGCGTCCGCTGTCTCCTCACCCCACGAGCCCGAGAACCCCAAGACCTCCACAGGCACCGAGAGGGTCACTGAAGGCGGAGCCCCGGCAGGAAGACCCCCGCCCCAGCTCCCCGCCACCGCCGGCGGTCTCCGCGGCACCCAACCGGGCGTC
>NW_012267291.1:2517574-2518148 GCF_000151885.1 Dipodomys ordii | reverse complement strand
GGCCAAGGCCGCCGAGTCCTCCGAGAGCTCAGCCGTTACAGTTTAAGGATTCTTCTTTTTAAATATGGGTTTAAACCCTCCGGTCTGAAAGCTGATTGGCCGGAGTTCCAGCGGAGCCGCTTTGTGATTGGTTCGCAACGAGCGTGCCGTGGCGCAAGCGCACTAGCAACGAAGAGCCCGGAAGCGGTGGAGCCAACGGCCTGTCAGGTCTATGGCGGTTCTAGAGCCCGCCGTGGTCTCCAGGAGTGGGCATTAGTCCTTGAAATAACAGTCCGTTGGACTCAAGGTTGTTGCATAGGAGATAAAGCCGGGGGTCGGTGAGCGAACGTCTTGAACGTGCCAGTAAGTAAAATGGCGAGAAGGGCAAGACCGAGCGGGACCGGTCGATAGCGCAGCACTCGACGTCGCGGCCTGGGCGCGTGCGCAGTGAATGTGCACGCAGAGCCATCGATCGGGCGGGATTCGCGCCTCCATTTTTTTAGAAGAGAGCCGGAGAGCCGGAGCCAGTGATCGCGATCAGAGGGTACGGACGGGGTCCGGGCATCGGGGAGGGGCGGCGCGGGGGACGGCTGGG
>NW_012267291.1:2500113-2516614 GCF_000151885.1 Dipodomys ordii | reverse complement strand
TTTTTTTGTCGATTGTGGGGCCTGAACTCTGGGCCCTGGCGCTGTCCCTCAGCTCAAGGTTAGCACTCTACCATTTGAGCCACAGCGCCACTTTCAGCTTTTTCTGCTTACGTGGTGCTGAGGAATCAAACCCAGAGCCTCTTTTGTGCGAGGCAAGCACTCTACCACTGAGCCACCTTCCCAGCTCCTCGTACATTTTCTTAACATAACTTCACTTTGAACCTTTCCAAAATATTTAGTGGTTGAGTTTTCATAACACAGTAGCTTTTTGCATTTGTATTGGTTAAGTTGAATGATTACAATAAGTTCAGTTGCTTGAAAACAGGTTTTACTGATGAACTTAACAGTCCCTGGTAAACATACAGCTCACCTGGTGGAAACAGGAGCCAGCCATATAACAATAAGACAAGCTGTCTTGTCTGTTGCAAACACCAGTTGGTGTTTGTTTAAAAAGAAGAAATGTAAGATTCAGGGCTAACAGTAAAGAATAAAACTTGTGCAGCTGGATAGTTTGGCAGAGAAGAAAAGTTGATGTGGGGTTCTACTATAAACACGCTGACACTACTTGAATCATTTCAGCTCAGTGCTTTACACACACCATGTTGTTTAACCTCCAGAAATTTAACAGCTAAAGAACCTGGGCTAAGAACAATGAGGTCACTAACCAAAGATGATGCAGCTAGTCTAGCTGGAATGTAAGTCTAACCAAAGACACCTGTGTTGCTTCAGATTTACTAGTTAGTGCCTCTGCCTTTCACTGTTTTTCACTTCCTTGTTTCCTCTCTGCCGCTGGCAGGGAAGTTGTCTTTTTCTCCAAGATGTATAGAACCAAAGTGGGCCTGAAGGACCGCCAGCAGCTCTACAAGCTGATCATCAGCCAGCTGCTCTACGATGGCTACATCAGCATCGCCAATGGCCTCATCAATGAAGTCAAGCCTCAGTCAGTGTGTGCCCCCTCCGAGCAGCTCCTGCACCTCATCAAACTAGGTATCTTGTGAATGTCAGTGTGTGGACCCCATAAAGAACTTTTAGATCTGTCCACAAGATTATTCTTGTGTAGTTTTACTGTGTAATATGTGACAAGTACAACTCTAGCTACTGATGGATTATATGAAGTCCAGGTAATAAAGACTTTAAGCTGTTCTAATGTGTTACCCATTTCTGGACCACTCTGCCATTATATTGCCTACTTCCTTCAAGTCTCAGCTCATCTGTTACCTGAGACTCCTCTTCACCTCTCAGACTAATCCCTTAAATTCTCTTGCTTTTTGTTAAATTGTAACAATTCTTGTCCAAGAGTTCCTTTATTGTTTGGGTTTCCTTAAAATCCTTAATCTTCCTGCCCTCCAAACCCCTCTTTTTCCCCACCAAAAATAAAAGACTACCTTGGTAATAAAGTGAGGTCCTTGTCTTGTTCAGTGGTGTATCCTTGTGCCTACCTTCCATTCAATAAAATACTGAATTACTGAACATGTTGATTTCCTTTGACTTGGTGGTGCGAATCGTGATGATTTATCACAAGGGAATTGAAAGGTATAAACAAAAAAGCCCCACGATATGGGATTGGCTAAAAAATTTTAAATACCCATAAAATTGAACATAACTATGATAATGTGAACACAAAATCTGTGTGACGTGGCCAAGCCAGTCACAACTTGCTGCACAGTAGCAGGTCTGCGTCCCTTTTGAAAACTAAGTTGTATGAATGGTAAGAGAGCCAGAAGGATTTGTGCCACAATTATAAAAAGTTATCTCTGGGTGCTAAGACTCCAAGGTCATATTTCTTTTCTTCTACATAGTTCTAGTTTTTCGAGTGCCAGTAACTATTATTTGTGTGATATGTCAGGTTATTTTTTAACTTAAAGCATGATATATTTTTAGATTAAGCATGATATATTTCAACTTAATCATTTTTTCAAACATTTCACTAACGTTAAAGCATATTACTGAATTAATGAACTTCTGAGCTGCTAACAGACATCAACCTTAAAAATACTGAGATTTGGAGCCGGTTGCTGGTGGCTCATGCCTGCCATCCTAGCTACTTGGGAGGCTGAGAATGAGGATCATGGTTCAATGTCAGCCTAGGCAAAAATGGTCAAGAGACTCAGCCCACAGCTGGATACAGCTTCTCATATCTGTCATCCTAAGCTCTGGGGGGGCTGAGATTGAGAAGATTTGCAGTTCCAGGCCAGCCTAGACAGACTCCATCCGAACACAGGGAAGTTGAACACACTAGCACCTGCCTGTCATCCCAGCAACAACGGGAAGCCTATATTATGTGTATACTGCTGGTCTAAGCAGGAAGCAAGACCCCATCCTAAAAATAAGTGAGAACTAGAGCTGGAGGTGTGGCTTAGTAGTATCACACCAGCCTACTAATCATAGGGCTCTGAGTTCAAATCCCAGTACTTCCAAAACACACACACATATATATTTAAAATGGGGAAATAATAAAAGAGTAAACTGCTTTTTGGTGGCAGTTAAAGTGGTAACTCAGGCTGTGTGTGCCCAACCTTCCATCAACCCTGGGTGGCCTGGACAGAGTCTAGTTTTGTACCATTTTAAGTGTGATAGACCTCAAAGGAATTGCAGATTGACACTGGTGAATATCTCCATTTTGGCCTTTATGCTATTTCCTCATGTTCTTGATTTTGATTTCTTTCAGGGATGGAAAACGATGACACAGCAGTCCAGTATGCAATTGGTCGTTCAGATACGGTTGCTCCTGGCACAGGCATAGACCTGGAATTCGATGCAGATGTCCAGACCATGTCCCCAGAGGCTTCTGAGTATGAAACGTGCTACGTCACATCCCATAAAGGACCCTGCCGCGTAGCAACCTACAGTAGAGACGGGCAGCTGATAGCCACTGGGTCTGCTGATGCTTCCATAAAGATACTTGACACAGAGAGAATGTTGGCCAAAAGTGCCATGCCAATAGAGGTAAAAAGCCTAGAATATAATAGTGTTCTGTTGCTCATTGTGGAGAGTGTGTGTGGTATAGGCCAGTGATGGTTTACTGTAGTTCAAGATAGTATACTTTGTCTCCTCCTCTTGTTGGCCTAGGTCATGATGAACGAGACTGCACAGCAGAACATGGAAAACCACCCCGTGATTCGGACACTCTATGACCATGTGGATGAAGTCACATGTCTTGCTTTTCACCCAACAGAACAGATCTTGGCCTCTGGCTCAAGAGATTATACTCTCAAATTATTTGATTATTCCAAACCATCGGCAAAAAGAGCGTTCAAGTACATTCAGGTAAGAAATGTTTGGAAGGGGGCTTTTTGTTGTTGTTGTTGTTTTTCATAAATGCTACTTTTTCTCAAGTAGTCTCAGTGATCATTGTATAAAACAAAAATAGAGCAAGGAGAATCCATTCAGATGGCACATGGACCAGCATGAGAAATGTGTGCTGGCCACCTCTGGCTGCCAGAACAGCTGCTGAGCAGCTAGAGCCTGGCTGCAGTTCACTGGGACAGCTTCACATCCACACCACTCCTTGAGATCCCATTATACCCAAAACTGCTGCCTTCACCAAGAGCTCAATACAGGAAGAAAAACCACAGGATTACTAATAGTAGTGACCTCCAGCTGTCAGTAATTAAATGTAATTTTTTCCTCACTGCTTGCAGCAGGGAGCAACTTAAAGAGACTCTTCACATTTACAAGAGTGCATTATCAATGTAGGTAACAATAGATTGATAATCCACTAGTCGATTTCTAATCCATTCTGGATTCTCCCAGTATGCATTTACAAATGGAGCTCACTTCTGTAGTTTTTGAAGACTTAACCAGTAAATGCAGTTTTTCAAAATCTTTGCTATAAAGAAAAAGATACTTTTGTATATGACAGAAAGTGCTTTTATTACATTGGGGTTTGGTGGTTTTGTTCTTCCGGTGCTTAAACTCAGGACCTGGGCACTGTCCCAAACTTTATTGCTCTACCATTTGAACCACAGCTCTACTTCTGACTTTTTGGTGGTTAAATTGGAAAGCAGTCTGATGGACTTTGCTGCCTGGATAACCTCGAACCAAGATCCTCAGGTCTCAGCCTCCTGAGTAGCTAGGTTCATAGGCCCAAGCCACCAGTGCTTGGCTTTTATTCCTTCTGAAACCTGTGTGATACTCAAGGGTTCTTTAATGGACTCTTTCGTCTGGTATTTTCTGCACTGCCTTTGGATCTCATTGTCTGCGGATTGGTCACTCAGGTTAATGTCTGTCATTTCAGGAAGCTGAAATGCTACGCTCCATCTCTTTCCATCCTTCTGGAGACTTTATACTGGTTGGAACTCAGCACCCTACTCTTCGACTTTATGATATCAACACCTTCCAATGCTTTGTCTCTTGCAATCCTCAAGATCAGCACACCGACGCCATTTGCTCCGTTAATTACAACCCCAGTGCCAATATGTATGTAACTGGCAGCAAGGACGGCTGTATCAAATTATGGGATGGAGTTTCAAATCGCTGCATCACCACCTTTGAGAAAGCACACGACGGTGCCGAAGTCTGCTCTGCCATTTTTTCCAAAAATTCTAAATACATTCTTTCAAGTGGAAAAGACTCTGTGGCTAAGCTTTGGGAAATATCCACAGGACGAACACTGGTCAGATACACGGGTATGTGAGAAACTGATTGCCATTTCTATCGTATTTTACCATTTCCAGAACTCCTCAGTCCCCCTTTCAGAGCAATACAGTAAATGTATGCACAGGGCAAGGCAGTTCTTTTTTTTTTTTTTTGGGTCCGGTCATGGGGCCTGAACTCTGGGCCTGGGCGCTGTCCCTTAGCTCTTCAGCTCAAGGCTAGCGCTCTACCACTTGAGCCACAGCACCACTTCCGGCTTTTCTCCTTTTGCTTATGTGGTGCTGAGGAATCGAACCCAGGGCCTCATGCATGCAAGGCAAGTGCTCTACCACTGAGCCATCTTCCCAGCCCAAGGCAGTTCTTAATCCCTCTTTCAGAGCTAGAGGTCCAGCCTCGGAGCTGAGGTGGTAGCTTGGTGTAAAGTACTTTACTAGCATATGAGAGGCTCCAGAATCCACCCCATACTCAAAAAAATAAAGTAACCATTTACTTAAGGTTGCAGTTAGTAAGAGGCAAAGCTGGGAATAAAATCATAGTTTCTTAACCCCACTCCTCTCAGTGCAGTCTCAGCTAGAGAGACGCGGTCTGGAGACTATGCAGGGAACCTTGAGACTTGGCAGTCCATTGGTAGAACAGGCGCTTGTCCTCTCTTCCCACAGCAACGGGGACCCCAGCCAAGGAAAGCCTGTTAGTGGAGCTCCATAATAGCATGTGTGGGGGCTTCTCCAGTGAGAGGGGGTAGGGCTCTTCCCCATCCCTAAGAGCAGAGGAAGTCCCCACCTGAGACCAGTGTCCTGAGCTCAGCAGACAGAACAGCTCGAATTCTCATTAATTCCTGCTGGTCTCTCCGGCAGCATGTGTACCAAGGAGCTCCTTTTGTGGTGAATCTGTTCAGCTTTCCTATTACTTGGCATAAGGATTCAAGTCCGTTGAGATAATAAGTATTGTTAAAGTATTTCTTACTCTTCTTTTCCATAGCAGCAAAGGCTGTTGTCTGGTGAGAAACCTCCAGGGAGCTTCTACTGTTTTTCTCTTGTGAGCAATGTTTGCGTTGTACACTAAGATCACCATAGCTCAGAAAACTCAAGACACTTGGTGTGGGGGCGGGGGTGGGGGGAGGAGAGGGGAACCTCTACTATCTGGAGGTAGAACAGCAGTGCTGGTGGCATCTGAGCCGCTAGGGTGCAGCATCACCTACCTAGATGTGTCTCCAGTACAGCCTGCAAGTCTGCAGAGAGCCACTCTTGTCCCAGTTCTTGAAATGAACTGTACGTGGACTGCAGAGAAAAGATGCTGGTGGGAGCAGGGGAGACATGTCCCACTGTGCTGCACCCGGGAGAGCAGGGGGGGTAACTGAATGGAGAACTGCCAGTTTGGGTGTTTCAAAGGGGATTTGTATGCAAATTCCTTTCTTTTTTGGAGCAGTACCCTCAACATTTGGAGCTGTTGAAAGTTAGGAACAATGTAAATGACCATCAGGAAGCTTGAATAAATCTGTTGTGCAGAGAGCCTTTAGAAGTATATATCTGGGGGCTGGGAAGGTGGCTCAGTGGTAGAGCGCTTGCCTTGCATGCATGAGGCCCTGGGTTCCATTCCTCAGCATCACATAAGCAGAAAAAGCCGGAAGTGGTGCTGTGGCTCAAGTGGTAGAGCGCTAGCCTTGAGCTGAAAGCTGAGGGTCAGCGCCTAGGCCCGGAGTTGAAGCCCCATGACAAAAAAAAAAGTAAATGCCTGCTGGATACTAGTCTCGCATTGTAGTCCTAGCTCCTAAGGAGGCTGAGACCTGGAGAATCACAGTTAAAGTCAGCCTAGGCAGAAAAGTCCTCAAGGCTTCATTTCTGATGACTCAGTAGAGAGCTAACCTAGAATCCGGCTCAAGCAGTAGAGCACCAGCCAAGCCTGAGTGCTGGCCCTGAGTTGAACCCCTGTTACCAAAACAGTTACAGAAATGAAAACTCACTGGGGCCAGATAGAGTAGCACATGCCTGAAATCGCAGGTTTGCAAAGGTAAAGGTAGAAGAATTACAGTCTTAAGGCCAGCCCAGACAGAAGCCAGGCATTATCATTAAGCAAGAAGGGCTGGAGTCATGAATCAAGTGGTAAATTACCAAGACCCTTAGTCAAACCCCAAGTACTACCAAATACATGAATACTTTATGTCATAGGAACAGGTTTGTGAACATTACGTGTTATGCCCAAGGTGACATCACTAATTAGAGCCGAGCTGGCCTCCGCCTTAGCTAAAGCTTCTGTTTCCATCCATTGAGCTGTATTCATTCCGCCTCACATGAGAAGCTGGGGGCCTCTGCTCTGATTTCAGACACTGATAATGAGTTTAGTGCCCAGAGAAGTGGAAGAGTGACGGACCACCTTAGCAAGGGCAGCCCAGCCAGGGGTCGTTTCCCACCCAGAAATAGAGAGACGGGACAGAACCAAACCACCGTTTGGCTTCTGCACCCCAGAAAGCAATTCAGTCCTGTCCTCCCAACAATGGGGCTTCTCACTTTCCGTTGAGTATTTTACGTAGTCATGAGAGGATAAAGCTTCCTTTTGGAAAGCAAATTTTCATGCACCAGTAATTCTGTTGCTAGGAGTTTAATCCTCAATCCTAAGGAAATAGAGATCTGTACATGGGATGTTTTTCCAGCCCTGTTCATCCTGGCTGGAAATAAATGTCTAGCTGTGAAAGAACTGTCTTGGTTCTTCTTTTTTTTTGGTGGGGGGGGGGTCCGGTCGTGGGGCCTGAACTCTGGGCCTGGGCGCTGCGCTGTCCCTCAGCTCTTCAGCTCAAGGCTAGCGCTCTACCATCTGAGCCACAGCGCCACTTCTGGCTTTTTTTCTTTTTGTTTATGTGGTGCTGAGGAATCGAACTCAGGGCCTCAGGCATGCAAGGCAAGCGCTCTACCACTGAGCCAACTTCCCAGCCCCTGTCTTGGTTCTTCTAAACATGAGATACTTTGCAACTATGAAAAAATGTGACCCATATACAGTTAGTTTTTACTAAAGAAGATAGACGATGCAGCACCAGCTCTATTTTATTTGCTTAATTTGTTTGGGTTCTTGTTTTTGTTTTGGTTTTGGTGCCAGTACTGGAGCTCGGAACTCAGGGCCTGGGTGCTATCCCTGAGAGCGTTTGTTCAAGGCTGGTGCTCTACCACTTAGGCCACAGCACCACTTCCAGCTTTTTCTGAATAATTTATTGGAGATGTCTCACGGACTTTTCTGCCCAGGTTAGCTTCAAACCATGCTCCTCAGAACGCAGCCTCCGGAGTAGTTAGGATTGCTTATAGGTGTGAGCCACCAGCACCTGGCCCGGCTCTCTCTTTTTTTTTTTTTTAAGGTTGTTTTTTCAGCTGAGGGAGTAAGAACACCACCAGGACATCCAGAGGGTGGTGATGATGGCTCCATTCTCGGGCCCTTCACGTCTTGGTTTCTGTTGCAGGCGCGGGCCTGAGCGGCAGGCAGGTGCACCGGACACAGGCCGTCTTTAACCACACGGAGGACTACGTGCTGCTACCGGATGAAAGGACCATCAGCCTGTGCTGCTGGGACTCGAGGACGGCCGAGCGCCGGAACCTGCTCTCACTGGGCCACAACAACATCGTGCGCTGCATCGTGCACTCACCCACCAACCCGGGCTTCATGACCTGCAGCGACGACTTCAGAGCCCGGTTCTGGTACCGGAGGTCTACCACCGACTGAGCCAGGCAGACCTGGCCATGAGGCTCATGTCTGAGGACGCCGCCCTCCTCCCGGGGCCTGCCACCAGCGCCAGTAGGAAGCTATGCCACCCGTGGCTTGTGCTGTGCCACGGTGTACATCCTACTGGGATTTGGACAAAAGAATCTTTTTTGGCCTTGATGTAGAATCATGGTGGAAAAGGTTGGAAACCCAGATCTGTGCATTTCTCCACTCACTGATGATTACAGTGTGATTTTTACTGGTTTTGTAAATGCAGGACTTGCCGATTCATTGATCTTGCGCATTTGGAGGAGAGAGTATTAAAGTGCTTTCTAGGGTTCAGGTGAGTCTAGCGTGAGAACTTCGGCTTGGTTCTCAGCCACCCCCAAGCCTATTCTGCGACCCCTCTCTGTATTTCCTTTCCAGATACTTTGTGACAGGTGAGTAGCTGCGGCGTGAGGACCTAGAGTGTTGTGCCATGTTGAACCACTTTGAGAACCTCTCATCCTTCTGACAATAAAGCTCAGATCTGCAACTTTAGTGTTCTCTATGTTCACCGGTCCACAGGACTGCGTCTGTTACCACCCTCACCCCACCCCTGCAGCGCTGGGGTGCAGGTCCTCAGAAAGTGCCTAGCCAGTACAATGATTTATGATCTGATGGCAACCATCATGAAAAATGAGTCTGATTCAGACAGAAATGGGAGCCTGTGTTTTGTCTTCATGAGGGCTAGCTCTGTTTGTCAGTAATCTCCACTCTCTTTTCCATACTCTTAAGCATGTTAGTGTCTCCTTGCAGACGCCACAGGAGCTACAACCCTGGAAGATTAAGACAATTAACAATCCAATATAAGGTTTCTTTATTCTGAAATTTTTTCGAGGATGACAGCACTTCTCTGGATTCTGTTCTCTCTCTGAGAGAACCGTACACTCCCCTCTTACTATGTCTTGCTATTTATTCCAAAAATCAAATACCTCATGAGCCAGTAGAAGTACCTAGAAGTAGAACCTGGGAACAGCTGGAATTATAGTAAATAGGTCAAAATAAAAGTAATTGCTGGGCTGGGAAGTTGGCTCAGTGGTAGAGCGCTTGCCTTGCATGCCTGAGGCCCTGGGTTTGATTCCTCAGCACCACATAAGCAAAAAAGAAAAAACGCGGAAGTGGCGCTGTGACTCAAGTGGTAGAGCACTAGCCTTGAGCTAAAGAGCTGAGGGACAGCGCCCAGGCCCAGAGTTCAGGCCCCATGACCGGACCCAAAAAAAAAAAAGTAATTGCTGTGTCACAGGAACTTCCTGCCTACAAGTTCTGCTTCAGTCATTGTCCCTTGGCCAATAAAGATCTTACATGTTCTCTGTGTGTTAAGGCCCAAGGTTCTAGGTCAGCCTTCCAGAGAGCTGTGTTTTTGATCCATGATGAGTGTAAATTTAGTTTTATTTTGTATCCTGATTTTCCACTACTTGAACTTGGCCATCTGGAGGTGCTGTGTGTGTGTGTGTGTGTGTGTGTGTGTGTGTGTATGTGTGTGTGTGTGTGTACATGTGTATGTACATGTGAGTGCACCCAATCCTGGGGCTTGAACTCAGGGCCTGTGTGCTGCTGTCCCTGAGCTTTTTTTTTGCTCGACTGTCGTTCTACCACTTGAGACAGCTCCGCTTCTGGCTTTTTGGTGGTTACTGGAGGTAGAAGAAGTCTCAAGGACTTCCCTGCCTGGCTGGCTTGGAACCATGTTCTTCACATCTCAGTCTCTTGAGTAGCTAGGATTACAGATGTGATCACTGGCACTCAGCTGGGAGGTACTAGTTTTAGATTAAAAGAGTGCTACTGAATAGGAACAGGGGTAACCAGTTCTTAATATTAAAAAAGCTAAATTATCAGGCAAAACTCCCCACTTCTTTTTCTGACTTCCTTGTTGCCTTTAGCCTGTGAACACACCATCTGCCATGTCTGTTTCTCCACTCTGCCTCACGTACTGAAGGGACAGCCCTGCGTGCCCGTGGCTCCACTGGGTCTTTGCATTGATCGTGCCGGTTTTTGCGCCAGTCTCTGGAGTGGTTGGTTCTGTAGCATCAGGAACTAAACTGACAGGATCAAGAACTTTGGTGTTTTTGAAACAATTTCCTTTCTTCTTTGCTTGTAAAAGTGATAATAATGTTTTGCGTTGGTATAAATGCCAGGAGTGTCTGTATGGATTGGTGTTCTCACTTCAGTAATGGTGCTGGCATTCAGTGATGGATAGTCTCCAGTCAGAACGAGATTTACACCTTCACACCTGTGATTGCTAAAATAAACTTTTGTATATAATGGCCATTTAAAGTCAGCTCTTTTTTTTGGAACGTGAATTTTCCCGTGTTTGCACAGATGCAATGAGTGCTTTTCGCACTTTCCCCTGTGCCTGTTCTAGAAGTCTCAGTTGCCAATCGCCTTACTGTGTCCTTGCTCTCCTCTCTGAATTTAAGCAGCTTGTGTATGATTCAGTTTCTCTAGATCATTTAGAGTGAACTATCTCCTGTCTTGCACTGGGTTTCTTTAGGCAAGGTGTCGTGGGGTTGGGGGAAGGGTGCGGTCTCAGCTCTGTCACTGACTTGGTTTGCTCCCGCAAACCATATATCTTCTGGCATACAGTGTCCTCTGCTTAAAGGTCTGGCTCCTCCCAACGCAGACTGGCTTGAAGCAGGAAAAGCCATCTGCTCTGAAGCGGGAGGCTTCATTCTCTGAACACACAGCAGACCTAGCAGACCATGTCCTCTGAGAATCCTTTCAGTACCCACCTGACTAGAAAGTCCGGGAAATCCTGAGAGGCAAGCAAAGGAGGACAGATGCGGAGGGCTAACGGTGCTGGAGCCCACAGCCACCCCAAGGACAGGTGTCTGCTTCTTGTGGCCTAATGGTTTTTGAGCAGAAAGCTCTTGTGGAGGCTGAAGGGTTTGGTCAAGACCCAGAAAGCCTAGAAGTCTCAAGTCCCCCCCCCCATATTGAGGAGGGGGTGGAAAGTGGCATAGAGGACAGAAGCCGATAGGCTGTCCCCCAACAACTCGACCTAAACTGCTTAGGGAAAGTCAAGTCGAAATTTAAAAGCCATCAGCAATCAATAGTGGCCCCAAGTGACTTCCAGAAACCAACACAAATTCCCTGAGGAAGAGCACACCTTAACCCCTCAGTCATCTTCCCAGATGGTACCTGGGGGAGTGGGGGGCGGTGGACAGGGGTGGCGAGTATATGTATGAAGAAGCAATACGTGAGCTTTGCAGGGAAGCCCAACAAGTGTGCAGGAGACACACCCGCCTTCCTGCACCTCCTGAGCTCAGCTGATCGGCCTCTAAGCTCAGGAAGACATTGGGTCCCAAGAGCTGTCTGAGCACATCCCCCCGCCCCCACCCCCCACCCCAACATTACGATCCTCACTAGGACCTCCCTAACTTGGTTCTCAGACTCTGTTACTGCCTTCAGCCAGACATTTCGAAAGGACCCGTTTCCTGGAATGTTCTGCTCTTGCAATATCTGTTCATGTAAGACTTGTCCACTGAAAGACAAATGCATTTTGTCAAGGTGTCTTAAAGCAGTCTCAAACCACAAAATACTATCCCAGCTTTCTGTGTGGGAGTCAGACTAATTTCAGGCCCCTGTTCTAGCACATTTGTGTCTTAGTTTCCTCTTCTAGCCTAGGTTGAGCTCTCTAGAAACATCATAAACTAGAGCGCCAGAATCTATGGTATATTTGAGGGCCAGCCCTACCTTGTTAAGGAAAGTCACTGATAAGCTTGCTGAGGTGATGGGAACCATCTGAACTTGAGTGAGTGTGGCGCCTCTCAGACTGAAGTCTAGCTATGTGTCTTCACTCGGATCTTGAGCAGATTTGTCCTTCCTTACAATTATTTTTTTTTTACCAGTCCTAGGGCTTGAATTCCAGGCCTGGGCACTGTCCCTGAGCTTCTTTTGCCCAAGGCTAGATAGTACTCTACCACTTGAACCACAGCACCACTTGCAGCTTCTTCTGCTTATGTGGTACTGAGGAATTGAACCCAAGGCTTCATGCATGTTAGGCAAGCATAATACCACTAAGCCACATTCCCTGCCCCTTAAAAAGGTTTAAGTCTTGCTATGTAGATCAGGCCAGCCTTGAACTCCCTCCTCCCTCCACCTCTCAAAAGTACACCATCACACCTGGATTCCATTTAACTTTTTTATTATAGATCATTTCAAATGTATGTAGAAGTCGATAATACAACAGACAGTGGCTGCTGAGACCTGGGGAGGGGAAAGAGGGGTGACTGCTGAGGGGTTTCTATTGGGTAGAATGAAAGTGCTTTGAAATTAGATTGTGATGATAGTTACACTGAAGTGTACACTTTTAAAGGGTGAGTTTTATGGCACTTGAATTAGATTCAAGTACCCATGGCTTACATCTCTAGTCCTAGCTACCCAAAGAAGCTGAGATCTGCAGATCATAGTTTAAAGCTAGCCCCTGGAAGGAAAATTGGTGAGACTTATCTCCAATTAACTACCCTCAAAAAAAAAAAAACTGAAGTGGAGCTGTGACTCAAATGATAGAGCACTAGCCTTGAGTAAAAGAGTTCAGGGACAGGGCTGGGAAGGTGGCTCAGTGGTAGAGCGCTTGCCTTGCATGCATGAGGCCCTGGGTTCGATTCCTCAGCACCACATAAGCAAAAAGAAAAAAGCCGGAAGTGGCGCTGTGGCTCAAGTGGTAGAGCGCTCACCTTGAGCTGAAGAGCTGAGAGACAGCGCCCAGGCCCAGAGTTCAGGCCCCACAACTGGACCAATAAAACCCAAAAAACAATAAAAAAAAAAAAAAAAGTTCAGGGACAGCCTCCAGGCCCTGAGTTCAAGGCCCAGGACCAGCACACAAAAAAGAAAAACATGTCTATAGTACAATGAAGCCCAATGCACCCGACACAGGCTCTCCAGCCTCCATTGTGACCAGCCTTGACCTGCCTGAGCCTCTCTACTTTGCTGCGTGTCTTTGCTAGATGTCCGCTGTATTTTATAAATGTTTCAGTATATGTATCAGAAAGGCAGGGGCTTTTAAGGACTCAATCATAACATCATTATACCTGCAAACACAAGGTTAATTACGGATTAGATTAGCAGCTTAGATTGAGTTGCTTGGGGCCTGCTTGGGGAACACCTGGGACTGAACTCCTCAGAGACATTCGTTAACACGGTCACATATCCATTCAATGTTTGGATTCCCATATGGGTGATTAATTTGTTCTGACATAGTATCTAAGCAAGAGCCACCCCCTGTGACAGACGCTTTCTATATTTCTTCTTCATATTCTGTCTTTTTCTTCCTTTTGGAGTTTTATTCATCAAAGAAAGTAGATGTGGCCAAATAAACATCCCCTCCCAGCTCCTTGTCAATAGCTGGCTTGTAAGGCTGCCGTGGGGTTACAGGAGGCGGTGTGGCACGTGGTTAGATCTGAACCTAGCACTGTAGACGCTTAGAGGTTGGTCTTCAGGCCCTGTCTGGTCCTGATGCTCTCCAGTTCTTTTTCTCAGCCCAGCCTGGGGGTGGGGGTGGGGGAGGTCATTTCCTGGTAGACCGATGGAGGCAGAGCTGTCCACCAAGAGAGCCTGGCCTGTCACCAGCCCACTTCCTTGGGCTACCTCAGAGAACACAAGACCCTTTCTCCCCTGTTGCCAAGATAATCCAGGAGTGCTGGGAGTGCTGGCTGGCCCTCACTTCCCTGCCTGGGCTACGTGCACAGCCCAGTGCCACCTTCAACCCACTCTGGTTTAACAGCTTCTCCAGGTGCTAAAAGGACTTCGACCACAAGAGAAAGGGGGTGCTGAGGGCGCAGAAACAGGACGTGTAGCCAGGCAGCATTGCTGTAACACTTGTGCAGAATAGCGACTGTTGGGATCGCATCCTCCTGGTCGCTACCTAATCTAGAGCCAGAGGGTATCCAGCACGTTGAGAGGACCGTGTTGAGCACCGTGCCCAATGCTGAGGAGGTATCAGTGGCCCCCACACGCCAGGTTCTGGATCAGTGTTATTCATTACAAAGTACGTGTGTGTGCACGCTGGTACTGGGGCTGGGCATTGTCCCTTAGCGTTTTTTATTCAGGGCTGGCATTCTACTACTTGAGCCACAGTTCCATTTTTTGGTGGTGAGTTGGAGATAAGCCGGCTTGGGCTGGCTTTGAACTGCAACCCTCAGATCTCAGCCTCCTAAGAAGCTAGGATTACAGGCCTGAGCTACTGGCACCTGGCTGAGTACTTTCGGCTCTTTAGAACAAGAGACGGGTTTGTTTGGGGGATCTTTTGTGTGTGGTGGGGTTAGCGGGAGGGAAAGGTTTCCCTGACCCCAGAGCTCCCTCCTTTCCCTGTTCTAATCTCTCCCTTCCCCCTCCTCCCTCATGGGGTGCTCCATCTCCCCCCTGCCTGCACAGGACTGTAGCACGCGAAGGAAGACCCCTCAGAAAACACCAACACCAGACTCGGGGCTCAGACACCGCATTTGTCAGCCTGGGGGTACCCACTGTGTGCCTTGCAGCCATGCTGTTGGAGTGAAATCTCAAATCCTAAAGAATTTGGGGACTCAGCTGTCAGTCAAAGCAGCGCTTCATAATTTACTGCGCTTCCATCCATAGCTGCTGGTTTTCCTCACAAGGAACATGCTCTTTTTCACCCCTTTTCCCGGCTCATGCTTGTTCACGCTGTAAAAGAAGAAGCTTCACCTCCACACTCATTCACCTCTGCATTTCCATGCCTTGCCTTCCCTAAATGACTCTGTACGTTCTGTGGAGTTTAAACAAAAGGAGCATTTTAAGGTATGGAGTGCCTGAGCCAGCAATCAACTATTTCACATGGTAAATGCATTCAGATGCTCCAATGCAGGGCCCAGTCACACAGGAAAACCAGAAGTCAAGAAGTAACTGTAGGGCTGGCTCAGTGGTAGAGTGCTTGCCTTGCATGCATGAGGCCCTGAGTTCAATTCCTCAGCACCACAAAAACAGAAAAAGCTGGAAGTGGCACTGTACTCAAGTAGTAGAGCACTAGCCTTGAGCTGAAGAGCTGAGGGACAGCGCCCAGGCCCAGAGTTCAGGCCCTGTGGATAAAAAAAAAAAGAAGTAAAAAAAAAAAAAAGTAAATGTATATAATGGTGAGAGGAGAGTGTGAAGAGATGGAGCTACCAGACATAAAAATGCACAACATCTGCCCTACTATGTCTGTATGATAGAGGTGGATTGAAAGAACATTCTAGACCTGGCAAGTCAGGAAGCACTGTGGGCTAGCGTGGCAACTTCAAGGACAGGCGATGATGGGTGGGTTGTGGATTCCAGCCGTAACAAGTGTGCCTGGGTCAGTGTGTTCGGGGCCTGGCTCCCTGTGCGACAGAGGCAGATCCCAGGAAGCGGGAAGGAAGAAACGCTGACCACCATCAGAAATTGGGCCAATTGGCCTCATCATGGAAAGGAGTTGGCAGTGGTTCAAGAGACAAGAATGTTCTATGCCCCTGAACTGGGCTGTTCAAAGCAGGAACTTGTGCTGCAAAGCAGAAGAGGGTGGTTTTGTTTTTTTTATTTCCTTTTGTGGTTTCTCCTAGCAAATGAGTGGCAGTCTCTGCTTACAGACTAGCACTACGTCAGGCATGGAGTGAGTGTGGCCTATATCTCTGTTTCCCCTCCTCTCACCCTGTCATTTTACTTTTACCATGCTTTCCAGAAAGTTTGCCTCCTGGGAGAAGGCTCTTGACAGGTTCCTATGTGCTGTCAGATCACTGCCTGGTCCCAGCTTCTGAGAAGCCGCGAGAGCGTGCGGTGACTTGGCCATTCTGTCTCTGGAGCTGGAGAAGGAGTCAGGTAGCTGGAAGGAGCCATTTCCCACCAGGAGCATGCGGGGATCTGGCCTCAGGGATGGCCTGCCCAAGGTGAGCAACCGGCTGTGCGTGGGGTGAGGATTTGACTGGCTCTGGTTCTGGGTTTTCCAAGGAAGGCGAAGAATGGATTCTGAGAGGTTGGAGATGGGAAATATCTGTGCTGCAAAGCGCTTTACCAGTTGGCTGGATAGGACAGTGATCAGCTGGATGATCGGCCGCACAATTGCTTTGGGTGTGTAGTCTCTGTCCAGCTCCTGAAGCCAGATGTGGATCTGTCCTGCCCGCCCTCCCCCCCCCCCCGCTTCTTCTCCTGGACCCTGAAGGCACTCAATGTGGCTCAGATAACCTAGCTGATTCTGCTGATCTCTCTACCTCCCGCTGAG
>NW_012267291.1:2485635-2487003 GCF_000151885.1 Dipodomys ordii | reverse complement strand
GTTTTTTTTTTTTTTTTACTGCATTCTTCCCACCCTTCCACTTCCCTTTTCATTCACCTACCCCTCTCCATTCATAAGGAAATGGAAAAACTTAGAAAAAAATGTATTACTCAAAGTAAGCCAGATCCAGAGAAACACAGACTGCATGGTTTCCCTCATCTGCAGTAGACAGACTGCCTATAAATCTAAACACAATGGGTGGTGTGCAAGTGGTTCCAAAGGAAGTACACCCGAGTCTACGGAGAGCTCCAACAGTATAATCTTTTAGAAAGACTTTGTCAAAGTCCAACAATATCAGCAGCAGATCTGTTTGGGAGTCTCTGTGGCACCTGCCTGGGATTCTTCCCCTTTAGAGCAGATCCATGAGGCCACCGTGTGTGTGTGTGTGTGTGTGTGTGTGTGTGTGTGTGATATCCATGTATGTGTGTGTGTGTGTGTGTCATACCCATGATGCCATCCTGGGAGGAGAAGGGCTTTCATTTGCTGCTGGTTTTCTTTTTGTTTGTTTGTTGTTGGTTTTTGGTTTGGTTTGGTTTTTTGTTGGTTGTGGAGCTTGAACTCTGGGCCTGGGCGCTGTCCCTCAGCTCTTCAGCTCAAGGAGAGCGCTCTACCACTGGAGCCACAGCGCCACTTCCGGTCTTTCTGTTGGTTCATTGGAGATCAGAGTCTCACGGACTCCTTCCCAGGCGGGCTTTGAACCATGATCCTCAGCGCTCAGCCTCCTGAGTAGCTAGGCTGACAGGTGTGAGCCACTGGCCTTAGGCTTGCAGCTGTTTTCAAATAAAAAAAAAAATAAAACACCAAAAAAACAAGGAGAGAGCGAGGGAAGGGGCAACATTGTCACAGAAGGAATGTATTCTTTACCTGACTTGTGTAGCTGTAACCTCTCTGTACATGACCTTTATAATAACAATAAAAATTTAAAAACTAAAAAACCTCTGCACATGAAGCAGAGCCAGCTCTGCTCTGTGGCCTGGCTCCGGCTTTGGCTCTGAAGCTGCCCAGGGTAAATGTGAAATCCTCTGGTTCTCTAGAACCAGGCCAGGGTCCTCTGCTCCTCCTGTGGTCCTGGTCCACAGAGCGGGGTGCACCAGACTAAGAGGTGTTATTTGCTGATACACACGTGTCTCGTGGCTGGGGGTACGGGGGGGTTGCGAACTGGGGACTCTTTGCTGTAGCTTCTTGAGAATACCTCTCTCCTCACTCCAGAGGACTTGTGTCACATGATGCTCCTTGCTTCTTTCCTCCCCCCTCCTTCCTCCTGTGCTTTTCTTCCCTTTTCAGAGAATGTGGGTGGGAAAAATGGAGGTGGTGAGGGGATTTTTCTTATGCTCTTGGAAATTCTCTCTCTCTCTCTCTCTCTCTCTC
>NW_012267291.1:2476407-2485585 GCF_000151885.1 Dipodomys ordii | reverse complement strand
TGTGGCTCAAGTGGTAGAGCACTAGCCTTGAGCTGAAGAGCTGAGGGACAGCACCCAGGCCCAGAGTTCAGGCCCCATGACCGGACCCAAAAAAAAAGAAAAAAGCAGCATGGAGCTAGATGCCAGTGGTTCATGCCTATAATCCTAGCTACTCAGGAGAATGACAGCTGAAAGTTGAGGTTAAAAGCCAGCCTGGGAAGGAAAGTTGGTGAACCTCTTATCTCTAATGAACCACCCAAAAGCCAAAAATGGAGCTGTGGCTCAAGGGGCAGAGCACTAGCCTTGGGGGAAAAAAAGTTCAGGGACAGTGCCCAGGCCCTGGGTTCAAGGCCCAGAACTGGCACAAAGAAAAAGGAAGGAAGGGAGGGAGGGAGGGAGGGAGGGAGGAAAAGAGGAAGGGAGAAGAGGGAAGGGAGGGAAGGGAAGAAGCAATAGAAAGAAAGCAGGCAGGCAACATGGCTACCTTCCCATCCCAAGGGTCCTTATATCCAAGTTAGGTGAGGCTCAACGTTGAAGCTCTTTTATCCTGCCTGACTTTGAAATTTTAAGTAGAACAGAAAAATAAAAATAGAAATGAAACCATGACAAGTGGAGGGCTGTTTACAAGAACTCAGTGGATTGTTTACTGTTGCCATAGTGATCATTCTTGTGGGGGTACAATTGACAACTGAGTAACGCATGCTACGAGCTCCCGTCCATTACCTGAAAACATCCAGGCTACCTGAGAGCTTTGTCCACAATTTGGAAAGTGGGAAACGGGAAACTTGTGGAATTTCTGTGTCCCTTGCTTCTGGACCTGTCAACGCCTGGCACTTCGTGCTACTTAGGCCATCGCTGAGTGTAAATTTAAAGCTGGGCACGAACTTTGCTGGTTTAAAAACAAAGGTTAAATGGAAAGAGGCATCCCACCAAAATGCTAGACCCTGAGCATCGAGAGTCTAGCATTTAGACACCGAGTCTAGACCCTGAGCATCGAGAGTCTAGTATTTAGTGTCCCCATCTCAGCTCTGTTAGAATGGTTGACTCCGGTCTCACTTCAGGAGGTTCAGATACAGAATTAGACCAGAAAATACCGACATTGTCCAGGCTGGCGTAAAGGTGACAGCATGGCCACTGGCTGGCCGTGGCTACTCACCTCGGATCTCTGGGTGAGAGTCCTCACTGAGGCTTCAGTTGGGAGTGGGGAGCAACTTGGGGTGCAGTGGGGACCTCCATATGCCCCGAGGTGTAATCAGGATGTGGCAAACTGGCTGGCGAAGAGGACAGATGGGACCCACGCAGAAAGCCAGGCCCCATTGGGCTTCCTCAGGGCTCTGGCGCCTCGGCTCCCTCCCGGTCCCCGCTGAGCCCTGTCTTCACTCTCACCTTCCCAGCCCGGTCTGCCCCGTGTGTTCTCCACTGGGCAAACTCACCATTGGCTCACCTGGCCATCACCTGCGGGCTCAGGCTCCACGCTGGGCGACCTGGGCTGGCTTCTCCAGCACTGCCTACAGCAGTGTGTGCACACAGTAGGAGCTCATTAAACACCTGGTGGGAGGATGTGGAGGGAAAGTCGAGCTCTTACAACCCAGCGTCACCACAAGCACAGGACGCAGCTTCCTGGCTGTGGGGGTTCTTGCACCCGAGGTCAGCTAGTCCCAGCTCTCTAGCCCCACTTGATCCCACCCGACCTGCACTCCACCTGTGATCCAGCTCCTCCTCCCATGGCCAGCGGGTGCTTCAGAGCCCAGCCATTGTGATCCAAGTCAAGGTCAACGCCTGGTGGCCTCTCTCCTCTTTCCCACTTGCCAACAACTTCTCAAAGTTCTCTCTTGCTAGGTGCTGGTGGTTCACAGCTATAATCTAGCTAGGCAGGAAGCTGAGATCTGAATATCATGGTTCAAAGCCAGCTCAGGGAAGGAAAGTCTGTGAAACTCTGACCTTTGATTAACTATTCAGAAAAGGCTAGAAATGGTGCTATGGCTCAAGTGGTAGAGTGCTAGCCTTGAGCACAAAAAGCTCATGGACAGGGCTTGGGTCCTGAGTTCAAGACCCAGGACTAAAAAAAAAATCTCTCTTTCTCAAAAGGCAAAACAGCCCAAAGACAGCACACAGTTTGAAAATACAACCAACCCATTGTTCAGCCTCTCACCCAACAAAGTTCACAGGGTGAACTGGGGAGTCAGGGTGACAAAGACAGAGCTGACACTGCAGAGGAGACAGAATGACAGACAGCAAGCAGATGCACAGACATGGTGATACGCTTGACATAAAGAGAACAAAACAGGTGATGGACACATCAGGCCACTCTCAAGATGCGATGGCCGGAAGAACTTTCCAGGCAGAGGAAGAGACAGGTGCAAAGGCCCTGTGGTGGGATTGAGTTCTTCAAAAGGCTGGGGTGACGGGAGCAGATTCAATGAGGGGAAGGAATGGTAGGCCGGGCCACACTGCCCAGCCTGCGGGGAAGGCTGTGCTTTGCAGAGGAAATCATCGGTTCTCGTAAACCAGAACACTCAGGACAGTTGATAGCAGGATGCTAAGCACAGACTGCTTAGTGGGAGAGGGCGTGCTAGAGAGAAGCAAGGGCAGAATTCACACTGCATCATGAAAAACCCTTTTGGTGTTGAAGGTGGTTGGAGTCTAAACAGAAGGAAGAGTAAACAAAAGCCTACGTAGCTTTAGTTTAACTGGGCATGCTAGGTCCTGTGTGAGAAGTAGTGCCAGTAGTGGGATTTGAACGCTGGATCTCATGCTCTCTGAGCTTGCTCTCTGGGCTGGCGCTCTACCACTTGAGACATACCTCCATCCTGGCTTTTCATCCGTTAATTGGAGATGAAGGTGCACAGACATTTCTTCCCAGATTGGCTTTGAGCCACAATCCTCTGGACCTCAGAATCCTGAGCAGTTAGGATTACAGACATGAGCACCTATCTGGGCATCCAGTTACCATGTACTCTTATTCATTCAACAAACACCAAGTGTCTTCTCCGTGCTCAGCACTATTCTAAATGCCACAGAAAAATGCCTGGCTTCTTCCTCAATATCTAACAACTCATCATTGCACAATCACCATTCCCTGCCTGATAGCCTTTATTCTCTGAGCATTTTATTTCCTCTGGAGCACGCTTTAAACATGGAGAGAGGGGAGGGCTCAAGAGAATGTCACTTCTATCCCAATAAGCAACTTCCAACCACAGGGTCCACTTGATAATGCAACATGCCATCGCCGTTTTGGAATTCGGGTGACTAAGGCAGGAAATGACAAGAGACTGGAGGGGAAGTAATTTAGAAAAGGAAGAAGGTGGAGGCCAGTGAGAACGATGTCGCTAAGGGAGATTACTCTCCAACATGACTTGCACAAAGGGGAACTGACGTTTTGGGGGGAACAGACTCCCACCACGAGTGGACATGAACTATTTGCTTATAGGGGAGAGGTGTCTTGAGTGACACCAAGAGGCCAGAGTGCCACCCTGGGATGGGGTAGGGTGGGGGTGTCTGTTGGAATTATTTCCAGAAGAATGTCTGTACATAAGTAAAGTCTTGTTTGTCTTCCCTGAAGTCCTGCCTCCCCTTGGGATGGAGAGAGCCTGCTGGTGGTTTTGCACCTGTTCTCGTCAGCTGGTCTTTTGAAGGAAGTCAAGGAAGGAAAGTGCAGTAGGCTCCCTCTCCCTGGGAGACGGTTGCCTCCTATATAACAAGAGAAAAGCGCTTTGTGGAATATTTGCTTTGAGTTCAGCATTTAAACAAGCACCAATTCAAGAGGAATAAATACCGGAGTCAGTAACTGATAGCAGATACTTCGGGACACTCCCTTCCTGAGGAGAGGGGACTAGCAACCCCTCTGGTATAACAGAGCAGTAGCATGAGCCATCTTGTAGCCTCCTCTGAACCAAGAGGAAAATCAAAGACTAGGGTAGGTTGATCTATTTCCTCTTATTGACAATAGAACTAATAAATCTAATGAAATTCACACCAACAGAAGAAAGAGGAGAAACACTTGAATTATACCAATGCTTTGTCTGCCACATCTCTCTACAACCCAGAGGGGAGAGGAGGGACAAAAAGGAGAGAATTCAGGACTAAGCCCTAGCCTCACTCACCTTTTGGTGATACATTAACTGGCTTGAACCAGCCTTGAATTCTTTGTCGATCAAACAGACCTGACCTCTGCTATACCAGATGGCCTTAGGTGTGGCACTCACATGAAACTTCATACACGTGTGTATGTGTGTGTATAAATTATATATGTCAGTTACATATTAATATTTAACTTATGTAGCTTGATGCTTATTAGAAAGAACTAGAACTAGATCATTAAATCTATCATTTCATAGATGATATTTCTTTCACTTACTCTTACTATCATTACGTAGTTGTACAAAGGGGTGTCAATTCAGCATGTCAGGTTGTGAATGCAATGCAACTGGATCAATGTCACCCTCCCATTCTTCTCCCCCATCCCTTCCAACCTCACCCATCCCCTCAAGGTTATTTGGTCCTATTTCACATATGTGCATTGCTTATAATAACTGCATTCACCTGCACTTCTGTCTCCATTTCTGTGACCTCACCACCCTCTGATAAAACATGCCTCTGCTTCCTTATATTCATCTTGTTGGAGTTACACCTTGGAATCTACCCTTGCACATACCATCCTTAGTCAGCTTGTCTGTGCACATACCTTGTATGTATTTTCACATGTTTCTAATTTAGATCTAACTTCCAGATATAAGAAAAACATGCACCCTTTGTCTCTCTGATCCTGACTTACTTCACTTACATACTTGTTTTCCCAGGTCCATCCGTTTCCCTACAAATGACGTAATCTTATTCTTCCTGATGGATGAGAACAATTCCATTGTGTTTAACATCTTCTTCACCCATTCATCCATTGCAGGGCATCTGGGCTGATTCCATAGCTCGGCTATTGTGAATAGTGCAGCAGTGGATCTGGATGTGCAGGTGTCTTTCTGGTATTCATAAATACTATTTCTTCAGGAGAAGGTTTTATGTTTTTTGAGATGGAGTCTTGCTATGTTGCCCAGACTGGCCTCAAACTTACAATCCTCCTGCCTCAGCCTTCCAAATAGCTGGGCTTACAGACACAGACCACAGGGCCTGGCTTGTGTGTGGCAAGGTTGTTTCATTTAATTGTCAAGGTGATGTACAGAGGGGTTACAGTCACATACGTAAGGTAGTGATTGCATTTCTTGTCTAACTTGTTACCCCCTCCTCTGTTTTGTGTTAATAGTTTACCAGCAATACTTGGTTGTGAGAGGAAACGTGCACTTGGTAGACAATGTTTGGTCATCACAGCCTTTGGCCAGTTTTCTCCTAATTGGAGTTGCCTAAGTCTTCAGAAGCAGTCAAGTAACAACACGTATTTTCTTTTCTCCAGGCTTGCCTTCCCCTTTTCCTTTCAAAGAAAGAAAAGAGAAAGGAAAAGCACTTCCATGTTATTTCCATGGTAAACCCCCCTCCCATGGCTTTTATGACTAAGAGGCAGGCAGAAGGAAGTCGGGCCAGCCGTAGGTGAAGCTCCCGCCTTGGAGGTGAAGCAAGGCCCCGAGCCGCCCTCAGTCACTTGTCCTCCCTGTCTGGTCTACTATAAGTGGGGCAGACGCCGGGCGCTGGTGGCTCACACCTGGAATCCTAGCTACTCAGGAGACTGAGATCTGAGGATCGCGGTTCAAAGCCAGCCCGGGCAGGAAAGCCCCTGAGATTCTTATCTCAATAATCCACCAGAAAACAGGAAGTGGCGCTGTGGCTCAAGAGGTAGAGCACTAGCCTTGAGCTGAAGAGCTCAGGGACAGTGCCCAGGCCCAGAGTTCAAGTCCCACGACCAACCTCCTCCCTTCCCCCGCTGCAAAAAAAAGTGGGGGCAGAACCTTCTTCCATTTACCTTGACCCAGGATACCTCCCAAGTCCTCAGTTTCTCAAACCAAATGCCTTGTTTTCTTCAATGCCAGTCATGGAGTGTGAACTTGGGGCCTGGGCACTGTCCCTCAGGGCCTGGGCGCTATTCTTGAGCTTCTGTGCTCAAGGCTGTCAGTTGAGCCACAGCTCCATTTCTGGCCTTCGGGTGGTTAATTGGAATAATAGTCTCTTGGACTTTCCTGCCTAGGCTAGCTTCGAACTATGACCCTCAGATCTGAGCCTCCTGAGTAGCTAGGATTACAGGTACCAAATACCTTAATAACTCAGGGGCACAGCTAGCAAGAAAGGATAAATCCACAAGTATCTCTACAGAAGGTACACTGGTCTGACCTGTGCCCTTTGGGGGCGGTATCTAAGAAAATCAACTTATTATGTTGTGGCTTCATTTCATCCCTGGGCTCAGATGAAGGGAGCCTGGTGCCAGGTTCCCAGGGAACCTTGTCAGCAGATGTGTGGCCTGCAGCTGTGGGCTCCATGGAGCTCTGGGGTGGGTCTCCACAAGGCTCCCATGAACAGAGCATGCAATCAAGCAGGTAGATCAGGAAAAACCCAGCTCTCCTGGAACCCGCAGCGTTCAGACATCAGGAGGGAAATGTTCCACCGGTACCATGGTCCAGGAATTTCTTTCTGACCACAGCCTCTTCCTCACAGCCTGGTTGACAGACACTACCTAATCTACCCACGGAAGTCCCTGCCACATGTGGCTTTCCCAGTTCAAACACCAGGAAGAATAAAACGTGGGAGGCCCAGGGCTTAGTGTTGCCACAGAGAAACCAATAAAAGCCTGTGTATTCACAGTACAGGCTGTCTACTATGTATTTATTGAATTTGTGCCCATCCTGAGACTTGAACTCAGGGCCTACACTTTTTTGCTCAAGGCTGGCTCTGTGCTACTTGAACCACAGCTCTGCTTCTAGCTTTTTGGTGGCTAATAAGTCATGGACTTTTCTGTCCAGGATGGCTTTGAACTGTGATCCTCAGACCTCAGCCTCCTGCGTAGTTAGGCTGCGCCTCCTGAGCCGCGGCCTCCTGGTTCACCCTGTTACGTAAGCTTTCCTTTATTGCCCCATCCCTGCCATTGCTGAGTCTGCCAGGTCTAGTCACATCTTTGACTAGATTCTCTGGATCAATCATGGTGCGGTTTGTTTTGTATCCAGAAGAAGGAGAGGGGGCCAAGGGGGCCATCACCATCACCAACCCCTGGCTGTGGGTTTTAGCCCCATGGGCACTGGCTTTGCAGAGTCCAGATCTCCCATCTGAGCCGCACAAATCAAGTGGGGGGGGGGGGGGGGCAGAGGGAGCCGATTCCCATCAGCAGCATTTGCCAGGCCTGGAGAGTATTGCTTTAAGGGAAGAAGAGGAAGGTGATTGTGCACACCTGCCTCCCCTCCTGATGCCTTCCTGCTACTGGCCTGGGACTCCGCCTTTGCTGTTCCAGGAGTCCCCCAGTTGTCATTTCCAATTGTCTCCTGGGCCTTAAGGAAGTCACTAACCAACCACCACTGTGTCACTGGAAACGGAAGTGGTTTCATGTGCTGGGATTTGAAACAACAACATAAAAAGAACCTACAGAGTGTGTGTGTGTGTGTGTGTGTGTGTGTGGTTTCATGTGCTGGGATTTGAAACAACAACATAAAAAGAACCTACAGTGTGTGTGTGTGTGTGTGTGTGTGTGTGTGTCCCCACTACTAGGGCCTGCACTCAAGGCCTCATATTTTCTCATACCTTTTTCAGTCAAGGCTGGCACTCTACCACTTGAGCCACAGCTCCATTTCGAGCTTTTTGTTGGTTAATTGGAGATAAAGTGTCTCACAGACTTTTCTGCCCACCATCCTCAGGTCTCAGCTTCCTGTAGCTAGGATTATAGGCATGAACTCCCAGCACCTGGCTTCATTCTACTCATTTTGAAAGCTTAGTATTACTTTACACTTGGGCATAATTGAGCAAAGGGAGTTTGACTATCATACTTTCAGATAAACAACTTCAGGCATTTTCTGGACAGGGAGCCATGAATTCAAGATTTTTCAACTTGTTCCAAAAAGGGAAACTGAAGCAGAAACTAGGTTAGTTTCCCATTTATACGGTCAGATTGGCAAATTGATATTATACACACACACACACACACACACACACACACACACACACACACCAGCAGTTTCCCTTCAATATTTCTCTTTCAGCTACTTTATAAAGCTTTTTGAAAAAAAGTTCCAAGAAAAACAGCAACCCCCCCTCCCCTGGCTTTCAGCCTGGGAAGTTGCGAGAGATCTCCTGCTTGTCACCTCTTTATCCTTACGTGTCACCTCATTTAAAAGTCCTCATCATTGCTGCTGAGTAAAGACAGAGGGCTGAAGCAAAGCAGGAGGGAGGAAGCTTTATTACCCTGTCCATCTGTCAGTCTGTCTGTCCATAATCAGTCTGTCTCGCTGGGTCTCCATTAGCCTGGCAGATCCTAAGGAAACAATTGAAAATGTTGCAGATTCTCAGGCAAAAGACACCCAAACATTTTGCTGACTCCCAACTCAGTCCAGATTCCTAGAATTTTACTTTCAGCGTAAAGGATGTTTGTGAAAAGAGACTGCAATTCAGGATGGGAACAAATCCAAGTGGAGAAAGGAGCTGAGGAGAGACAGGAATTGGATGGGGCAAGCAGGGGGTGGGAGGGCAGGGGGGCAGGGGAGGGGGCTGCTTGTCTGATGGTCCCTTCCAGTAGACATTTGCTCTAACAACTGCCAGGAGAGAGGAACACAGGCAGGCAGCCTCACTCCATGACACCCAGAGGTCACACCCAGATGCTCATGTGCAGGGTTCAAAGCATCCAACCTCTGGCTAAAGGAAGGAGGGAGGGAAGGAGTTCAGTGGTACTCCATAACTGTGTAGAGACTCCGTCCATTCCTCTGGGTCTTGCTTTGGCCAGACATTTCTGCAGTCCAGATCGGTTTCTTTTTCTTTTTTTTTTTCATGTTTTATTATCTTTAAATAGTTGCACAAAGAAGGCGCCAATCTAACAAAGCGGTTTATGTATACAGCTCATCTTGATCAGTGTTCCCCCTTTAACCTTCTCACCCCCTCCCACCTACCCCTTCCCTGATTTTTCTTACAATGAATTCGTACAATTAATTTTTGCCGGGCACTGGTGGCTCACACCTGTCATCCTAGATAGTCAGGAGGCTGAGATCTGAGGATCACGGTTCACAAACCAGCCCAGGCAGGGAAGTCTGTGAGACTCTTATCTCCAATAAAAACACTCAGAAAACCA
>NW_012267291.1:2447470-2474263 GCF_000151885.1 Dipodomys ordii | reverse complement strand
AAAAAAAAAAGAGGCTAAGATCTGAGGACTGAAGTTTGAAACCAGCATGGGTAAGAAAGTCTGTGAGATCCTATCTCCAATTGACCACCAAAAATCCAGATGTGGAGCTGTGGCTCAAGTTATAGAGTGCTTAGCTGTGAGTGGAAAAAGGTCAGAGATAGTGCCCAGGTCTTGAGTTCAAGCCCTAGTACTATCAAAAAGGGGGAGGGGAAGGGAGGGGAGGGAGGGGAGGGAGGGGAGGGGAGAGAATAAATTATCAGAGAACTTTCTCCTCTCAGAGTTGACTCCAGTTGTTGTGGGTCTGAGCTCAACTACCATCTAAGATGCACGGCAGACTCCATTGACCTCAGTATACATTTCCTTCATGGATGGAAATACAATCTCAGTGATTCACAGTTCCCAGACATCAAAGGTCTCATACTATTGATGGTATACACATCCTTTAAAAAAAAAAAAGAGTGGTTTCTGTGTAAGTCCTCTCTCCTGGCCCTCAAAGGGAAGTATGAATGAGTCTGTCTCCTTCCCATTTAAGATGAAGAATTCTTGAAAATAAGCCACAGCCTCTATGAGAAGAAAGCCTAGAGCTGAAGGCAAATGTGTCCCAAGTGTCCTCACAGACCTTGAAAGTCTGTGTCTGCACAGAACGGGGGGCAGAGGGGGCCAGACACTCAGGGCTCCCGGCCCCTTTCCCACACCTGTCCCTAGCCTGGGCTTGCTGCTGCGTTCTCACGGTGTGGTTGGTCCCGGGGCAGATGGCAATGCTCAGCATGGGAACCTCCTCACCAACGTCCCTGTCCCTGAGATGCTAGCTTGCTCACAGCAGTCGAAGCTCCAGAGCTTGGGGCCATGGAGCACTGTGACAGATGACACAGGGGGAAGCAGGGTTGAGTCCTGATGCCCTCTGACCCTTGCTTGGAGAAAGAGGGAAGGAAGTGGGATGGGGAGAGAGCCCCCTCCTTACAGGGGCCTGCGTGGGGCAGAGAGGCCTGGGCCTGGCCCTGTGACTTTTTACTTGGCAAGGGAAGCTGGGGGTTGTGTGCCAGACATGGTGGCCCAGTAATCTACTTGGCCCGAGTAGTGTTATTTTACTTATTCATTTTTAGGAAAGCAAGTGCCTTCTTGTGTTGTTGTTGTTAGTCTTGGGGCTTGAACTCTGGGCCTGGGCACTGTCCCTGAGCTCTTCAGCTCAATGCTAGCACTCTACCGCATAAGCCACAGCACCACTTCTGGTTTTCTGGTGGTTCATTGGAGATAAGAATCTCACAGACTTTCCTGCTTGGGCTGG
The DNA here is from genome assembly GCF_000151885.1 of Dipodomys ordii. Classification (NCBI taxonomy): domain Eukaryota; kingdom Metazoa; phylum Chordata; class Mammalia; order Rodentia; family Heteromyidae; genus Dipodomys; species Dipodomys ordii. Next base: position 2,472,978 of record NW_012267291.1, on the reverse strand, counting down.
CTTTAAACTGTGATCCTCAGATCCCACCCTCCTGAGTAGCTAGGATGACAGGCGTGAGCCACCAGCGCCTGGCCACAAGTGGCATTTTTTAAGGCTGGAAGCATGGCTCCGTGGGAGAGCACCTACCTAGCAAGCAAGAAGCCCTGAGTTTAAACTCCAGTCCCACTGTAGAAATATACATAAATAAAATACACTCTATGCACGCATGCCACCCGTCCCACCACAGCCGCATGGCATTCACCTGGCTTGCTCACCTCAGTCTCTTTCCCATATCCCCTACAGTGTTCGAGTGCTCTTCGATTTCTCTTTTCTAGAGCTGGGGTTTGAATATAGAGTCCTGTTTGTGCTAGGTGAGCACTTTCTCACCCCGCTACCTTCCCCACCCAAGGAGATTCTTGACCCGGCTTCTTCTAGATGCATGTGCATTTCATTTAAGAGTTAACAGGCTACAGTAGGAAACAGACTTGGTCCCAGGAAGGAGGCTGTGGGGACACAGGTGTCCTCAGTCCAGGCTCACGGAGCTGGTGTGAACTCCACTCTACTATCAGCGGCTGGGACTGCTCAAGCTGGTCCCCTCATGCATGTACTGGGGTTTGAACTCAGGGCCTGGGCAACCTCCCTTGAACTATTTTGTTCAAGGCTAGCACTCTATCAATTGAGAGAGCTGTGGAGCTCTGCTTCTAACCTTTTGGGGTTGCTACTTGGAGGTAAGAGACTCATGGACTTTCTGCCCAAGCCGATTTTTAATATTGATCCTCAGATCTCAGCCTCCTGAATAGCTAGGATGACAGGCATGAGCACCAGCGCCCAGCAAGCTCTGTTTCTTACTTTCCCTTCACTCCTGATCTTTCTTCCAGGGCCTTCTAAGGTCCCTAGCCCTTCCCCATGGCCCCCTGCAGCTAGGGGAAGGCAGCCTCCACCCATGGCCCAGGCCCAGCATCGCCCACCTGCACAGCCACAGGTCTGACTAGCCTCATGGGCTTGGCACTTGCTCCCTGCAATCATTTCCCTTCCAGCAGGCTAATTTAAGTAGCAGCCACTGCAGAAATCAGCGCCCAGCTCCATTTGTGGCTCTCTAGGCTGCCTCCCACCTTTCGGTTCCTCCAACTCCCCCCACACACGCCCCTTCACCCCTCATTAGCTCAGCCTCCACACGTTTCTCTTCCTCTGCCCCGGGGGAGGGGGGCCTTCCCCCACTCCTCCTTTACCCCGACATGGAAATTTCCAGGGCCACTTTCTCAGGGAAACTTTCCTAAGTCTTTTCCTACCACAACTTCCTGACTCATGGTTTCCCACAACTTCTCGCATTTTCTTTCCATTGCACTGAAATCAAATGGAAATCTGTGCTTACCTCTGTGGAGCCGTGTCCCCTCCAAGAAGTTGGGCGTGTCCATCGGGCATGTCCATCGGGATGCATTTTGTTTGCCATGAGGGCTCCAGCAGAGATCAGGCAGGTAGCAGATGCTCGAAGGGCCCAATCTTGGTGAATGAATGAATGCTTACATGGCTTTCTGGGTTTCTCCAGTAGTGGCCCAAAAGGGGGCTGAGGATAGATTCACACACTGTGCCTGGCTCTATGAAAGCTCTTCTCCTGGGAGTCTTCCTTCTTGTTTGCCCCTGTGGCCCTCAGTCCTCCGCTCCCTGCCCCACCCCATCCCACACTTCTTTCCAAACACTTGTTCGTCTTTCTCCTGGCTGCTATGTGAAGATCGACCAGTGAACTGGGCATGATGACGCATGCCTGTAATACAGCACTCTGGAGGCTGAGACACAGGGATTGGGAGTTGGAGGCCAGCCCGGGCTTCATAGCAAGATCATTCTCAAATACACAGAGCAACAGACAGAGAGACAGACAGACACAAACAGAAAGAGAGCAGGAGATGAACATGTGTGGGAAGTGCCCTGGAAACTGATTAAGACTGTCTTCCCTTCTCCCCGGAACCTTGCCTGTACCTTGTAAACATGGATACCAATGTCTTAGCCGTGGGCTGGGATGTAACTCAGTGGCAAAGTGCTTATAGTGCAATGTCCTAGGTTCAATCCCCAGCACCAAAAAAAAGAAAAGACAAAAGGTATATAGTTTTAAAAAAAAAAACCCAGCTGGGTGCCGGTGGCTCACGCCTGTAATCCTAGCTACTCAGGAGGCTGAGATCTGAGGATCACAGTTCGAAGCTAACCTAGGTAGAAAAGTCTGCGAGACTCTTACCAATAAACTACTCAGCCAAAGCTGAAAGTAATGCTGTGGCTCAAGTGGTAGTGCTCTAGCCTTGAACACAAAAAGGCTCAGAGACAGCACCCCCAGGCCCTGAGTTCGAACCCCAGGACTGGAAAAAATAAAAAAGAGTCTCAGACTTTCCTGCACAGGCTGGGTTCGGACCATGATCCTCGGATCTCAGCCTCCTGATTAGCGAGGAATACAACACGAGCCGTTGTATGGTTGTTCTTCAATGAACTTGTATTATTTCGTAATAAGAACATTAGGTTTTATTTACAGAGCATTGCTGCTTTCTGAGGATCCTGGGGACAGGAAGTACAGGGACTCCCTGCATGCACTTCCTGTCTGCACAAAGGCTCCAAGTCTACTGTGTTCCTCAGATACACATGCATGGTGTAGCATTTTCTATGGCATAACAGGAAAATGATTGCACATCTTAGAAATACGCTCTCAACAAATGTAATGGGATCGGGGCCCATCTTTGCTTTATTTATGACCTCTGTGTATGAGAGTTCATGAGTATAAAAAATTTTCAATGAAACTAGTTAAAGAAAGAGCTAACTCTTCCAAGTATGACTAGGCAACTCTTTGTGGTGAGACCATGGGTGATTGTCTTTCTCATTTTCCTTCCTTGTTTTTCCTAATGTCTCTGTGATAATTATGTGTTGGCATAGTAAGGATGAAAAGGCAATTACTCTGACGCCTACGGAAACTGTCTTTGCAGTGGAATGTTTACCTGAGGGGCTCGGCTAGGTACCAGTGGGCACTGGTGAGTGCTGGTGGCTAGAATTCTAGCTATGGAGGAGACTGAGATCTGGAGAATCACAGCTCGAAATCAGCCCAGACTCACTGCATCACCAAAGTAGGAGACACTCCATCTCCAACATAACCAGCAAAAAGCTGGACTGGATGGTTCAAATTGTAGAGCACCTACATAACAAGCAAGCAGAACCCTTGAGTTCAAATCCCAGTACTGGGGAGAACAAGTGTTTTTAGGGGGTTGTGTGACTTACTAAAAGATCATGGATTGGAGAATTAGGGAGACTGGGTTTTTATTGGTCCATATTAAGTTGTCCATAGTAAGGGGTTTCATCGTGAAGCTTCCACACATAGAATGTACTTTGATCACATTTGCTTCCTTTATTACTCTCCCTTAGTCTCCCTTGTAGTCACTTGGGTACAGACTATTTTTCTCAGCCTATCTCTGACCCCACAGAATATCATTAGCCTCCTGCATGCTCATTCATTCATTCATGCATGAACATTTGTTGAGCTTCTGCTAAGTAGCTGTGCCTGATGCTGAGTAGAGAAACAAGAGGTGGTTCCCTCCCCCACCCCACCCCCACACACATAATCAGTCCCTTTAATTCTTGATAACCACTTGAGCTAGGTATTATCCTCATGTTATCCATGAGGAAACTGAAGCCCAGAGATGATACACTTGTGGTACATACCAGAGTGTGCCCTACTATGGGCTATGCCACACTCAAATACATAACTTCCAGGCCTATGACATTTGTGGATTTCTTAAAAAGGGCCTTGAGGAGGCATTGGGGAAAATTGCCACACCTGGTCTCAGGGCACAAGCAAAACTTTTCACTTGAGATCCCAGGGGCGAGAAGGAGTCCCTCAAGGGAAGAACCAGAGCCAGAGAGTCTGGGCAGGAAGAAATGCAAAGAGAAGAGAGGCTGTGAACATGCACAGTGGACGCGCGCGGTAGACCCTGAGTGGCGGGCAGGGTGGGGAGTGCTGGCAATGGTAATGACCCTGCTTGCTGTCCCTGCCACCACCCCAGATGCTGCTGGCCAGAGCTCTTTATGACAACCGCCCTGACTGCTGCGACGAGCTGGCTTTCTCCAAGGGAGATATCCTGATGGTGCTGGAGCAGAATGTGCCAGAAAGCCAGGGCTGGTGGAAGTGTCTGCTCCACGGAAGGCAAGGCCTGGCCCCCGCCAACCGCCTCCTCGTCCTCCCGGAGGCCCCCCCAGACAGGCCCTGCCCCCTATTCCTGAGGGGCCTGGAGAATGACCTCGCTGGCTCAGAGGGGACCTACGAGGTGCCCACCCCACGGCCCCCTCTCCGGCCAGGCCCTGTGTACGAGCCCATGAAGAGCTGGATGGAGGGGCCTCCGCCACCCACCACCCAGGTCTATGTACTTCCTGAGCCACCATCCCAGGCCAGGGCCATCTGTGAAAAGACCCTCAGCTTCTCCGAACAGGTGAGCATCCTTCCCCATGACAGGGCTGGCCGGTGGGGACAGCCATTCCCCTCCTGTCACCTCTGGCCCACAGCTCCGCTGTGAGGACAAGGCCAGTGCAGAGGTGCCCAGGAAAGACAGGCTGGTGCTCAGGACTAGTGTCTCTTCACACACCCTGACATCCTGTGATTGGCCGGCTGGCCAAGCCTGGCCCGTCCCTTCACATCCTGTCATCCTGTGATTGGCCAGCTCCCCACGCCTGGCCCATTCGTAGCCTGTGGGTGGCTCTGTGGAGCCATGATGTGTGAGCACACTGCGGATCACTTTGGCCACCGGTGATAAAACAGGTTGAGTTTCTATTTACACACATACACACGCACGTGCGCACGCGCACACGCACACACACACACGCACACACACACACACACATTCCCTCCCTCCATCCCCAAACTTTCCTTCTTGAATCATCACACCGATAGATGCACACAAAGCATGTATTAACCTAGGTATGGAGGCATAACCACCATACCATCTTTAGGTTTGCTGGGGAAGTGGGGGTATTGGTTATTGTTTTTGTTTTTTATTGGATCTTGCTACATGGCCCAGATTAGCCTTGAACTTGTTTTGTAGTCCAGGCTGGCCTGAACTTTCTTTTTTTTTTTTTCGGTCGTGGGGGCTGAACTCTGGGCCTGGGCGCTGTCCCTCAGCTCTTCAGCTCAAAGCTAGTGCGCTACCACTTGAACCATAGAGCCACTTCTGGCTTTTTTTCTGCTTATGTGGTGCTGAGGAATCGAACCCAGGGCCTCAGGCATGTGAAGCAAGCGCTCTACCACCGAGCCACCTTCCCAGCCCTGGCCTGAATTTTCTTGACCCTCCAGTCTCCATCAGACTAGCGTCATGTGTGTTCAAGAAATGCTTGCATATGGATGAGCAGGGGACTGGCTACAGAAGCTTGAGCCAATGCAGGTGTGATAAAAGAATTGTTTCTTTTTTCTTTTTTGGTTGTGGGGCTTGAACTCTGGGTCTGGGCACTGTCCCTCAGCTCTTCAGCTCAAGGCAAACACTCTACTGCTTGAGCCACAGCTCCACTTCCAGTTTTCAAGTGGAGATAAGAGTCTCACAGACTTTCCTGCCCAGGCTGGCTTTGAACTGCGATCCTCAGATCTCAGCCTCTTGAGTAGCTAGGCTTACAGGCGTGAGCCACCAGCGCCCAGCTAGGAATTGTTTCTATGAGGTGTTTCTAAGGGGAAAGAGCCATTCAACAATCAAGGACCAAACAAACACACAAACCTCAAAAAAAAATGTGCATGCACAGTGATGTGGATGCGGACATGCACCCTCCCCCACACTTCTCACACATAGGAAAGATCTAGATGAACCCCTAGATTCCTCTCAGGGCAGTGGAACTGATTAGAGAGAAAGAAGAAGAAAGCAGGAAATAAAGACCTTTATTTTATTCAGTCCTGTGTCCCGAAGTTCCTGCATCACACCTGGTGTAGAGTAGGTGCTCAATAAATATAAACCAGAGAGAGTCAAGAGTCGGTTACAATATCTGTAATGTTTATAACATCAGCTTTTTTGAAAATGAAGAAGAAGAAGCACTTGGTAAATGCACAATGGAAACTTAAAAAAAAATAAGGAGAGGAATTAACAAGAAGAAAGCAGGCAGGGTGCCAATGGATCTTGCCTGTCATCCTAGCTGATCAGGAGGCTGAGATCTGAGGGTGGAGGTCTGAACCCAGCCTAGAAACTCTTATGGATCCATGAAGCTCTTATCTCCAATTAACCACCAAAAAGCTGGAAGTGGAGCTGTGGTTTAACATAAAAACTGTGAGGGACAGCACCCAGACCCAGAATTCAAGTCTGAATCCTGGCAGGTGCATGCATACCCCCCTTCCCCCTATACACACACATGCATAGAAGAAAATGGGCAGATGATCAGCCTGCCCTACCCTCTCTGGCATGCTGGTATGGAGAGCAGGCGTGAATTGCTTGATCACGGATGGCATTTCCTGCCATCTGCCACTCTGCTTTCCATGCTCTGGCAGAGGCCTTGGCACGGTCTGCATTCCTGGTGGAGAGACCATGCCCCTGACACGCAGCAGGCCCCAAATGTGCCACTTCCTGTCTCCTGCCTCGCTACCTTCCACCCAGAGTCATCCCTTCAAAAAACCCCAAAACTTCTATTTCCTGACGCCAGCTCCAGATGCCAGGAGGAAGCTGAGAGAGTCTGCCTTGATTTTTCTGGAACACACAGCCAGATGTGCAGATGCTCAAGCCGCTGACTGGTGCTGGGCCTCAGCAGTGTGTCTGTCAAGGACAAGCCACAGGAGCTGAAGTTAATTTCAACTTCTTCCCAAAACTATTAAAGAAAACAATCTGCCAGAGGCCATCTCCTCTCCCTGGAAGGTGAAAGTGTTCCTAGGACCCAGCCCAGTGCCAGGCTCCTGCAGGTACCTCAGCAAACATGGAAGGACGAAGCCACACACCCCAAGACCCCACTGTCAGCTCCAGGACTGGCACTGGTGGGATGGGAAGATGGGTGTAGCACCGAAGCAGCATTGAGCATGAAGCACAGGGCACCAGCTGTTAAGAGCTGGACTTGGCACAAACCATGGCAATGGGGGCTTCTGCCCTACAGAAACCAAGAAAAACCACAGCCAAGGAGGGGAATTCAGGGACTCTCTGCCACCAAGCAGCTCCTGGGGGGGAGGAGAAACCTCCAGGGACTTCCCTGGCTTTTCTCTTCCATGTCTCTCCCGCCTGCCCCTATGATGGATTTGATTTTGCTTTTCTCCTGTTTCTTCCTTTTCATTTTCCCTTCCTCCCTTCCTCTCTACCTTACATCCTTTCTCCTCTGCAACCTCTTCTCTTTTCCCTCTGCTTATTTATACTTCTTGCCCAGCTGGGATTACAGATATGTACTACCATACCCAGCTTTTTTTTTTTTTGTCAGTTGTGGGGCTTGAACTCAGGGCCTATGTGCTGTCCCTAAGCTCTTTTGTTCAAGCCTGGTGCTCTACCACTTTGAGCCACAGCACCACTTCCAGTTTTCTGGTGGTTAATTGATAATAAAAGTTTCGTGGACTTTTCTGCCCAGGCTGGCTCTGAACCACAATCCTTAGAACTCAGTCTCCTGAGTAGCTAGGATTACAGGTGTGAGCCACCAATGCCCCACTCCACACTCAGCTTTTATGAGGGGAGACTTTTTACCTTGACTGACTCCCAACTAAGATCCTTCCTATCTCGGCCTCTGAGTAGCTGGGATTATAAACATGAGCCGCTGGGCTCAGCTCTATGAAGCTTTTCGTTAAACTCACCTTCAGATCCTAAGAGCATTGCTCAGCCTCTAGTATAAATCGAGACATTGAACAAAACCAGGTCTCCTCCACCCAAGTCTCCCCCCTTTCTTTGCCACTTCCCCCCTAGGGCAGCCATGAACCTCAGCTTTGTTTTACTTTTTATTTCAACTTCCTTAACATAATAGACAGGCATGACTTAAAACCAAAACTACAGAAATGACCACATAAGAAACATAATCAATTTTGATTGAAGTCCCCATCAGGGGTAAGTTCTCTTGGTGAAGTTGTTCTTAGACCTACTAGTTCCTAACCTGGGATTTCTGCTCCCTTTTGAAACCCCGTTTCTCAGACATGTTCCTTAACTGATGGTCCCTCCCCACGCCCACCCCCAAGCCTACGTTTTTCCAAGAAGCACTAGGCATGTTTGAAGTGGCATCATTCGGTCTGAAATGCCACCCTCAGGAAAGTCCCTGGGTTCTGTAGGTGTTCTTGTAGGCAAGCACAGTGCACCCGGGCAGCCAGGTGAATGACATGGGCCTGAAGTCCTGAGGGAGGGAAAGAGGTGGGGCAGCATTTGAGGAGAGTCTGCATCAGGGCAGATCTAGTGTGGGAGGACGGATGGGAGGGCGGGTAGCACTGGTAGTCAGGAACACACTGTACTGGGTGGTCCCTGGGCTTGGTAGTATATGATGTCTTGGCTGTGTTTAGGGGAGAGGACACAACTCAAAATGTAACGGGAGCCATTGATGGCTTGGGCCAACTAGCATAGAAGCACCAAGGTCAGAGTCAAGGTCATGGACTATAATAAGGAAGATTCCAGAACACAGGAGCCTGGAAGTATCTCTCAGAGGAAAGGATGGTGTTATTATGGGATGAGAGGAATAAATATAGCCAACGCTGTTTTGTGATAGTCTCAAAGGAGACAAACAGCAGCCCAGGCTGCGCAAAGGGGAGACAGAGGTATGGAAGGCTGGCGCTGGGGGAGTCTGCTCCTCTGTGCACAAGACTCAGGCTCTCCAGGGAGATGTGGGATGTTTCCTGCTTAACCAGGGCACTTCAGAGAGCCCTGCTTCCCAGAACCCAGGTTTTTACATACCCAGCTTCCTTTGCTAGGAAGAAAGGAGCTGCCAATTATTGGCCCCATACCTGTGCTAGCCATGCTGTGGGTGCAGCCTGGTGAAGCCAGACTGGCTAATTGCTCCCATCTCAAACTAGCCACGTTCATTCACCTAAAACAAACAAATGCTGGCCCTTCACTGTGCCATCCCAGTGGGGGTCCTGGAGACACTGATGATAAAAGGACTCTGGTCTGGTCCTCAGAAGCTTCTCCTACATCTGAGCTGCCTCCTTCCTGTCCACAGTTAAATCATCCTGACTCCCTCTCACCTCTGTGAGCCAACTGGGAAATCCCCTACTCGATGACAGGTTCCTTGGACCTCAGACAGAAGCTACATTCTCCCAGTGCTGGAGTTCAGAAACTGAGTCTTCCCAGCTCATCTTGTTCTCCAGCCTATGCTGAATCATACTGCAACCCAACTTCCTTTCACTTTATATATAATAATTCCCTGGCAGCCAGCAGCCTTCAGCTTACAAACACACACACACACACACACACACACACACACACACACACACACACACACACACCAGCAGTCTTCAGCTTACAAACACACACACACACACACACACACACACACACACACACGCGCGCGCGCGCACGTACACACACACACACACACACATACACACACACACACCCCGAAGCCTTGCCCAGTGATGTTCTAGTTTGAAGATCTAAGATAGAAGCATGAGAATCTGAGTTGAAGTTCACTAAATAAAGGCCAGGCAACTATAGCCCATGCCCATAATCCTAGCTACTCAGGAGGCTGAGATCAGATGATTGTGGTTTGAAGCCAGCTTGGGCACAAAAGTACATGAGACTCTTTATCTCCAATTAACGACTAGAAAACCAGAAATGACACTGTGGCTCAAAGTGGTAGAATGAGTGAAAGAGCTCAGGAACAGTGCCCAGGCCCTGAATTTAAGCCCCATGACTGACCAAAAGAAAAAGTTCACCAGATAACTCAGGTTTCTATCTGGGCTGCCACAGCTGCCCCTGTAGCATAGAGTTGGCAGCTCTGAGCTCCACATGATCAAACCAGCCTTGCCTTCCTCCTCACAAGCTCATACTCCATAGGCTCAGTGCTGTAGCTGAGTGGGTTCTCCCCAGAACTAGGTCTTTAGTCATGTAAATCTAGAGAGTCCTACAGCTCCTCTCCGTGACCATCTACATCTGTGTCCCTTTCACTCTGACCCTCTCCTGCCTGCATTCACTCCCCTGTCAACATCTCTTCTGCTTCCCACTCATGCCAGCAAAATCTGTCACTCACAGTTTCTCTGAACACCTCCTACTTCCCAATCTTCTCTCACACCTAAGCAGAACGTTCTGTTTCCTATAGACCTTGTTAGTTCCTCCATTGTGTACTTGGAAAGTCAGCTCTGCCTGACTTTGGCTGGTAGCTACTGTTTTGGAAGCTTTAGATGATCTGTGTGCTGGTGACTAACATGTGTAATCCTAGTTTCTTAGGAGGCAGAGATAGAGAGGACCATGGCTCAAGGCCATTCTGAGGATACAGTGATCTAAACCTGCCATTCTACCTTCCTGGGGAGCATAAATAGGCAGATTGTGGCCTAGGTGCTCACCTGGGCAGGAAGCTAGTCCATATCTCAAAGTTAACCAATTGCAGAAGGGGATCAGGGGATCAGGGGTATGACTCAGTGGAGTGGCACTTGCCTGGTGACGAATTCAAGCCCCAGGAGCACTAAAAGAAAAAACAAAAACAAAGTTTTAGGTGAATATATGAATAGCTCAGTGTCAGAGACCCAGTCTCTCTGTCCTTAGAATCATTGAGCAAGCTTATTTATACAGCAGGTCCCTGGGGTCTCTCAGCACTCGGATTCACAGCATGGAGCCAAAGCCGGTGCATCCTAACCTGCTTCCCAGGCGAGGTAACACAGGAAGCTGTGGTCCACCCCGGGAGGAAGCCGGCCCTCCTCCATGAGACCCCCCACAGTGTCCTGCTCTCAACTCCACAGGGAGGGATCTGCCCACCAGTGGTACTGGCAAATGCAGTGTCTGCCTGGCCGACCCTGCTGCCTGGGGCGGTGAAGGTACGGTGGTAACCAGTGTAACATGTCCTTGAGCTTAGCTCCCTTCTTTTTCTTTCCAAGGCCCTTTTTGTGTTTCCCAGACCCACCAGGGCCTGGCTGCCAACTCAGCCTTCCCAGGTGTACGACATGCCTGCCCAGAGCCGGGTCCACTCAACGCTTAAGGTGAGTCTTGTTGAGCAGCACTGCTTCCCCCAGAGCTGAGTGCTGAGTCAGGACACTGCATTCACCTTCCCAGAGTGGGGTCCTCAGTGGGGTAGAACTTCTCCCGCCCAGGACAACATCACCACTCATGACTAACTGCGTCACCACCCTCGTGCCCAGGAGCCTGGCGCAGATATTTTTGAAATCTTACTTTTACTTTATAATACGTATTTTATTATGTGCATGTATATGCACATACATGCATTTGTTAAAAAAAAAACAACAATATCATGCCAGGCACGGAAGCTTATGTCTATAATCCTAATTACTCAGAAGGCTAAAATCTGAGCATCAAGTTTGAAAGCCAGCATGGCAGACAAATCCAAGAGCCTCTGAGCTCAAGCCACAATACCAGCATACACACACACACACACACACACACACACACATTTTTTTTTCTGTAGTGCTGGACTCAGTATTCTAAGTAAGCAGTCTAGCCTTGAGCCACATCAAGGCCTAAAAAAATAATCCTTAACAGGGCTGGGAAGGTGGCTCAGTGACAGAGTGCTTGCCTTGCATGCATGAGACCCTGGGTTCGATTCCTCAGCACCACATAAATAGAAGAAGCCGGAAATGGTGCTGTGGCCCAAGTGGTAGAGCGCTCACCTCGAGCTGAAGAGCCGAGGGGCAGCACCCAGGCCCAGAGTTCAAGCCCCACGACCGACCAAAAAAAAATCCTTAACAATATTTGACCCAGTCTTAACATTGTACTATATTATACAACTAATATTTCCTGATTGCTATTCACATTAATCATCTACTATAGTACCTTATTTAACATATATGCGTCACAGGCACCAAAGGAGCTTGAGCGGGCAGTAGCAGGCATGTCTTTAAGGAGCTTGAGCAGGCAGTAGCAGTCATGTCTTTAAGAAACGCAGTGCCTGGTTCTTAGCAGGTCCTCGTTTGTCAAATCAGTCACCCAAATCTTTTCTGTGTATGTGTGTGTCAGTCCTGTGGCTCAAACTCAGGGCCTGGGCACTGGCCCTGAGCTTCTTTTGTTCAAGCCAAGTGTTCTACCACTTAAGTTATAGGCCCATGTCTGGCCTTTTGGTAATTTTTGTTTGTTTTGTTGGTTGATTGGGGTTTTATTTGCCAGTCCTGGGACTTGAACTCAGGGCCTTGGTACTGTCTCTAAGCCTCTTTGTACTCAAGACTATCGCTCTACCATTTGAGCCACAGTGCTACTTCTGTTTTTTTTCCAAGTAGCTTATTGGAGATTAGAGTCTCACGGATTACAATCATGAATCACTGGTGCCTGGCTCCTTTTGGTAGTTTTTACTAGAGATCAAAGTCTCACAGGCTTTCCTGCCCAGGCTGGCTTTGAACTGTAATCCTCATATCTCAGCCTCCTAAGTAGATAGGATTACAGGCGTGAGCCACTGGTGCCTAGCAAACCCTCTTTAAAAATGTTAATAAGTAGTTTTACAAAGAAGTTACACTTCCATAAGTCAGGGTAAGAGTATGGTACATTTTGAACAACATCACCCCTTCCATCCTTCTCTTCCATCTTACCCCACAGACCTTCTTCTGTGTGTGCCAGTACTGGGGCTTAAACTCAGGGCCTGGATGCTGTCCCTTAATTTTTCACTCTACCAATTGAGCCACAGCTCTACTTTTACTTTTTGTGCTGGTTAGTTGGAGATGAGAGTCTCCTGGATTTATCTTCCTGGGTTGGCTTCAAACTGGGCTCCTCAAATCTCATGCTCCTGAGTAGCTAGGGTTACAGGTGTGAGCCACCGGTGTCCAGCTCAAACAACCCCCCCCCTTTTTTGTTATCATTACTATAGGCATATGATGCCATTTATCTTAGTGCCTAGTAGCTCATAGGCAGTCAAGACATATTTTCAGGTGAACACGAGTGAAAGGCAGAATGTGCTACCAGGAAAAATACACACCAAAAATGCAGACTCATCAGGTCCAGTCCCACGCTCTCTGGTGTCATTCTGTGTTAAGGCCTACCTCCCTCTGCTTGCGCTGCAGTGAGCCCCATGGCTTTTCTCTATCTTCAGCGAGAAAGGCACTTTCGAAAGCACCAAGTGCATTGCTAAAGGTCATCCATGCAGCTCAAAGACATCTTTCTGAAGAGCTCCAGGACTGAGAGCCCCAAAGGGTGTTTAGAAACCTGCATCTTCCTCTGGAGAAAACACTGGGGTGTGGACAGTTTGTGCTGGCTGCCATTGCTGAGGAAAAATCAGAACTGTTTGCCTCGTGATCTTTTCCTAGGAGCCGGAGAAGCAGCCATTGTACGACGTACCAGCCAGTCCCCAGAAGGCAGCCCTCCACCCCCCGGCCAGCCACGCCAGCGTGAGTATGGATGCATCCACACGGAGGCGCGAGGCCCTCAAACCTAGCGTCCTCTGGGAAATGTTCTTAGCTTCCAAGGGTGAGGCAAACAGCTCACAAGGTTCACAGGGTTCAGCCCATGTTGGGTTGGCTGGTTGCTGAGCCTGGGGGGGCTTCACTGGTCATAGTGGGCCTATCAGCCACCTGTGCCCCACTGTGATCAACAAATTCAAGGCAGGAGGTACTTACTTTTCTAACTGTTTAGAAAGACTCCGTCCACAGTGTATTGGTCCTCTGCTCCTGGGCAGAGCATCCTGGCTGAGGGAGGGTGTGGCACCAGCCACTCACCTCACGGTGGTCAGGAAGCAGACAGAGTGAGCCAAGATGGAGTCAGAGACAAGATGCCTGTTCCCCCTGCTCCGACCCCCCCCAACTTCCCCCCCCCCGCCACCAAGGGACCTACTTTCTCTAGCTAGGGATCTATCCCCTAAAGTTTCCAGAACTCCCCAAAATAGTGCCACAAGCTAGAGACTAAGTGGCCAATATAGGAGCTAGGAGTGGTGAGGGAGGGGTCATACTGGGATTTGAACTCAGAGCCTTGTACTTTCTAGGCAGTCATTCTATCACTCAAGCCAGCCCAGGAGAGGGGAGCATTTCCTAGCAAACTAACACTGGAAGTGCATGGTACAGCAAAGACATTCATTCTACTGTTGGTGACCAGGAAGTAAAAGTGGTAGGGGAGGGAGGAGAAATGGTTGGAGTCCCCACCCCTAACCCGTGGGGTGCCTGTGTGAGGCATTCCTGAGCTTAAGCCGCAGTACCGGATTCAAAGATCTCACTTGAAGCTTGTGTGACTCAACCACATTGGCTCCAACCACACAAGGCCCATAAACACAGTCGCCCAAGGCTACTGGGGAAACCTTACAAAGGGGCGGCATTTCAGCAGGCTTCATGAGGGATGTGTAGGAGTTTGTTAGATGGAAAAGGAAGGGTTGGAAAGACAGTTGGAGCAGAAGGACCCATTTGGGGAAAATAAAATACAGTGTATAAGTCTTCTGAGCTGGGGGGGGGTGACAGGTAAGTAAGACAGGGCTGTCATGGAAGAAGCAGAGAGAGAGAGGCACAAAAGGAAGGAAGAGCCTTGAGCAGGTGCCCCGTGGGGAGCTGCCAAAGGACCAGGCGCAGAGGTGGCAGCCAGACTCCACTGAGCACTGAGGCCTGAGCAGCCGGGCGTGTCTCCCTCCCCAGGAGCCCGGGATCATCTTGACAGCGGCCGCAGCTGTGGGGAGCTCCAGCTGCCACACGTTACCAAACCCTCAGAAACCAGCATGGACCTACGACATCCCGTCTCCCCGAAGTGCCAGTGTGACAAGCCCATCCTTACCCAGCCCGCAGGCAGAAATGGAGCCCCGTGCCGGCCCCGCTTCATTCTCTCCAGTCCCCAACCCCCCCAACAGCCTTGCCAGGAGTGTCCCCCCACAGCCCGGCGACAACATGCTCAGGCAGAAAAAATCCAGCCTTCCAGACGTCTCTCCTCACCCCGGCGCAGCACCTCGGGACTCGCTCCGGTCAGAGGCCGGCGTCAGCTACAAGGTACCGTCCAGCTTTCTGGTGCCCCGGGTGGAGCAGCAGAACACCACGCCCAACATTTACGCCATCCCTAAGGCCTTGTCAGGTGTGCTCCAGCCCGGAAGTGAGTGGGGCAAAGCCAAGCAGGCTCCGGAGACTCCCCCAGGCCATGATTCGTCCTGGTTCTCCCAGCCGACAACCTCCCTGTCCCACGAGCCCCACCGGTTATCCATCTCCAGCTCAGACAGCAGCAGGGCGAGTGTCATGTCTTCCTGCTCCTCCATGTCAGCTGACTCCTCCAGCAGCTCCTCTTCAGAGCTCGCCCTGGACCTGGATCCCGACACGGCCAAGGAGACAGTGATGGCCCTGCAGCACCAGGTGGTCGGCTCTGCGGCAGGCCTGCTGCTCTTCGTGAATAGGAAGTGGAGGTTCAGAGACTCTCTGGAGACCCACGTCCACGCCATCCGCCAGGCCGCTGGCCACGTCGAGGAATCTTTAAGGCAATTTCTGGATTTTGCGCAAGGCGTTCGTGGGTCGGCCTGCCACCTCACGGACCATCATCTGCAGGCTAGAATTCAAGATCAGCTCCAGACCATCTCCAACTCCTACCAGGCCCTGCTGGAAGCAAAGGGAAGCCTAGACAGCTACAAGTGGTCTCTCGACATTCTTGGCACGGATCAAGTCCCGAACAGCTCCGATGACCTTGAGAGGTTTGTCATGGTGGCTCGGATAGTTCCAGAAGACGTCAAGAAGTTCGCCTCCATTGTCATTGCCAACGCGAGGCTCCTTTTCACTCAGAACAGTCAAAAAGAAGAGCTTGTGCAATTAATCCCAAATGCCGGCCCCCAGCATGAGACATGCACACAGAGTCCCTTTCCTAAGGAAAAGGAAAGTGAACTCTCCACTGAACTGGGGAAGAAGAGTGGAATGGACACCAGTGGGCAGGTGAGTTCCGGGTTCTGAGGGGTAACGGGGCCTCCCACTGGGTGCCCGGACAGGGGCGTGTCAGGGAAGGGGCTGGGATTCTCCCTCCATAAACCCGGGGCTCTGGGAAAACAGCAGCTCCATTTCCCAGAAAATAAAATTCAAGAGCATAAGCCTCTAGATCAAATGGTTTTAGGAAGTAAGATCTTAGTATCTGCGCAAATAGATCAGCAGATTTCAATGGGTTTTTTTTCCCCCCTTGAAATATTTGGACTTCCGTTTTATCTCTGCAAATAGGATCAGAAAGGATTTTTGAAATCTTTCATCCAAGTCTACCTAGGAATGCCTGCCGAGCAAGCTTGAAGCCCTGAGTTCAAATCTTAGGACTGCACATTCTAGAAATGTGAATAAAATTTTAATTTTTATAGGTGTACATGATTCTTTTGCAGTAATGAGGGTTGAATCTAAGCTTCAGGCTCACTAGGCAAGTGCTTCACCACCTGAATCAGACCTTCAGTGTTTCCTCCGTAAGGGAGTAGACACCACCTTCAGTGTTTATTTGCCTGTAGTTGATTTTGCTGTTTGTGGTGGTGGTCATGGGGCTTGAACTCATGGCCTGGGGGCTATCCCTGAGCTTTTCTGCTCAAGGCTAGCAACTCTAGCACTTTGAACCACAGCTCCACTTCCAGTTTTCTGGCAGTTAATTGAGATAAACATCTCAGGGATTTTTTTTCCCAGGCTGGCTTTGAACCATGGTCCTCAAATCTCAGCCTCCTGAATAGCTAGGATGGCCGCTGTAGCAGTTGTTTTCAAGTGGAGAGGCTGACAGTCTAGTGTCTGGCTCTTGGTTCTTCCTGCTTCTAACCGCGACCTTGTCCGCTCTCTGCTTTCAATACGTCCATTTCCACCCACACCTCACCTTTTCTCACTTTCCACTAAAAAACACTCATTGCTTTCATTTTCCATGTTCCCTATGAAATCCTAATAACAAATGTACATCTCCAAAGTACGCCGCCCTCCTCCCTTCCAAACGCACGAGCCCTGGGGACAAGACCTCTTCTGACACCACCCCCTGCCTGGTCCTGTCTCCAGAAGTCCACCAACAAATGAGAGGAGGCAGAGGGGAAGGGAAAGAAAGTTTCTGACTTAGCCAATTGACTTGGAGCTTCAGACTCGTGACTTGCTAACTGGATGGCCCCTGCAGCCATCCTGCAGCTCCTGCTCTGAGACATTTCCCTTACTCATAAAACTGCAAAGGGAGGCGTAAGTGGAGCTCAGTGGTACAGCACCTGCCCTAGCATGTGAAAGGCCCTGGGTTCAACCCCTAGCACAACAACAACAAAAGGGTAAATAAAAAAATCAAGAAGGACCGGGTGGCGGTGGCTCATGCCTGTAATGCTAGCTACTCAGGAGATCCGAGCTGAGACCTGAGGATCGCGGTTCAAAGTCAGTCCAGCAGGAAAGTCCATGAGACTCCTCTCCAATGAACCACCAGAAAACTGGAGGTGGTGCTGTCGCTCAAGTGGTAGAACACTCACCTTGAGCTACAGAGCTGAGGGACAGCGCCCAGGCCTAGAGTTCAAGCCCCACAGCAGACAAAAAAAAAAAAATCACAAAGGAGCTTTGGATTGTTACCTGCTTGCCACGTCCTTAAGACGCTTCAATACGCCTGGCTCTGGGGAGACAAAGATACCATTTTCCAGAAGGAAAATTTTGTGAAAATAAGTTTTTGGTTAGCTAGGTACCTGGTGGTGCAGGTCTATAATCCTAACTATTCTGGAGCTGGGATCTGAGGATTGTGGTTCAAAGCCAGCCTGGACAGGAAAGTAAGAGTCTTATTGCCAATTAACCACCAAAAAGCTAGATGTGTAGGCATGGTTCAAGTAGTAGAGTACTGGCCTTGAGCAGAAAAGCCAAGCAAGAACACAAAGCCCTAGTATCAGCATACACACACACACACACACACACACACACACACACAATTGACAAAGCCTTATTATCAAATGAACTTTTGGGGGGGGTGTAGACAAGAGACTGTCCTGGGGCTTGAACTCAAGGCCTCACACTTGCCTAGGCAAATGCTTCTTCTTGAGCAATACCCTCAGCCTCCTTTTGCTTTTGCCCAGGCCTGCCTGGACTTGATCATCCTGCATAAGCCTCCCTTGTAGCTAGGATTATAGGTATTCATTGCATATCTGTTTCCTTTCCCATGTGGCTGAAAGATAAAATACACTCATTGCCAATATGTTCTTTAGAAGAGGTTTCTCTGATTTACTGAAAGGGCTGAGTAAAGTTTTATGCATGTGCTGGGTACTGGTAGCTCATGCCTGTAATACTAGTTATTCGAGAGGCTGAGATCTGAAATCATGGTTTAAAGCCAGCAGAAAAGTCTGTGAGACTCTTATCTCCAATTAACCACCAGAAAACTAGAAGTGGCGCTGTGACGCAAAGTGGTAGAGCGCTAGCCTTGAGCAAAAAGAGCTCTGGGTCAATACTCACACTGGGAGCGCAAGCCCCACAACTGATAAAAAAAAATTATACATGTGTGTTACAATACATAATATATAATACAAATGTCTATCTGCAGGATTATCTGTAGCAGGACTTTGCAAACATCAATTTCTTGGGCAAATGTTGTAGTATCAAGTTTTCCCTAGCCAGACTGCGCACGTTGTCATAAAAGTTCTTGCAGATTGAGCAACCACAGGAAGAGGAAGGCGACCACAGCCTCCTCATCCGTCTGTACCTTACCGCTTTTCCTCTTCCTCTTCCTCAGGGTCCTAGCTCTCTTGTGCCCCAACCCTTGAGTCAGCAGACC
The DNA here is from genome assembly GCF_000151885.1 of Dipodomys ordii. Classification (NCBI taxonomy): domain Eukaryota; kingdom Metazoa; phylum Chordata; class Mammalia; order Rodentia; family Heteromyidae; genus Dipodomys; species Dipodomys ordii. The sequence continues at coordinate 2,454,295 of NW_012267291.1, read as the reverse complement.
CTAGAGAAGAAAATCCGCCTCTCTGAACACTGCCGGCTGTATTTTGGGGCGCTCCTCAAAGCCGTCCGTGTGTTTGCCAGCAGCCTCCACAGCAGCCCAGCCCCCGAGGTCTTCATCTCTCAGAGCAAGCTGGTGATCACAGCCGGGCAGAAGCTGGTGGACACGCTGTGTGCGGAGACCCGGGAGAAGGATGCGCACCACGAGATCCTCTGCAGAAGCAGTTACCTCTGTGGGCTGCTCAGGGACCTGGCGCTGGCCACCAAGAGCGCAGTGCTCCAGCACCCCAGCCCGGCAGCCCTGGAGCACCTCCGGGCAGAGGCCCAGAGGCTGGAGCACCACGTTCAGCAATTCAGGGGGACACTGGATTGAAGTGCAGCTCCTCTTTCCCTCCGAGGCTCACTCTCGGTTAAGCTTCATTCCACGACCTGGCCAGAAGCCAACAGCCACCGTGCCCAGAGCTGGGATCACCCCCGAGTGGTAAACACACACAAGGAGTTTGCCCCAAGGGAGCCAGGAAAGAGAGTCAAGGCCAAGGTCATGACTTGGAGAAGTGGAGCGGGCCTTGACTGGTTACATGGGTCAGTGCTTGAGATGACATCATGCATGTCACTTTTTATAGTAGTTAAATTTGCGCTCGGTTTACATTCATTCACGCAACACTTGCTTATTGGGTATCAACTGATGTCATCTCATGGGGACTGGAGTTCATCTTTCCTGTACAGAACTCATAGTCCAGCAAGAGGTAGATGGAAGTACAAGATACCAGGCCCAAGGCTGGGAAGGTGGCTCAGTGGTAGAGTGCTTGCCTAGCATGCATGAGGCCCTGGGTTTGATTCCTCAGTACCACATACAGAAAAAGCCAGAAGTGGTGCTGTGGCTCAAGTGGTACAGTGCTAGCCTTGAGCAAAAGAAGCTCAGGGACAGTGCCCAGCCCTGAGTTCAAGCCCAGGACTGGCAACACACACACACACACACACACACACACACACACACACACACACACACAATAGCAGGCCACTAGGGAGAACATGGAGTTGGAGAAGGAAAGAGAAGGGAACCATTTTCAAATGATTTTCTGTTGCACCCATTAGAAAAATGCAATAAGCTTTTATTTTCATTTGTGAATTAATTCTGTAAGACATGTAAAAATTATGTGTCTGTGTTTATATCACTGAGAGTGAGAGAGAATGGTGCTGCTAGAGATTGAACCCAAGGCTTCACACCTGCAAAACATGTGACCACCCACTGAAGAAGAACCTGAGCCCCAATATATATTTTTGCTGTGTTATCTTATCCAAGTTAAGATGCATATTCTTTTTCACAGACTGCCTTGTTGGGTTCCACCCTACCTTATTTTGCAGTTACATGCTACAAAACCACTCTGCTGATAAAGTTTCTGCTATTCCATTAGAAAATGTTCAGACATCAGCACTCTCAAACTTGTTGCAATCTATGATACTATTTAAATATAATCATGAATGTAAGTACCATTTGCAGTGAGCCTTTCTCTTGGAAAGGTGTTTTTTTGGATCCACATGGCTGAAGGTCTGGTACCAAAATAAAGCGTTGGCTATATCCTTTAGTTCTTCCTCTGAAGTCTGTACGCAATGCTTAGAACCCAAGTTCTTATGTGCTAGGCTAGCTCTGGAAAGTAAAATCACCACTTGGTGGGAGGTGCAGTGGGGGTGCAGACAGGGAGCCGATGCCCATCAGTGGGCACAGACAGAAGCATTGCTGAGCTCCCCCCCTTGCAGGGGAGTCTCCCCCTCCTGTTGCTATGGTTATACCATTGTGTCTCTCTCCTCGGTGAGGTCCTTATGTCTCACCTGCACCTCAGCCCTATAAACAGCATCTCCAGGCCACATGTCCTGAGCCGATGCCAAGTCCAGCTCTGGGCCTGTCCTCCCAGCTTGATGGGCACCTTCAAAGTGTCCACTGCAGCAGGCTGGCTGTTTTTATGGAGCTGATCACCGAGCACTAAAAAGGAGGGTCCCACGTTGTGAGGCTGGACAGAGACCTTAGACCTGTTCCAAGAAAACCACTCCCAGAGTGGTGGACGCAGCGGAGAGCATGTATGAGCTCTGGGTCCCAGACTAAGCTGAGCAGACTCGCTGCCTGCTGGTTGGTTTTAGGGGCATCAGCAACTATGCAGCCTAAGGTCGTCGGCTTGTCCTTTCTGCCTCCCTTCTGTAATCACAGGAACAGGATGGCTGTCACAGTGATGTCCTTCTTCAGGAGGGAGGGAGCCAAAGTGGAGTGTCCCCACAATCCAATCTCTCTGTCTCTGTCTCTTACACACACACACACACACACACACACACACACACACACACACACACACACACACACTCTGGGACAGTTTTGACCAGAACTTTGAGTTGCCTAAGGTTTTAGCCTTAACAAGCCTTAACAGATGCTGAGCGAAGACATGACCTTCTGGAATCTGCTCCCTCCTCACCTCCTTTCTCCCTCCCCGTCCCCCCACTGCTCCCACCCAGGGTCCAGTGAGTCACCAGGGGAGGACATGCAGGATGCAGGTCCAGTCAGACTCACTGCTATGATTCATCTCAGTGAAAGGACACAGAGTAAAATCAGAAAGGGAAAGGTCACCTGGGGAAGCCTGGACATGCTTCAGTGTCCTCCCTCCCCCAGCAGACTCCCCAGGGCCACACAGATTTCCTCCAACAATGACCTCTGAGCATGTGCATGGTACCCCATCAAGGGAAGCTCAGGAGTGCCGCTGAAATGTAGCTGACAGTCTCCAAACCACTGTAGCTCATTGCTAGGAGTCAGTCAGGTAAGCAGCCCTGCCTGGCACAGATCAAACTGCCAAGCTGTCAGAACAAAGCGTAAAGCAGCCATCCCACACCAAAGTGTTTCTACAGTCAGGCACAACCAGCCACTCTGATCCTTCTGGAAATAGTGGAGACCTTCCTGGATTCCCACAGCCAACCAAAGGCCAACTCTGAAATCAGGTGGTTCTAAAGGTGCTAGTCTGACATGAACATGAACTTTAGCCTTTCTTTAAAAATTATTCTTAGGGTCTGGGACTGTGGCTTAGTGGGACAGTGCTTGCCTAGTATGCATAAAGCCCTGGGTTCAATTCCTCAGTACCACATACACAGAAAAGGCCGGAAGTGGTGCTGTGGCTGAAGTGGTAGAGTGCTAGCCTTGAGCACAGAGATGCTCGGGGACAGTGCGCAGCCCTGACTCCAAACCCCAGGACTGACCCCAAAAAAAAAAGTCCTTAGCTGGGTGCTGGTGGCTCACACCTGTAATCCCAGCTACTCAGGAGGCTGAGATCTGAAGATCAAGGTTCAAAGCCAGCCTAGGCAGAAAAGTCCCTGTGAGACTCTTATCTCCAGTTAACCACTCAAAAACTGGAAGTAGAGCTGAGGTTCAAAGTGTAAGAGTGCTAGCCTTGAGTAAAAGAGCTCAGGGACAGCACCCAGACCCCGAGTTCAAACCCCATGACCACCACCAACAACAAAAATTATCCTGAAGTTGTAGTGCAAAGGGTTTCGATTCAACATGCCAGTTTATGAATGCATCGTGGTCGCTGTCACCCCATTCATCCTCCTCCCCTGTCTCCAGCTCCTCAAGCTCCTCACAATTCTCCATTGTACCATTTGTCCCTGGAACCACAGGAGGCACTGAGGGTGGTATCCGGTAGAGGATGTGCATGCCTGGGCTTCTATGCAAGCCTTGAAACCCTCAGCCTAGAACCTCCACCCTCTTACAATGGGCTCTGAGCAGAGCTGACTCAGCTTTGCCTTGGAGAGAGGCTCCATCTTTATTATATCACCAACCAACCAACCTGCCCCCTGCTGTCCCGAAAACAGCTCTGCCTCCCAAGGCTCTTGCTTACATCTTTGAAAAGATGGCCAGGAACCAAACATCTTGTACTCAGAAGATGTGTGGAAATGTGCACTACCCATTGGAGACTGTCTTCCGACAAGAAATACATGTTTAGTGCAATGGGCAAAGGAACTGGAGCTTTAGCCAGGACAGGCATTCTACACATCCATTCTGGCCACTCATGCTTCTATGCCAAATACACCAAAGAGACAAGGTGAAGGGCAGAGAAAGATTTACTATGCAGCATCAGCAGCCAGGGAAGACAGCACTTCAGCCTGTCCTCAGCCATCTGCTGGGTCTAGACATGAGGTTTAAATAGCTGAAGAGTGGGGGCAGGGAGAGAGGTTGCGCAGTGAGACGATCCTTGTCACAGGCATGTGGTAGTGTGGTAGGGGTAGCGGCAGGTGGCTGGACAGTCCAATCTCAGGATTGCGTGGGGGGGGGGGCCTTGTAACAAGGCCTGGCAGGTAGTTGGGTCCCTGACTACGCCTCCCTGACTTTTAAGATGGCTGATGAGTCACTGCAAGAGAGAGTGGTTTAGAGCAAAGGACACAGACATGAAGAGGAGACTGGGATGTCTAATATTTTTTCTCCAGCTTTTGTTCATTCATAGTGCTAAGTGGGGAGCCTGTGCCTCTCAGCAAAAGCAGCTTTGAGGCATTTGTGACATTACTTTTTTCCATTGATGTTGATCACACATGTATTTATTAAATATACTACTAAAGCAGTGATCTGGGACCTTGGATGCTCTCAGTCCTAAAGTGACACGTTCTCTAGTGGGTAATTAACATGACCCCTCTCCTCATCTTTTTTTGTCTGAGAAGTTAAAAACCAAGGAATGTTGTTGGTGCAAAATGATGGCAATGGCTCTTAGTAAAAAAAAAAAATAGGGGGGGTCATTTCCTTCCCTTTTTGTTGAAGGAGAATGCTTCTAGGCAAACATTCACTAATCCACAGGATGATTGCTTCTGAAAAAAATCTAACAAAATGGAATATATCTTTTTTTTAAGCTCTTGGCACCTCTTTGCTAAACATTTGTGTCAAATAGCCCAGAACTGTTTACCATTTCCACCAAGGGAAGAGGAAATGGTAGATGGTGTGGTGGTAACAGCTTGACCCCAATTAAGTTAAATTCACCAGGAGGATGGAAGTGGTCGAGATGCCACTGATCTTTGCATGTGACAAGCACTCCAGGAGTCACCGGTCTGGTTAGCAGCTTCTCTTCTTTTTCTTCTCACTCCCTTCCTTCCTCTCTCAGCAAGTTTTCTACCACTTCGTTTTATCCCCAGCCCTAATTTTTTGTTGGTCCTGGAGCTTGAAATGAATTCTACTGTGGGAGCCACACTCTTAGCTCTTCTGTTTGAGTCTAGTGCTTTGAAATAGGTGTCATTTACTTTGCCCAGGGTGGACTCAAAGTCTCAATCCTAAGGCTCATGAGGGCAAACATGCATAAACTATATGCAATATTTCTTATGTGCTAGTAAATACCCTCTGACAAAAAGCCTAGAGTTTCAATCAAATTACAAAAAGAAACCACAGGTTTTGTTTGTCAGTCGTGGGGCTTGAACTCTGGGCTTGAGCACTGTCCCTCAGCTCTCCAGCTCAAGGCTAGCGCTCTTCTACTTGAGCTACAGCGCCACTTCCGGTTTTCTGGTGGTTTATTGGAGATAAGCGTTTCACGGACATTCCTGCCGGGCTGGCTTTGACCGGAGATCCTAAGATCTCAGCCTCCTGAGTAGCTAGGATTACAGGTGTGAGCCACGGGCGCCTGGTGGGTTTTGTTTGTTTTATGCATGTCTGCGCAGGGGCTTGAACTTAGGGGCCTGGGTGCTGTCCTTTTTTTTGTTCAAGAATGGAGCTCTACCACTTAAGCCACAGCTCTACTTCCAGCTTTTTTTGCAAGTTAACTGGAGATAAAAGTCTCATGAACTTTTCCCAGACTAGCTTCTAACCATGATCCTCAGATCTCAGATCCTCAGATCTTCTGAGTGGCTAGTATTACAGGCACCAGCCACCAACACCTGGCTTGAAACACTGGTTTTAGTAGATGATTGTGTTTTATATTTCGCCCACTTTGATCATTCCATCCTCACCCTTCTCTTTAAGTCCACATCTGGAGCAGGACAAAGTTGTCCCCAAGGATTTATGTAAGGAAAATCCCTTTTATTCAACAAAGTCAGTGACACACACCTGCCTCCCAGATGCCAGAACCCGATGTGTCAAGAAGGGTAATACATGCAGGCAGGCCTTCTACCATGGTACCAGCTCTCAACCCAAGATAGTTGCCACTGATGATGGTGATAAGTTACACTGCTTTACTTGGGTATAGTCTGAGGCACAGAGTAGCCAAGAGACCAATGAATCTAAAAGGGAAAGGAGAGAGAGAAGTCCAGCTGTCCACCTCAGCCAGCACAGCTGACAAGGCATTGTTGTTGAGCTTTCTCCAGTGGTCATCTTGCAGAGGGAGAGGTCATGTTAAGGACACCGTTTTATGCGGCAGGAGGCATTGCTAGACTTTGTTAAAAGACTCAGCCTTCAAGTAAGGTTCTGGAAACAGCTGTTCTGTACTGCTCACAGTCTGGGGGGTCAGAGGGGGAGAAGGCTGCAAAACTGGGTCTGTCAATTCTCCTTAATGAGTCTGTGCTTTTTTGTTTTTCTTTTTTCAGTTTACTGAGGAAATGTACTTTGACTATGCCAACCCCTCTTCTAAGTACTGGGGTACAACTGGAAAGGACAGAAAGTTCCCACTCTCCCGGGGATCCATTCTGGTGATTGTGATCACAAGCCAATGAGAGACCAATTTATTGATAAATCAATTAATTCCCACTGATGACAGTAATATCCACTCTGCTTCTATAGACCTGGAACTTTTCATCTACCTATTTTCTTAATGGGCAACTGTTCCCAAGTGAGGAACTGTTTCAACAACTTTGTTTCTTTCTTTCTGTCCCTCCTCCCACCTCCTCC
>NW_012267291.1:2428806-2447420 GCF_000151885.1 Dipodomys ordii | reverse complement strand
GTTTATTGGAGATAAGCGTTTCACGGACATTCCTGCCGGGCTGGCTTTGACCGGAGATCCTAAGATCTCAGCCTCCTGAGTAGCTAGGATTACAGGTGTGAGCCACGGGCGCCTGGTGGGTTTTGTTTGTTTTATGCATGTCTGCGCAGGGGCTTGAACTTAGGGGCCTGGGTGCTGTCCTTTTTTTTGTTCAAGAATGGAGCTCTACCACTTAAGCCACAGCTCTACTTCCAGCTTTTTTTGCAAGTTAACTGGAGATAAAAGTCTCATGAACTTTTCCCAGACTAGCTTCTAACCATGATCCTCAGATCTCAGATCCTCAGATCTTCTGAGTGGCTAGTATTACAGGCACCAGCCACCAACACCTGGCTTGAAACACTGGTTTTAGTAGATGATTGTGTTTTATATTTCGCCCACTTTGATCATTCCATCCTCACCCTTCTCTTTAAGTCCACATCTGGAGCAGGACAAAGTTGTCCCCAAGGATTTATGTAAGGAAAATCCCTTTTATTCAACAAAGTCAGTGACACACACCTGCCTCCCAGATGCCAGAACCCGATGTGTCAAGAAGGGTAATACATGCAGGCAGGCCTTCTACCATGGTACCAGCTCTCAACCCAAGATAGTTGCCACTGATGATGGTGATAAGTTACACTGCTTTACTTGGGTATAGTCTGAGGCACAGAGTAGCCAAGAGACCAATGAATCTAAAAGGGAAAGGAGAGAGAGAAGTCCAGCTGTCCACCTCAGCCAGCACAGCTGACAAGGCATTGTTGTTGAGCTTTCTCCAGTGGTCATCTTGCAGAGGGAGAGGTCATGTTAAGGACACCGTTTTATGCGGCAGGAGGCATTGCTAGACTTTGTTAAAAGACTCAGCCTTCAAGTAAGGTTCTGGAAACAGCTGTTCTGTACTGCTCACAGTCTGGGGGGTCAGAGGGGGAGAAGGCTGCAAAACTGGGTCTGTCAATTCTCCTTAATGAGTCTGTGCTTTTTTGTTTTTCTTTTTTCAGTTTACTGAGGAAATGTACTTTGACTATGCCAACCCCTCTTCTAAGTACTGGGGTACAACTGGAAAGGACAGAAAGTTCCCACTCTCCCGGGGATTCATTCTGGTGAAGCCAATGAGAGACCAATTTATTGATAAATCAATTAATTCCCACTGATGACAGTAATATCCACTCTGCTTCTATAGACCTGGAACTTTTCACATCTACCTATTTTCTTAATGGGCAACTGTTCCCAAGTGAGGAACTGTTTCAACAACTTTGTTTCTTTCTTTCTGTCCCTCCTCCCACCTCCTCCTCCTCCTCCTCTTTTTTTTTTTTTTTTGGTGTTGGTACCAGGGCTTTAACTCAGGGTCTCACGTGCTTTTTTCACTCAAGGTTGGTGCTCTACCACTGGAGCCATACCTTCAGTTCCTGGTCCCTGCTGGTTAATTGGAGGAGATAAAGAGCCTCATGGATTTTTCTGTCTGGGTTGGCTTTGAACCACAATCCTCAAATCTCAGTCTCTTGAGTAGCTAAGATTATAACCCAGAGCTACCAGCGGCAGATTTATTATCGATTTAGGTTGAAAACATTTCACTTAGGTCACTGTGGCAGTTTCCAGTTCTGAAAAGAATCTACTTCTAGTCAACAGTGAGCTTTTCTCCTGGTTTGTAAAATGATTAAAGGGACAAAGAAATAATCAAGAGCCTGACAGTAGACTACGATGGATTTCAGGAATGGTCTTATAAAAGGGAGTTCTGCTCCCGTTATAATCTAATAGAGCTGGTCGCTTCAAAAGTGAATGTAGACATCAGTGTATCTCTTATAAGAATAAATGTTTCATTTGTTAGTTATAGCGGCCTCTTAAAACAACAACAAAACACCTAACCTGGGCCTTAGGAGGCAGTGAGTAAGATACATACTATCCCAATGAGAGGGGAATTTCATAACGCACCGCCAGCAGGACGCAGGGCCGTACCGAAGGCCCCCGCCCCGGTCGGAGGCTCGCGGGGGCCCCGAACCTGCAGGGACTCGGCCGGGCTGGTCCAGGGTGGTTGGCTCCGACCTGCGGCTCCACAGATGGGTCCCGCGGTGCACACGGTGCCCATGTGCAGCCCCAGCTGCTGGGGGGTCCGACCGGGAACGGGGGGGGGGGCGGTGGGCGAGCGCCGACCACCCTGCGGGAATCCCGGGCCGGGTGGCGCGTGGCCGGCTGCAGCGGGCGCACTCGGAGCGCTCGGCGCGCGCGCCAGCGGCTCAGGTCCCGGGCCACGCCCAACTCCTGGCAGCGCTTCCCTGGGGCGACCGGTGCTAGGCAACGGGCTCGCCTTGCTCCCCGCCTCTTCCGGTTGCGAGCTGCGCGACGGGCGGTGCGTCATCACAGGGGGCCGGAGGTGGCTTTCTCCTTCGCCGGCGATCCCGGAAGTGGCGAAGTGGAGCTTTTGCTGCTGGTCTCGAGTGGGGCTTCGCGATGGGCTGCGACGGGGGCACCATCCCCAAGAGACACGAGCTGGTGAAGGGGCCGAAGAAGGTCGAGAAGGTGGGTGGCGCGGGCGCGGGGGCGGCCCGGGGGGCGCGGGGAGCGGCCGGGGCCTGCGAGGCCCGGGCGCGGCCGGCCGCTCGCTTGGCTCCCAGCCGCCGTGTTGACGGCTCCCGGCCGCCACTCGCGGGACCCTCACCGCCCAGACCCTCGGCCAGACGTGGAGACCGAGGCCCGAAGGAGCGTGGCTGGCATTCTCGACTTTCTTCCGTCCCTTCGCCAGTTCGTGGAGTTTCTGTTGTGTTTTGTTAGCCTCAGCTCACTTTCAGTGTCTTGTGATGGGGCTGAAAGGGAGTAGCTTCCTGAAAAGCTGGGCAAGCAACATGTCAAAAGGGGGTAGACAAGAGGAAAGGTAAATACTAGGCATGTTTAGGCAAGCAGAATAGTTTTTATTCACTCCATCGTGCACAGCAAATAATAGTGCTTTCCGTGCGCTCTGGGCTAGACACTGGGAATACAGAAGAGAGCGCGACCCCTTGTAGAGCTTCCATCTCAAATCCATATTGTGAAGTAATAAGAAATGTCCACTAGATGTGTGTGCTGGTTTTTAACCCCTGGTTTCTGGACCGGTACTCATAAGTCTCTTGGAATTTCCCGGGTGATAAACGTGTCCTTTGTTCTAATGAAGTGACACTTAGTGGCCTTTTGGTCATCAGAATCTTAATCAAGCTCATGATTTGAAACTTGGAATTTTTAGTACCCTCCTTGCAATACTTAAGAAGTTCTGTTCTACATGCCCTTCCTAGATTTAGTGTTAAAATACAAATGGTAGTATTTGCAGTTTTTTGGGTTTTGTTTTTGTTTTTTGCTGGTCCTGGGGCTTGAACTCAGCCTGGGTGCTGACCCTGAGCCTCAAGGTTAGCGCTCTACCACTTGAGCCACAGCACTACTTCCTGCTTTTTTTCTAAGTAGTTTATTGGAGATAAGAGTCTCACAGATTTTCTGCCGCAATCCTCAGATTTCAGTCTCCTGAGTAGATAGGATTACAGGTATGAGCCACTGATGCCCAGCTACTTGTACAGTTTTAGTAAGTGGTACTTGCTTTGTATATGTTGCATTTGTTTGACACAGTATTAATTACCCATGATGTTTTCGTTCCCTTTATCTGTCACTCTTGTTTTTCATTTTGTTTGCTATACTAGGGATGGAACCCAGGCCCTTGTGCATACCACCCAAGTATCATTACTGAGTTTCATGCTCAGCCAAGTACCCTATGGCTCACACCTGTAATATTAGCTACTCAGGAGGCTGAAATCTGAGGGTTTCAGTTCAAAGCCAGCTTGGGCAGGATAGTCCATAAGACTCTTATCTCTAATTAACTACCCAGGCACTGGAAGTGTAGGTGTGGCTTAAGTGGTAAAGCACTAGCTTTGAGCAAGGAAGCTACAGGACAGTGCCCAGGCCCTGAATTCATGCCTCAGTACCAACATCATCATCATCATAATCATCAAGGCTTTTTTGTTTGTTTGTTTGAAGCAGGGCTTGGGTAATCTACCAAGCCTAGACTCAAATGTGTGATCCTCCTATTTTAGCCTCCTGAGTATTGGGATTATAGGTGTATATCACCATGCCCAGCCTCACTATGTTTGATTTAAAAAATAAAAGTGGTGGGCTGGGAAGGTAGCTCAGTGGTAGAGTGTTTGCCTTGCATGCCTGAGGCCCTGGGTTCGATTCCTCAGCACCACATAAGCAAAATGAAAAAAGCCGGAAGTGGCGCTGTGGCTCAAGTGGTAGAGGGCTAGCCTTGAGCTGAAGAGCTGAGGGACAGCGTCCACGCCCAGAGTTCAGGCCACAGGACCGGACCCAAAATAAATAAATAAAAATAAAAGTGGTTTGATTTAAGTATCAGAATATCAGCATAGTATTAAGCTTATATAGAGAGCTGTATACCATGGAATTTTCCGTTGTGAAACTTAATTGAAAGATTTTATTTTTGTTTTCTTTTATTAGGTTGATAAAGATGCTGAGTTAGTGGCCCAGTGGAACTATTGCACTCTGAGTCAAGAGATCCTAAGACGACCAATAGTTGCCTGTGAACTTGGCAGGTATGGCTGCTTTACTTTAATCAACATAGGTTTATTCGGTGATCTTGAAGGGAAATTTTAATGTGTACATAGAGTTTTTTTTTTATTTGGTCAGTTGTGGGGCTTAAACTCTGGGCTGGGCTCTGTCCCTCAGCTCTTCAGCTCAAGGCTAACACTCTACCACTTGAGGCACAGTGCCATTTCCGGTGTTCTGAGTGGCTTATTGGAGATAAGAGTCTCACCGACTTTCCTGCCCAAGCTGGCTTTGAACCGTGATCCTCAGATCTCAGCCGCCTGAGTAGCTAGGATTACAGGCATGAGCCACTGGTGCCTGGCTACAAAGAGTTCTAGACTCATCAAATATGAATTATCCTAAGCAAATCTGTTTAGAAAACGTTTTCATTCTCTATTTCTGGACATAACTACACTCCCCTAATCAATTCGGTTTATTCAATCCATGGTTCAAAACCTCAAGAGCCATGTTCTAACTCTGCTAAATTCGAAATACAAAGCATAAAGGAACCATGTGAGAGTCAGTAGAGATTGGTAGGTGGTATGGAAAGATTATGTCTTGTTTAACAGGGGAGCTGATTCTAGCTATTTATTCTTCTTTCTTGGTAGTACTGTAGCTCTGCCAACTTGAACCATACCCCCAGCCTTAGCCAGTTTAAAGTCCAATAATGTGTGCCTAGAAGTTCTGAATCTTCTGTTCTTATTTTTGAAAAAAAGTGAAAATATGTACTTTTTTTTAACATTTAATTTCCCAGGTTTTAGAATCCCTTTCTCAGGTTACCTTTTTCATTTTTTTATCTACCCTTTGCCTCTTGATTTAAACCACTTCTTTGTACATGTTCATAAGGGTTGATAGAAGGTTATAGGCACTTTTACTTGTAAAGCAAGACATTTCTTTATCAAATGTGATTTGGGGTTAGCATTTGTTTTCCTTTGGTTATTGAACATTGCTTGTTGCTACATACTTTGATCCTTACTTTTGCAGACTTTATAACAAAGACGCGGTTATTGAGTTTCTGTTGGACAAATCTGCTGAAAAGGCTCTTGGGAAGGCAGCATCTCACATAAAGAGCATTAAGGTAAGGCATGTTTCTACAGTGCTCCAAAGAGTCTCCCAGGTTGAGCTTATTTCATAAAATTATGTACATTAACGACTGACTTTAGAATTTGGGATTCTAATCCTATCCAGCCTCTAATAGAGCTGTGAAGTAATAGCTTATGTGAATCTCAAACCCAGAATACCTACACGTGTACTTCTGCATGATTAACCTGTTGTGGTTTTATGGAAGCTGTGAAATTTCTGAATGTACTTAATCAAGGTTCTGCTTGAGGCCTGGGGATATAGCTCATTAACAGGTCACTTTCTTATCCTGTTTAAAACATGACATTCGGTTGGATCCCCAACACCATTTAAAAACAAAGAAGAAGAAATTCAGTTACTTGAATTTTTAGTTAAATCTGGGAGGTGCTTTCATAAAATTAAAGAATTTTGCCGGGTGCCAGTGGCTCATGCCTGTCATCCTAGCTACTCAGGAGGCTGAGATACGGGATCACGACCAGAAGTGGCACTGTGGCTCAAGAGGTAGAGTGCTTGCCTTGAGCTGAAGAGCTGAGGGACAGAGCCCAGACCCCACAACTGACCAAAAAAAAAAAAAATTAGAGAATTTTGTAATTATAGCCCTCCATTTCTTGGTGGAGACCAGGCACGCAGTCCTGTTCTCCATTACCTACGGAGGCAGAAGGAAATGCAGTCCTGTTCTCCATTACCTACGGAGGCAGAAGGAAAGGGCTCAAGCCCTCTTGGCGTCATGTCTTCAGTGCCAGTGACTTCTACTTGCCAGCTCTGTCCTCAAGCTCTGGGACCATGCATCAAAGAAAAAAATATATAAATTGGGGACATATATTGAGAGAACAGAATCTTTCAAATGTAATTAATGAAAAGGGAAAAAAATCCATAAGGTGCTGAAGAAGTTTGGCGGCATCAGGCTGATGAGCCCTCACCTCGGTGATAATGGCTCTCCAGAAATTGCAAGGCTCCTTAGTGGGCCTAACCAGAACCCAATCCCTGGCTCCCAGGAGAGGGCTTTAGGACCTTTCCTTTGCCTTGCTTTCTTTTTCATTCACATGTTAGGCTTTTTGCTTGGATTCTGGGGCTGATTATAGGATATGCTTATTTGAGTACTTTTCAGAAATGTAGCCAGTGGGCTGGGATGTAGATCAGTGGTAAAGCGCTTGCCTAGCAAGTGCAACGTCCTGGGTTCGATCCCCAGTACCAAAAAAAGAAAAAGACAAAAAAAAAAAAAAAGAAATGTAGCCAGTGATGGTACTGTAGAAATTGCCAGACTGATTTTCATTCCTGAAAAAGCCACAAGTGTGAATTCTTTTACCTCAAAACGTCACTAGCTTTTGTATTCTTTTAATCAATGCTTAAAACACAATGGTTTTTTTGTGGTCAAACGTGTAATGCACACAACATGCACATTCCTTCCCCTCCAAGAAATGGGAGCAGTGCAGAGAAAGATGCAGGATATAGGCTGATCTGTCTACTGATTGGGCTGATTATCTGATGTCCCCTCCCCTCACTGTGGCATGGGTATCCCTTCTGAGGTTGAGTGTGGAGTGGACCAACAGAGGAGTGTGCTTCAGTCAAGGGTGTATAACTAGCCAGGCTCCTCTCCTGGAACCTCCAAACACTCCTGGAGGAAGGATTGCAGGGTTTTCCTTACAGCCCTAAGTTCTCTTCCTAGCAGAATACCTGAGGAGGTCCTAGTTGGCTTTGCCTGACTCTTAGGAAGTGGGCTGTGAAGTATGGCTTTCCTGTGAGGTGCTTAGCTGCTCTTCTCAGTGCGGAAATCAAACAGTGGGTTAAGTAGAAAGAGATGCTTCCAACACTAGCATAGAGCTGCTGAATGAAACACCTTGTGAGGCTGCATTCTTGGAGACCTGTGCGTGCACTTTCCCCCTAAAGGTCTGCCTTAGGTCGTGGCCTTGGATGAGCTAAGCGCATGTTATTAGTGAGTTAGTGAGTTGCTTCTGTCCCTCAAATAACAAACGTGTGTATGAAAAGGAACTGCCAAGTTATGTGGTCTCTAATATATGATAGTTTGATGTAGGATTTTTACTTTCTGATGGTGTACAAGTGTTGCATTCAGTGGGAATCATACATTGAATTTGGGGTGTGGCTCTTTCCCCAGTCCAGGGGTAGTGGGGGGGGGTGACAGCTGTGAGATTGCCCGTGAGTGGCCAGTGGCACCCCCAGTGATCCCCAGTGCCCCTGCTGAGCTGTGCTGCTCTTAATGTGACTGTCTTCAACAGTGCTCATGTCTCTCCACAGAATGTGACCGAGCTAAAGCTCTCTGATAACCCGGCCTGGGAAGGAGATAAAGGAAACACGAAAGGCGACAAGCATGACGACCTCCAGAGAGCCCGGTTCATCTGCCCCGTGGTGGGCCTGGAGATGAACGGCCGACACAGGTCAGTGTAGCCTCAGCGCCAGTGACCTGGGAGCCGTGAACTAGAACTGGTCCGCCTGGGGTTTCTTTGTGGCATCCTAGGGCTCAGCTTGGCTCGCCTCGGGAAAAAAACACACTCAGTCCCGTGGCCATCTGTGCTCTGTCAGCACAGCTGGCTTCATTGTCTGCAGCCCACTGTTCTTGAGAGTAGGAAAACCAAGGCTGAAGAGGAACTTCAGAGGGCTGGGAAGGTGGCTCAGTGGTAGAGTGCTTATCTTGCATGCACGAGGCCCTGGGTTCAATTCCTAAGCACCACATAAGCAGAAAAAGCCAGAAGTGGTGCTGTGGCTCAAGTAGTAGAGCACTAGCCTTGAGCTGAAAGCTGAGGGACAGCACCCAGACCCAGAGTTCAGGCCCCACAACCAGCAAACAAAAAAAAGTGGAACTTCAGAAAGTTGTAGGGTGATACTCAGGAGACCTGAGTCAGTCAACTTCACCATCGGCTCCTAGGGTACTGCAAGCAAAGGGCAGGGCTTCCCATGACAACTCCCGTTCCTTGGAAGTACCCAGATTTATTGACTAGCAGGCAACTTTTCGGATGTAGTGAGGCATGCTGTGAGCACCAGATAAGGTCCCAGCTGATTGTGCTCCTTCTCTGGCATTCTGGTGTATTTGTGTTGTTCAGGTAACAGACCAATGCTGGTAGGTGTGCCAGGCGGTGTGCCCATTGTGCCAGCTTTCACACTCTACCCGAGATGGACTGCCATGCTCTGAAGTGGAAGAGCCTGGAGCTTATGGATTTGAAGAGAAGTAAAATAGAAGGCCAGGGACCTTTCAAGTGCCTGAATTTAAACCATTGAGGGCTCAGTTCTTTGGCAGTTGGGTCAAGCAGGGAACTTGCTTACCTAATATTACCCTGCTTACTGTATTTTATTTCAAGCTATTATACTTTTTCTTTTTTTTTTGGTGCCAGTACTAGAGCTTGAACTCAGAGCCTCTTGCTCTCACTTGGCTTTTTTTGCTCAAGGATAGCTCTTTACAACTTGAGCCATGCATCCACTTCTGGTTTGGTAGTTAGTTGGAGATAAGACTCACAGACTTCTCTGCCCAGTCTGACTTCAAACCAAGATCTTCAGATCTCAGCCTCCTGAGCAGCTAGAATTACAGGGGTGAGCCAACAGTGTCTGGCTTCTTTTTATTTTTGTGTACATATTCATGTATGTATATTAAAGTGAAAGTCACGTAACAAAATCGGCCATTTTAATTCATGGGTATTTAATACATTCACATGTTAGTGCCGTCACCACCTGTCTTGTCATCCAAAAGAAACTCCCCCTCCCACGCCCCACCCGTCTCTCCCTGCTCCGCCCACAGGGCAACCACTTCCCCTCCCCTGGCACTTCTCCCTTGACAGGTGTCAGTTTGCCTTCTCCTCGGTGAATTTGCTTGTCTTAGGTATTTCATACATACAGAGTTCATACAAGGAGTGGCCTTCTGCATGGCTGCTCACTTCTTTTTAAGAAAACCTTGGTTCTCCCCACAGGAAGAACTCAGTAGGAAACAAACCCAGCTGCCTGTAGCCTGGTGCTCTGACTGGTGGCCCCCGACTCCTCCCCCTTCTGCTACTTAGTCTGCCCCTTTTTCTTTTCCCAGTTATTTTTGAACTCTGCCTGTTTGGCTTCTGTCCTCTTGGTTCATAGAGCCTGTGCAATAGATTGTTTTCATTAGTAAATTTAGTAAAATTTATATAATAAAGATATGAACACATAGAAATAAATTGCCATGCAATAAAATACATTAGGTCTCTGTTCAAAGAAAAATAGTGTAATAGTAGTAAGCATCCATAAAATGGTCGCTGGAAGGAGTCACCCCACATTATTTAGTGAATCTACTGAGGTGTTTATTGAGTGAGTTTCCATTAGGACAGTCTGCATGTGGTGAAAATCTCCGTGGTGGACTTTCTGGGGACTGGGTGGAGTAGAATGTGAATGTGCTTTCTGCTGCCCATCCGCCCTCTAGTGTCCACTCTCAGCAGGTGGACCTGTACTTAAACATGGTTCTTCTAGACAGTCATGGATCCCTGGTTCATATTTTGTAACTACTTTGCTGCTGCCTTGTTTAATTTTTCATGTGTTTTTCCAACCTTGAACACCAATTAGCCTTGCTCTTTTCAGAGGCTCTGGGTATTCAGAGTTGCTGGACTCATTCCCCACTGGTGAGCACTTGACATGTCTGTGATTCCCTGCTTTGCTTATTAAAAGCAGTGTTGGGCTTTACAACCTGATGAGTACACACTTGTGCATTTGTGCACTTGGAGACCTGTTTCTATTGAATAGTTTTTAAAGTGGTTCTTTACTTGGTATTGTCAAATTCCACTCCTAAAATGCAGTGCCATGTGGTACCCACCGCCCACAGAAGTGCCCGTGTCCACAGTTTTCAATAGAGACCTTCAGGTTCCTCACTTACACCTGCGAGGTGAAACAAGCCATGGTTTTCAAATGAATTTCTTTAACATCTGAGGCTAACCATTTTTTTGTAGATTTTGTCTTTTCTAAACGACATGTTAGTGTCCTATCCCTGCCATCATATTGTTCAGCTTTTTTGTATGTCTTCCAACCTTGGGGCTTGAACTGAGAGCTTAGCACTGTCCTTGAACATTTGTGCTCAAGGCTACCATACTACCACTTGAGTCACAGCTCCACTTCCAACTTTTTGGGTGCTTAAGTGGAGATGAGTCTCATGAACTTTTCCTGTCTGGGCTGCCTTTGAACTGCAATCCTCGGGTCTCAGCCTCCTGAGTATATTGCTTTCATGTGGTTTATAGTTGCTTTTTAAGGCCTTTTCAGAGGGCCGGATGCTCAAGTGGTAGGGCACCAGTGTGAGCCAGCAAGCCAAGTGAGTGAGCATAAAGCCCTGAATTCAAGCCCTGGTACCAGCAAAAAAAAAAAAACCTTTAAATACTCATAAACTAAAAACCCTACAAAACCTAAATACACACACACACACACACACACACATATTTGATTTATACACTTGATTTGCTTTTTGTCTTTTTATGTTTGTAGTTTCAATGAATATTTTCTAAATTTTTTACATGACATAATTATTAATTTGTTTTTGTGGCACTGGGGTTCCAGCGTCTAGTGTGTGCAAGTTGCATGCCCTAGGCAAATGCCCTGCCCTAGACCCCAATCCCTGATTTTTTAGTCAGTGAAATACAGTCATTTTTATGTTCATGGCTCTGGCTCCTTGTCTAGCCAAGTGGTGTCAGTGATGTCGGTACTCATGTCTAGTCCACTGTAAAGCCATTCTCCTCATTGGACTCTCCCTCCAGGTTCTGCTTCCTTCGGGGCTGCGGTTGTGTGTTTTCTGAACGTGCCTTGAAAGAGATAAAGACGGAAGTCTGTCACACGGTAAGTTCCTGTCGTCCTCCATTTTTCCCTTGGTAGCAGAGGAAATCAAATGGCCTGGGGTCCCTCTATCGTTCAGCTCTCCTGACGTTCTCTCCAAAGCACATTTGAAAACCCTTGGAGGCCATTGATTGCTGAAGTAGAGTCAGCCTCTTGTGGTCTGCCCATGCATCCTGTGCGCGTCAGGGCTGTTCCCAGGGGCTGTGTTCCCTCTGCAATGATCTGGCACCGTGCCAGCCTAAGGCTGCCTAGCTCCTGCTAGCTCTGATTCTTCCTGTGGTCGGTCCTTCCGTGTCCCTGACTGTCTTCTTAGCTCTTACCCTGGTAGAGCAAGCGGGAACGCATGTAGTAGCATGAAAGTGGCTGTGTGCTGCAGCATGGGGGTGGGAGAGCTTGGCAGCAGCTTGGGAAGCACAGCTGTGGGAAGCACAGGTCAGGAGGGAACTCTGCAGCAGGGTGGTCCTGCCAGCAAGAAGGGAGCTCTGTGTATGCCCATGCTCAGTTGTGTGTGCATTATTATACATAGTGTACATGGAGGTGTTGAGGTTAGACTCACCCGAGTGCCTTGTGCACTCCAGAAATCTTAAAAAAAGGTATGAGAAGGCGGGGAATGAGCTGAAAACTTGGTTCAGACGCCAAGTGAGCCAAGTCAGCACTAGTTTTTCAGAGTAATCATAGCGGGCACCCAGGCGTGGGGCACTCACTGATGAGAGCGATCAGAGTGCCAGCCTTATCCCCACACGCTTAGGCTGCGAGGCTGCCCCTAGTGTCACCTCAGCCCCTCGCATAGCCGGCTGAAGCCGGTGCAGCTGACAGGCTCTGCAGAGCTGCAAGGGTGCTGACCTTACTCGCGGACACAGAGACCCAGCGCCGAGCCAGGCAGCCACCCAGCCCTCCAGTGACGCAGGACTGGCTGTAACTCCGGTACCTCTGAATTTGGGGGACTTTTTTGTGTGTGCTGATCCTAGGGCTTGAACTTGGGACCTGGGCCTGGTCCCTGAACTTTTGTAAAAAGCTCAAGGCTAGCACCCTGCCACTTCAGCCACAGCTTCACTCCCAGCTTTTGGTGGTTAACTGGAGATAAAAATCTCATGGACTTTCCTTCCCGGCTGGCTTTGAACTGCCATCCTCAGATCTAGCCTCCTAAGTTACTAGGATTACAGGCACTGGGCTAAAAGAATTTTTTTTGGAATCTGTTGTAGAAGACAAGGTCATGAGTACTTTTTACTCCTACAGTATGCGTAAACATTGCCACTGCAGAACGGGTTGCGTGCATGCCTGTGTTTGCTTGCCAGAGCCACTGTGAGAAGATACCATGCACTGAGGGACAGAAATGGATTGTCTCTCATTGTACTTCCTGTGGTTTAAAAGTTCTCTCCCTTTTTCCCTTGACTTGAGGGAAGGAGAGTATCTTTCTTTCTGGAGAGATTTCTGTGGGCAGACCTACAACTGGCTCATAACCCCTCTACTCTCCCCATTGGCTGGGAGTCACAAGGCCAGGGAGCCTGGCTGCCGGGAAGCATGGGAGATGTAGTCTTAATGGGTATCTAGGTGCGTGGAGAATGGCGGCCACTTCTGCATCAGGAATTTCAGTGCACCGTGAATATGGGAATGGAGGAAGACAGCCAGTGCCAAAGGCTATTTGGACTGTATCTGAATTTTTGAGCAGTCACTGGTATGAGGCCTGTGCCAGGGCTTCAGTGGGCTGAAAGCTATGCGTTTTTTTTCTCCTTTCACCTTCAATTTTCTAGATGTGTCTTTGAGGGAGGGGAATTGTGGAGCTTGAACTCAGGGCCTGGGCACTTCTTTCAGCTCTTTTTTTTTTTGGGGGGGGGTCCAGTTGTGGGGCCTGAACTCAGGGCCTGGGCACTGTCCCTCAGCTCTTCAGCTCAAAGCTAGCACTCTATCACTTGAGCCACAGTACCACTTCCGGCTTTTTTCTTTTTGCTTGTGTGGTGCTGAGGAATCAAACCCAGGGCCCCATGCAAGCAAGGCAAGTGCTCTACCACTGAGCCACCTTCCCAGCCCCTCTTTGAGCTCTTTTTGCTCAAGGCTAGTGCTCTACCACTTTGAGCCACTGCTCTACTTTTGGTTTTCTGGTGGTTAACTGGAGGTAAGAGTTCCATAGACTTTCCTGCCTGGGCTGGCTTTGAACTGCAATCCTTAGATCTCAGCCTCCTGAATTGCTAGGATTACAGGTATGAGCCACTAGTGCCTGCCAAGAAGTGCCTTTTAAATTCACTAGCAGAGATTCAGAGCTTGGAGACAGCTTTGGTTCTATCAGGCATACATGCCTGATTTCAGTAAACAGGATCCAAAGAGATGGCAGTTGCTAGGCTTTTTTGTTTTTGCTATAAACAAATCACTAGCCAGAAAAATTAATTGTATTCCCCACTGTATTTTCACTTCTTGCAACAAGAAGAAACACATTGGAATCATTTCAGGGTGCAAAATGAATAATGTGCTTGCTACTCAAAGTTCATCATAACCTACAATATTGGCAGGTTTGATTGTTTGGGTGAGAAGGCACAGAATCTGAGGAAAAGGGGTGAAAAGTGCAGCAGTGGAGTGCACTGGACATTGATGAGAGTGAACTATACAACGCGTGTGTGAAGAATGGGAATGGGAGAGAATGACGGCACAGGTGACACTGTACAAAAGGAAATGTACTTATTACCTGACTCACGTACATGTAACCCCTCTGTAGATCACCTCTAAGAATTAAAAAAACTTTAAAAGAAGTGCAGGTGGCTCACGCCAGTTATCCCAGCTGCTCAGAAAGCTGAGATCTAAGGACCAAGGTTTGAAGCCAGCCTGGCAAACAAGTCTAAGAGACTCTTCCTCCAACTAATCGGCAAAAAGCCAGAAATGGAAGTGTGGCTCAAATGATAGAGCTCCTGCATGAGTGAAAAAGCTGAGCAAGAGTGTGAGGCTGTGAGTTCAAGCCTCAGTACCAGCACACACAAATAAGTATAGAACCTCAGCCCACTGCAGGCCTACTGATCTAGTTTGTGTTTTATCAGGGTCCCTACATGACTGGTATGCACAGGCATATAGCGAAGTTGCTGTGAAGGTTAGAGGTATGGCAGTGGTAGTAGTTAACTTGCTAGCTTCTGGCCCCTTGTGATCAGGCTCTGATAGGTGGAGGTTGTGGGATGCTTTAAGTTAGAAGTAACTGTGAATGTGTACTTGGCTGTTTCTGTTTTAAATTCTTTTGTTTTACATTCTTTTCATGGCAAATGGGGTGGAAAGAGAAAATTAAGTTAGGAAAGGGAATATTTTTTTGAAGTGGTCAGCTAAGCCCAGTTGTAGTGGCTCATGCCTATAATCCTAGCTACTTAAGAGACTAGGACCTGAGGATCAAGGCTCAAAGCCAGCTGGAAAGTCTTAACCTCTTAATCTCCAGTCAAGTGGTAAGATGCTAAAAGTAGAGCTATAGTTCAAGTGGTAGAGTACTAGCACTAGCTCTCTCAGATGAGAGAGCAAAGCCTTGAGTTCAAATCCCACTACCTGTGTACATACACATACACACAAGTTGGGTCATCTAATTCTAGTTTTTGGCTTTGATCTCCTTTGGGTTGTTTGAGCTTCCTGCAATATTTATGGTTGTCAAGCCTCAAAGAATTGGAAGAAACACTTATTTTGTGATGGGGAGGGGAGTCCTGGGACTTGAACTCAGGGCCTGGGTGCTGTCCTTGAGCTCTTTTTTTTTTTTTTTTTGTCGGTCGTGGGGCTTGAACTCTGGGCCTGGGCGCTGTCCCTCAGCTCTTCAGCTCAAGGCGAGCGCTCTACCACTTGAGCTACAGCGCCACTTCCGGTTTTCTGGTGGTTTATTGGAGATAGGCGTCTCACGGTCTCTCCTGCCCGGGCTGGCTTTGAACCGCGATCCTCAGATCTCAGCCTCCTGAGTAGCTAGGATTACAGGCGTGAGCCACCAGCGCCCGGCGTTGTCCTTGAGTTCTTTGCACTACCACTTTCAGCCACAGCACCACTTCCAGTTTTCTGGTGGCTAATTGGAGATAAGAGTCTCACAGACTTTCCTGCTTGGGCTGGCTTTGAACTGTGATCCTCAAATCTCACCCCCTGAGTACCTAGGATTCCAGGGGTGAGCTGCCAGCACCCAACTTAATATATGCTTTTAAACAGTAACGTGTAAGGCTGCAAGAGGGCTCTGTTTCCAAGACTAGAGGCATCATCTCAGGACCCCTGTGCATACATCACCTTGGTGTTAAGAGTTCACACAGTTTTATGTGGGATTTTATTTTGTTCTTATACACTATAAGTGAGTAAGTGAGCAGACAGTCTGCTTGAGAATGGAGTGTGCGCCATCTGCCTTTCCATTGGATGTGAGTGGTGCTGAAGCTTGCACTGGTGTTGTGCTGCTCGGGTCAGAGCAGCTGGCCTTTCCTTCACCTCCTAACTCCCCCCAATCCCAAAGCTGCTGCTGCACTTACACAAGGGCCCTGAAACCTTGCTGTTCTTACTGTATTTTGTGCTGTTTCTGAAGTGGTGTGTTCTGGTCGCTGCTTCTGTTACAGGCTTGGACCTCATAGGAAGTCAGTAGGGTGGCCTCTGTGGCCAGGCTGCCCAGCTGCCTGCTCAGATCCTGGCCTCACCCTCCTGCCCCGTCATCTCCTGTGGGGAGTGTCAGTGCTGCTGGGGGGCTTTCGTCCTGGTGCGTGCTGCGCTTGCCTTAGTGAGCCTCGCGACGGGGCTGCTAGCCACCTGGGCCTCAGATGTAACACAGTCAGCTAAAACGTCTAAAGGAAATGGAAGTCCAGATTCACTCCTCAGTCACACTCACCCGCTTTCCAGCATCCACAGTGCCCCGTGGTGCAGCGTGGCCATGGTTGCCTTGAAGAGCACTAGCAGGCAACAGGGCAATGGCTCACTTCCAGCAGCTTTGGACAAAGTGTTCCCCGTTTCTAAGCAGTTTCATCTTACTTAGGGGTCTCCAGAGTACAGTCTGTTGTTCTCACTGACTAGCCCGGCATGGCCAGCGTATTTCCATTAGGGTGGGGGGTTCCTTCCCCACAGGTACTGTCTACAAGTACCCACCCCAGAGCAACTCCAGCTGGAACGCACATTGCAGCACTGAGCGTTTTATGTAAGCATTCGGCTTTCCAAGACCACTGGGACAGGCTTAGGCCTTTTGTTCTCCTGGGATTTTTCTCCCAAAGCTAAGGAAGTGGCCTGTGATCAGTAGTAATGTCTTGTCAAAACACATTCCAGGACTGGGGATGTGACTTGCCTAGCATGCATGAAATCCTGGCTTTGATTCCTCAGTACCATCTATACAGAAAAAGCTGGAAGTGGCACTGTGGCTCAAGTGAGCACAAAGAGGCTCAGGGACAGCGCCCAAGCCCTGAGTTCAAGCCCTGGGACTGGCAAAAAAAAATCTGAGAACTAATTGGTACCAGGAATTACTGTCCTGGTGTTCTTTAGTTCTAAGCTTCCTTGTTTCTATCAGGAAAGAATCACATCCACAAGAAAACAGATGCCTTTAGCAGTGCAGCTTCATGTTGAAATGACTTTCCGGTTGGAAACGCCAGTGTGGTTCTATGGGGACCTCTGCCTGCGCCAGGACCCGAAGCCGGTGCCTCCTCTCCAGGCACGTGACCACGAGGGGCTCAGAGGCCGGCTCGAATTTGTTGGCAAACAGAGAAGGCGATTGGATGATCCAGGGCAGGTCTCCTGGCCCGTAGACACAGGTGTCTTGGACATAGTGGCCTGCAGAGAGAACACAGAATCTCAGCTGCCTTTGTTCCACCAGCTGTTCCCTCTGCAGAGAAGTGCTATATGCCCCTTCTGATGTCACTGTAAGGCTCTGGGCTTCACAGTTCAGTTAAAAACCATCTGTTTTGATTAGGTCCTTTGTGCCAGGAATTTCTATAATGTTCTCTCCAGGTGAATCCTGTGTCAGATTCACTGACCTGGGCACTGGGAGATGAGCTGGCACGTACCTGCTGCCTGGCAAAACAAGTCCCCCCTCATCTAACTCCCCTTGCTCAGTCTTTTCCTTGGTCATGGGCAGTTCATCAGGGTGCTAGTTTTAATAAGTCATTGCTTCTGGCTTTATTGGTTTTTCTGAGTGACTGTTGGATGTAGGGGTAAATAATTAAAATTGGAATTTGAATCCAGTGAGATTCCTTTGACCAACTCCAAAGCACTTTTTAGTGCCTCTCGCTGCACTTGGCCTGCTCCTCGCTCTCTGTTGTCAGCGCCTCTGGGGAGGGGCCGAGCTAATGGCTCCTTCCTGCACTGTCTCCACCGCAGCCCAATCATCAGAAGTCCCCTCTCTCACAACCTCCCTCAGGAAATACTTAAAGGAGAAGGGGAGCGTGGCAAGAAGAAGCTGAGACAATCCAGAGGAGCACTCCTCCAGCGGCCTATCTGTGTGAAGAGTCAGGGCTGGCACATGGTCAAGTTGAGGGGTGGCAGCCGCTATCACGGGTGCTTTCCTAACTGACACATTCAAGTAGAGACATGGTCACCTGTTAAGTCAGGAAAGTGAAGGTCGCAGCCTGGAGGCTCGGGCCCAATGGAAAGTAATCACTGCACCGTGATTCTGTGTGACTGGGTGAATTTAGATCACGGGTACAGAGGGCACGCCCAAGTTGTATGAGACTGCTGGGGAGCAAGAGGACCCCTTGTCACCGACTACAGAGCAGCAGCTATCTCTGCGCAGCATTGGTCTCTGCGCAGCATTGGTCTGGAAGCCGTGGCTACAGGAAGCGTGTCTCTGTCCGTCTCACATGCTAGTCGACAAATCAGAGCACAGGACTCACTTTCTTCAGTGCTTGAGTTGGAATTGTAGGAGCAGGTAGAAAGAACCAGATCATAATTTGTTTTTGTTTGTTTGTTTGTTTGTTTTGGGTCCAGTCGTGAGGCCTGAACTCTGGGCCTGGGCGCTGTCCCTGAGCTCTTCATCTCAAGGCTAGCGCTCTACCACTTGAGCCACAACACCACTTCTGGCTTTTTTTTTTCTTTTTGCTTATGTGGTGCTGAGGAATCGAACCCAGGGCCTCAGCCATGCAAGGCAAGCGCCCTACCACTGAGCTACCTTCCCAGCCCCCATAATGTTGTTTAAAAACTAGCTGGGGGCTGGGAAGGTGGCTCAGTGGTAGAGCGCTTGCCTTGCATGCATGAGGCCCTGGGTTCGATTCCTCAGCACCACATAAGCAAAAAGA
>NW_012267291.1:2407226-2427145 GCF_000151885.1 Dipodomys ordii | reverse complement strand
ACAAACCCATCACTGGTGTGGGCATGTCCCCTTATTATAGAGCCTTGTGAAGCGTCAGGGCCTTTGCACAAACCCATCACTGGTGTGGGCATGTCTCCTTATTATAGGGCCCTCACGGTCATGCCTGGCAGTAGTGGCTGCCCAGTGGTATTTACCAAACGGGTGAAAACAGGGAGAATTCCCAAAGACATATGGCCGGGATTTTCAAAGGCTCTATCTGAGGAGAAGCAAAAAATGCCAGTACTTCTGTAGTGGAGACTAAAGCAGCCAGGTGGCGGGGGGATGTGGCTGTCCTAAAGCCAAAGACCCACCTGCGCTCCCCAGGGAAAGATCAAGCAAGAGAATTTCAACAAAGCCTTCAGAAAACAGCTGAATAGAAAAAACAATCTCCATTAAGAATAACTCCCTCCACTAAAATGGGGCTGCTAAAATCTCAAAAAGCAAGCATTTTTATAAAACACTTTCCCTATGAATGTGTGAACTTCTCCCCAGCCAGTCCACACCGATTAGTTCAGGGCCTACATTTCAACATCTGTACTTTGCTGTTGAATTATGGTAATAGTCTTTCATCATACATGAAAGATTTAGCCAACAATTTGTTAAGTATGTGTTTTGATCAGATATTTTTGGGGCTTATACCAAGCTTTACATTTATTTTACAGCTAATACAAGGAGGCAGTTGGAGAAATATTGAACCAGAACCCTTGGTAGAAAGCAATGAAGGAAATGAGAGAAGAAGTCACCTTGAAAAGAATAATGCTAGGAAAGCCACATGACAGAGAAAAACAAATTATGTTTGCATCAATAGTACAAAATAATGTTGTTCATTCCAGCATAAGTTAGCCTTCAGTGTCCAGAGATATGGGACCCAATGCACATGAAGGCCAGGAAGGAACTTTTCTTATTTTGGATACAGCTATTCCACTATTATGGTATATATTATAGATCATGGAATACTTTCTTAGAAACAATGTTACAGGTCAAATGTCCACAATTTTTGAATAATTAAGGATAAAAATTAAAGCCAAATGAAGCAAACAAAAAAAGCCCCCACTTGACTGCAAGTGGCTCATACTTGTAATCCTGTAACTCAGGAGGCTGAGATCTGAGGACAGGTTCAAAGCCAGCCTGGGCAGACAGGCCCAGGTTACTTGTGATTCTAGCTACCCAGGAGGCTGACATCTGGGGATCCAAGTTCCAATCCAGCCCATGAAGATTACCAATTATACAGCAAAAGGCCAGAAGTATACTTAAGTATACTTAAGCCTGTAGCTTAAGTGGTAGAGTGCCAGCCTTGAGCAAAATAGCTAAACAAGAGCTTGGGGACCTGAGTTCAAGCCCCAGTACTGGCACAAGAACAGGCACAGGGGGAGAGGGGGGAAAGGAGGGGAGGATAGAAGCCCTGCCCCTGGCCTCTGCTCTGAACAGACATCTGTGTGGTCAGTCTTCTTACCTTTGAGTCGGCTCAGGGTCACCCAGTAATGCTGCTCTGGGCTGTGGCTGTCTCTGGCCCACTGCAGCATGTCTTTTGCACGGCTGTCGGTCAGTATGAACTCCACAAACTTCCTTGTAAGCAAGTAGTAGGCACTTCCAAAGTAAATGGTTACGTTGTGTGGTGGCTTGCGCTCCAATTCTTCATTTGGAGATAAATGGATACTCCCTTCCGTGCGGGACTCTGGAAGCCCTAGGCCCGGCGGGGGTGGGGGGCGCGCTGTTTGGGCCACTCTGGGAGTGATGTTTTTATCTTTCCACTTGCTTTTGAGGTAGTGGATGATTTCTCTGTTGGTTTTGATGGGGAAATCCTGGTCACAAAGATTGATGACATATCTCCATCGCAGTTTGGATTGGACCAGATCTTTCATACAGCTAATATCCGCCTGCAGTCTCGCAAGGTTGCTGTAAACCGCCTTTTGTGTCTGTGATGGAATAAAGATGTTTTCGAAGCAGTTGGCTAGGGTCTGCACCATCCTCGTGTACTTCCTTGGGGCCTTTTCATGCACATGAATACAGTAAACATTTTGTGGTGCGTAGATAGCCCTGAGGAGCTGCACAAACATGGCCGGCTCCTCGTGAAAGGTGATGATGTAGGCCAGCGAGAAGTTCCCCTCCTCTGCGGAGAGAGGTGTGGTGATGAAGCGCAGCCCCCGGGAAATCTGGGAGCAGTTTCCCGCTTTGTGTACATACCCAAGGATGTGGGATGTGGGTGGGTTTTTGCAGAATCTGGCAATCTGGGGGGCTGCTTTCTTCCCTTCAAATAAAGCTGAGCACAGTTCATCGGGATAAAAGCCGCATTCCACGGCGGCCCGGTGGGTGAGCTCTGCCTCAGCAGCCTCCGGAGCAGAGCTCCTTAAATACAGGAAGATGGAGATGCAGACAGCCACGCACACGAGCAGCCCAGGCTTTGTGGCTCGAAGCTGGCCCATGCCTGGCGCTCCCAGTGCATTCTTTTTGTGTGTGTGTGTCCGTCCTGGGGCCTGAACTCTGGGCCTGGGCGCTATCCCTCAGCTCTTCAGCTCAAGGTGAGCGCTCTACCACTTGAGCTACAGTGCCACTTCCATTTTTTTCTGGTGGTTGATTGGAGATAGGATCTCACAGTCTTTCCTGCTGGCTTTGACCGAGATCCTCAAATCTCAGCCTCCTGAGTAGCTAGGATTACAGGCCTGAGCCACCAGCGCCCGGCTCCCAGTGCATTCTTCTGACCATAGTTTGGGTGTTTTCCTCTGCACTTCCTAGAAGAACCAGAGACAGCACTGGTGAGTGTCCTTACCTTTCCCAGCTTTACCGCAGCTGCCAGTCCATGTGTCTGTCAAGTGGAGAGCTTGACCAGATGTCTCTTTTGAGATGGGGTTTTGTTCTGCTGTCCAAGTTGACCTCAAACTCCTGTCCTCCAGTGACCCCCTGCCTCAGCTGCCTCCAGAGCTGTGACTAGAGGTGGTACTCCCACGCCCAGCTATGTGCATGTCTATATAAATACCAACGCCACAGTCAGGTGAGCGTTTTCTCCACCCCTGAGAGTTGCTTTGTGCCTCTTTTAGTGCAGCCCTCCTCCTGCCCCCATCTCTGGACCTCCCCAGATTCCTGTGCACATTGTGTCATGTATATAGTGTGCACGTCTCTCCTGGCCTTCACCTGTAACACTGACTCTGAACTCATCCTTATGATTGCATTACGTTTATCATCAGTACTGGGATTTGAACTCAGAGTGCTGAGCTTACTAGGAAGATGCTCTCCTGCTTGAGTCCCATTTCCAGCCCTTTTTGGTGGTGGATGGGGGGCTAGAAGTGGAATCTAAGGCCCTCACACGCCAGGCCAGTGCTGTGCCGCTGAGCTACATCCTTATGCACTCAGGCCCAGTTTTCGTATTCATTCAGCTGCTTGTGGACATTTCAGTATTTCTAGGTTTTGAACATTGCGATTATACAGTGAGCATTGAGCGTGAGTCTGTGTGTGGCGGAAAGATACTTCTTTTTCCTTGGGTGAATGTCAGGTAGTGAAGTGGTTGGCTCATGTGTCATGTTTCCACCCGGGCACCGGTGGCTCACGCCTGTCATCCTAGCTACTCAGGAGGCTGAGATCTGAGGCTTGCCGTTCAAAGCCAGCCCGGGCAGGAAAGTCCATGAGACTCTTATCACTCAGAAAACGGGAAGTGGTGCTGTGGCTCAAGTGGTGGAGCACTCACCTTGAGATGAAGAGCTGAGGGACAGCGCCCAGGCCCAGAGTTCAAGCCCCACGACTAACCAAAAAAAAAAAAAAAAAGAAACTGCAAGTGTTTCCCAAAGTGCTTGCAGCAGCAGACAGCTGTGTCAGCACTGGGTGTGGTTGGCTGTTGCCAGGATGACCCTCTAATCTGAGCAGTGGTTCCCAAGAATGATAGGTGTGGAGCCTGGGGTGTACGCAGTGCCTGCTCCATCTTCCAGTAACGGAAATGACATGAAGCGTTGTGTGGCCATCGCAGATACAAGCCTGCTGGCACGAGGGCATGAGTTGTTTCTAGGGAGGACCTGCTCGATTGCAGACAAGATAGGGTCCTGTCCTCATCACTGGAGGCTAGCATGGGGCCTGCCCGACCTCCAGTGGCTCCTTGGTGGGCGTGGCAGAAGGGCAGTGGTGGTATCTGTGGGTGCCACCTTCCTGGCCTGGTCATTGTCCTTGGGCTCAGGAAAGAGGTGGGGCTGCGCCTCCATGACTGGCACCTCGGCTTCCATAACAAGTAAAAAGCCTGTTGCCTTTTTTTTCTTTTGGTCAGTTGTGGAGCTTGAACTCGGAGCCTGTGTGCTGTCCCTGATACCTTTTGCGCTCTACTGCTTTGAGCCATAGTTCTACTTCCAGTTTTTGAGTGGTTACTTGGAGATAGGAGTCTCACTGGGACTTTTCTGCCTGGTCTGGCTTCCAGCTTCGCCCCTCAGAGCTCAGGCCTGAGCCACCGGCGCCTGGCAAGCCTGTTGTCTTGACTGGTGTTTCCCTCAGATGTGGCAGCACTTTCTTGTCTCTCCCGTCACCATTACAAATGTTATTTGGAGAAAGTATTCCAGGTTATCCTTGGGTTCTTAAGTTCTGACACAATAAAAACTGGGTGCTGGTGGCTCACACCACGAAGTGGCACTGTGGCCCAAGAGGTAGAATGTTAGCCCTGAGCAAAAGGAGGTTGGGGACAGCCCCCAGGCCCAGAGTTCAAGCTTCGGGACCGGCAAAAAAAAAAAAAAAAACAGAAAACCCCAAAACTAATTGTATGTTGGTTGTGTTTTTTATGGTACTGGGGATAGAACTCAGGGCTTGTGCTTGCTAGGCTGGGGCTCTACCACATGAGCCTTGCCTCCAGCCCCTTTTTCCAGGTAGGGTCTCAGTTTATGCCCAGCATGGGCTGTGGTTCTAGTTCTGATGGTTGGGATGCCAGGCACGCACCGCTGTACTGTGTCATTTTGCTGCCCCTGTAGCGGGGTGACAGCACTGGAAACACAGTTTCCAGTTGAGGGAAACACAGGCTTGTGAGCTTTTGTCTCCGGGCTGCCCTCAAACCACGCAGTGCCCAGGCTGTACCTCCCAGATAGCTAGGAGTAGGCTTGAGCGCTGTGCCTGGCTTGGATTTTCTAATGTTGCATTTACTTTTACTGTAATTTCTTTTTACCCAACAGGCTTAGGGAGTGAGAGGTAGCTGTTCCCCAAATGTCAAGGGGTGGAGTATTTTGTGATGATTCAGTAAATGTTCCTTATGCCAAACGTCAAACTTCACAGCCTACTTGGAAAGACCTGTTATGAAATTCTAGTACTTGCCTGCACAAACCTAACACTCCCACTTATAGTTTGCATATTTTCTATCTCATCTCTAAACTAAGCAAATCCACCTTAGATACAGAACTTGCCCGGGAAGGAGACTGTTTAAATGCAGTAGGGGTCTGCTCTCCCCGGAGGTGGGGAGTGGAGGGGAGGAGGTGGGGTTTTATTCCCTTCTCCTGGTTCCCTTCCTGCTGCAGAGGTCCTGCGTCCCTGTGCATGCAGGTGACGCATAGACCTGGCGTAGACCCCACCCCGGGCGGCATTCTCAGCCGTTTCCATAACGCACAGAGGAGCCTCTTCTGGGTGGCCTGTCCTTGGGGCAGCTGACTTCTGCAGAACCGGGAGGGCGGTGGCTTAGGTGTCAGCTTGTCACAGCCCCCACAGTGGCCACGACATCTGTTCCAGGCTCACTTTGAATTTGGGATCCACATCTGCCCGAGCACCTGAGGCGAGGCCTCCACCAATCTGTCTTAACTTGCTGCTTCAGCCACTTTGGACTGCTGGGGGGGGGGGGGCGGTTCTATACTGTGATTGCAACATTTTTAGCCATAATGAAGGTGCATTTAGTAAACGGGAATTCCCCCCCCTCATGGGGAATATACATTCCTTAAAAACAGTTCTGCCTGGGCTGGGAATGTGGTTGAGTGCTTGCCTAGCATGCATGAAGCCCTGGGTTCCGTTCCTCAGTACCACAGACAGAAAAAGGAGGAAGTGGCACGGAGGCTCACGTGTTAACGAGCACTAGCCTTGAGCAAAAGAAGCTCGGGGACAGCCCAGGTCCGAAGTTCAAGCCCTAGGACAGGCAAAAAAACAAAAATAGCCCTGCCTGGTGCTGGCGGCTCACACCTGTGCTGCTCGCTATGCAAAGGCTGAGAACTGAGGATTACGGTTCGAAGCCAGTCTCGATAGGAAAGTTCATAAGACTTCTCTCCAATTAATCACACCAAAAACAGCAGAAAGTGGAGCTGTGGCTCAAGGGGCAGAGCCCTAGACTTGAGCAAAAGAGCTCAGTCCTGAGTTCAACCCCCCCCACACACACACACATACACACTAGACTTGAGCAAAAAAGCTCAGTCCTGAGTTCAAGCCCCAAGACTGGCGCGCGCGCGCGCGCGCGCACACACACACACACACACACACACACACACACACACAGAGCCATTCTTTAAATGGAATGATCGGTGGTTCTGCCTTGGTGAGAACTCCACAGACGCAGAGCGTGTGGTGAGGGAAAGGTTCCCGCATGCCTGCATTCCAAGTCTGCCTGATGTTCAGGCATCCTATTCTAGTGCCACAGAGGGACCAAGAAAGACAGGCATGGTTGTGCCCCCCTGTAGTCCCGGGCCTGGCCCTCCTGCCTCAGCCTCCCAGCACTGGCCGCCCGGGGAGAGCCTGCCATTCAGTCACAGCAGGTAGCAGGCACTTACCACCGGATCTGCCGCTGCGCACGGGGTGAGAGGCTCTGCTGGTGCCGGCCACCGCCCTGCCGCTCTCCTGCTCGTGGAGTTGCCTGGCAGGCCGCGCTGCCTCTGCCTCCCCCGGGGCACCGGGCGCCTGTCACGCGGGGATGCCGCAGGCGATGCTGCCGTGGCTTCTCTGAGCTTCCTCAGAGCTGGGTAAACAAAGCGCTGCACCAGGACAGCCGGCCCTGGGGACAGCCACAGCCACCCTCGGGGTCTGAGACTGCGGGCTGGGCTGGGCTGGGCTGAGCTGAGCTGAGCGCGCGGCTTTCCTGCTTGGTAAAGTCTACTCTAGTCACGTGTATGGGTTCCTAAGGAGAGGGGGGAGAGCTGGCGATTCCCGCTGACCAGAGAGCCTGAGCCGCACTACTCCAGAGCTCACGTGTACATGGCGGGGGGCCACATGTGTGGCCATGGTGGGGCGTCTGGGTACCCACCCCTCCTCAGGCTTTGTGAGCAAGGCCAGGGCTGGAAGCCCCGTAGCATGGCGCTGGCGCTGGCCCTTGACCCGTCAGCAGTTATGGAGCGGCCTGTGGGCAGAACCCGGGCCACCACCAGGCGGAGGAGCACCGAGGAAGAGCGCAGGTGCTCCCCAAGGCAGACAGGTCTACGCTCACAGCCACGCACGCCCTCTGCCGGGGGCGGACAGGTATATGACAGAACAGCAGTGCCACACAGGTGGCACTTGGGTCAGACACTAACAGCAGCTGTGAACCACGTAGGTGTAGCACACACGCGCCCGTGTCCACCACACTTCCCTCTTGACATTTCCCGACTCTTTTTTAAAAAAGCATTTATAAGAAAAATTACGACCTAGAGCCAGGCATTGTGGCACAGCTCTATAATCCCAGCACCCTGGAGGCAGGCCTGGGCTGCCTCCTGGGAGGAAGGTACAGGCAAGGCAGCCTGTGCAGTGTGCTGAAACCGCCTCAGATAAGAACACAAAGGACCAGCTTGGAGCTGGCTGGCTTGGCTTGCCTTTGAATGAATCTGCAGAGCTAAGGCGTGCACCGCTTTTCAGTAAGTGCTGTGATTTCTGCCCCGTTTAGTGGTATCTACGGAACATGTGACCAAAATAAAGCAAACGTTGACATTCCTATAGAGCCCACTGTGCAGGTAGCATTAGCGGAGAAAGTCCTAACTGCAGGGGGTGGGAGGGGAGGGGCGAGGGAGGTCAGGGGCCGCAGCCATGGAGAAGGCCGGGAGCAGTGGTGATCTGACCCACGGTCTTCCCCCTCGCCCTGCAGTGCGGGACCGCGTTCCAGGACGACGACGTCATCGTGCTCAACGGCACCAAGGAGGATGTGGAGGAGCTCCAGACGAGGATGGAGGAGCGGCGGCTGCGGGCCAGGCTGGAGAAGGTGAGACGCGTGGGCATGGGCTGTGGGCCGGGGCGGCCGGGTGAGCCAGCGCTCCCCAGAGCCCGCCCCCGCCCTCACCCAGGCTGCTGGCAGCTTCTGAGCGCGTGGGTCCTGCCCGTGCCGGGCACCGTGGTACCCGTCCACACTTGGCCCCACCACGAGTGACAGCGTAGACAGCGCCCCACACAGGGCGCACAGCGGCCGGGTCGTGCGGGGAGGGGGCAGTCTCGGCGCCGGGACGTGGAAGCGCTGCCTGACGACACCGTGACGACAGGGCTGGGGCGCGGCTCAGCAGGAGGCACCTGCCTGGCAGGAGGAGCCTGAGCTCAAGCCTCAGAGCTGCCCAGGAAGAGGGGCCGAGGCCAGCAGCGCATTTCATACAACGATTCACTGAGTAGGCACAGATACTAGCTAGCTAGTGCAGATATTTTATGAGCAGCACCCAGCCCTGAGTTCAAGTGCGCATGCACGAACAAACACACACGAGGGGGTAATTGAACACTGAAGAAGCTACTGGGGTTTTCGTGGAGTTCTGTCCCATTTACTTGAGCACATTTCCCTGTCCCAGGCTTCCTGCCGATTGGTCAGAGCTCAGCGGAAGTGACTGGCCCTCCGCACACATGCCGCCCCGTCCCTCCCGGCAGTGGGGACGGCTGGCGTCGGCCTGGTTTACAGGTGCCACCCCTCCGTGGAGGTCGTCTGAAATAATGTGGCTCTCTGGCCTTGCTACCACCACAAAAGTGACATCTTAGTAAACTAAACAAACGCAGTCCTGTCTCCGCAGTTGAGTCAGTGCAGACGTGGCTATATGATTTTAAATGGCACCATTCTTGATGATCAGCAACTAACATATCACAATTCTAGTGCCTAAGAACCTAACCAGAGCCAGCCGCTGCAATCCTAGCTACTCTGGTGGCTGAGCTCTGAGGATCGTGGCTCAAAGGAAAATCTGGCTGTGAGAGTCTGATCTCCAATTAACCACCAGAAAATCAGAAGTGGAGCTTGGCTCAAAGTGGTAGAGTGGTAGCCTTGAGCAAAAAGAGCTCAGGGGCAACAGCTAGGCCCTGGGTTTAAGTCCCAGGAATGACTGACAAAAAAAAAAGCTGGAAGTAATTGAGAGCTTTGGACGTAGTCTATGGACATAGCCCATGCTGGGCTGCTGTGCTGCTGGGCTGCGCACCCGCGTTGCTCTGCCCGCTGTGGGCAGTGGTCCCCAGTGGGCACTGAAGGGCACTGGCGTCCTGTCCCAGCAGGAGGCCCTCGCGCAGACCCGCATGCACATGGAGGCTTGGGTCAGAGTTGACCGGTGCCAGCGCCGGGTTTGCTGTGCCAAGACCACTGGCCACAAGGAGGCTCGGCGCCACAGCCACGTCTAATGCTTCCCCCACTTCTCTCCTCTTGCAGAAAACCAAGAAGCCCAAGGGCGTGGAATGTGCTTCGAAGGCGGGAGCCACCGAAGGTGAGTGCTAGGGCTAGAACAGCAGCACCTCGGCCTGCGGCCCGCGGCCCGCAGCCCACAGCCCACACAACAGCCCGCTTTGCTGGGTTTGTGTTTCTTTTCCAGAATGCCCAGGGCCATCCAAAGTGAAGCCTGGCAGGGCCGAGGAAAGCGGCTCCGACCCCAAAGAGAAGCCAGCCTCAGCCCCCAAAAGTGCAGGTGAGTCCCACGGAGGAGCTGGGGGTGGAAGGCCTGCGGCCACGCGAGAAAGTGAGTGCAAAAAGCAGCTTGTCCCGGGCGCTGTCCCAGGTGGTGACTGTGTGTGGCCAGAGGCCACCCGGCCGACTCAGACACGCTCGGTGCCCTGTGCACGGCTCGGGACAGTGGCCGCCTCCTGGTCTCGGCACAGCCGGCTCCACCGGTGCCACGCAGTCCTCTCCAGCCCCTGCCCCAACCCTGACATTTACCACCCCCACTTCAAGCAAACAGCATTCGCTTCACAGGTGCAGCCGGCCCACAGCTCACGCAGTTTAAGCTGTGGGCTGTGCGGCGCCTGCCTGCAGAGCGCCCAGCGCGGGGCGTCCTGGGAGGGAGCCGCCCCGGGCCCGGCCATCGCAGCCAGTGGCACATTCACAGCGGGAGCCATGGCCACTGCTCGGGAGATGCCAGCCAGGCGCGGGCCAGCACTCCCGCCGGCCAGGACCCGCCTGACCTTCAGCCGTGAAAGTTGGGCCATTTCTTTTCTAGCCACTAATGGAGGTGCTCCTGGAAAAGCTGGGAAGGCAGCGCCGGGAGCCGTGAAAAGATCCATTGCCGACAGCGAGGAGTCGGAAGCCTACAAGTCACTCTTCACCACACACAGCTCCGCCAAACGCTCCAAGGAGGAGTCTGCGCACTGGGTCACCCACACGTCCTACTGCTTCTGAGCAGCCCCGCCCCCCGGCCCACCTGCCCTGCGCGCTCGCGTGATAAATTGTCCTGCCACCCACCAGCCCCTGTGGTCCCTTTGAGCTCGGCCTCACTGCTTCCACCGCCACGTGCTGTCTCCTTTCCACACCACAACATCGCGGCCGCTGCGTGGCTGCTTCGGTAGTGAAAGGCCCAGGTTTCTTGCGTGCGTGGACAGCCCTGCCATGGAGGCCATAGCGCCCACAGTCCCCAGGAGAAACTGAGGCTGGGACCCAGGCTGTGGCCTCACCGCTGGCACCCCCCCCACCCACCGCCAGGGCCCACCTGGCACTCGGTGTCATCTGGAGAGAACCAAGATCAGTTGGGCACCTGGTGGTATGGTACCGAATAAAGCAGGTCTGCTGTTCTCCTGCTGGCTCTCCTGTCCCCCCCCCCATCACCCCCAGGAGTGGGTGCTGCCTCTCCTCGCCTCTCCCTCCACACAGGTGGGCAGGGGAGACCCTACATACATAGAGAGTATGAAGCCAGGCACTGGTGGCTCACGCCTGTAATCCCAGCTACTGAGGAGGCTGAGATCTGAGGATCTCGGTTCAAAGGCAGCCCGGGCAAGGGAAGTCCTTGGAGACTCTTATCTCCAGTAAACTGCCAGAAAACCAAAAGTGGCGCTGTGGCTCAAGTGGTAGAGTGCTTGCCTTGAGCTGAAGAGCTGAGGGACAGCGCCCCGGCCCACAGTTCAAGCCCCACAACTGACCAAAAAAAAAAGTGTGAGTATAAGGGGGTGTGGTGCAGGGGTGCACTCCCCAGTGCTGCTAGCCTCAGTGCTGTGTTAGGGGCGGGAGGAAGGCTTGGAGTCTTCGCTTCGTAGCCCTCCTGACTGCTGGCACTGGAGGTGTGCGATTCCTTCCTTCACTTGCGCCTCGCTTCTATTCTGGTGGACTGTTGGCCACATCCAATGTTTCCCACTGGCCCGCTCAGTGTCCAGAGTCTTGCGTCCATCTCAAAGCCCTGACCTCAGACATCTCGTAGGCTTTGCCCTAGTCCAGGCCGTGCAGTGCGGGAGGCCAGGGACTTTCTTCAGAGAGCCCAGCCTTTGGGTTAGCGGAAGCTTGCTTCTCAGGCCATTTCCCCACACAGGGAGCACTGTGCCCAGAGCCTGGCGCACACCTCCACAAGGCAGCGGCGGTGAAGGGTCAGGAGCCGCCCTGCGCTCAGGCCGCCTGTCCGGTCCTTGGCCGGCTTCCTCCTGGGTCCCACAGCCCAGGCAGGTGAGAAACCATGTCCGATTGGTTAGCGGAGCTGCGCGTGCGCACAGTCCTGCCTGGTGGGGGTGGGGGAGGGAGGGAAGGCCCTCCTGCTCCGCCAGACCCCCGGAGGAAGCCCTCCGTGCCTCAGCGGTGCAGACAGGTGACCCTGCGCCCCCTCTGCCAGTGGCTGCACGGCTGTCCACCTGTGCCCCGTGTCGGGGTCCACACGCAGGCCAGGGGGTCAGCCCCTCTCCCCTGGCCTGGCGCTCTCGCACCACACCTGAGCCTCCAGCCGAGTTAGAACCCGCCCGCCCCGCTGCCCTCCTGCGCTCTGTCTTTGAGGGGGAGCGGTCCTGGGCTTGAACTCAAGGCCTCTCACCACGCTTCAGCTCAACCATCTGAGCCACACCTCTAGTCTCCCCCGCCTTTTCCCCCTTGTTTCTCCTGCTCTCTGTGCTGGGTACTATCCCTGAGCTTTTCTGCTCAAGGCCAACAGTGTGGAATCATGGCAGCACTTCTGTCATTTTCTGAGTAGTTTACTGGGGTAAGAGTCTCACGGACTTTCCCAGCTGGCCTTGAACTATGATCCTCAGATCTCAGCCTCCTGAGTAGCTGAGATGACAGGCACTTGAGCCGTGGGTGCCCACCTTCCTGGTTATTTATTTTGCCAGTCCTGGGGCTTGAACTCAGGGCCTAGGCACTGTCCCTGAGCCTCTTCGTGCTCAAGGCTAGCGCTCTACCACCTGAGCCACAGCGCCACTTCCTGCTTGTTCTGTGTGTGTGGTGCTGAGGAATCGAACCCAGGGCCTCATGCATGCTAGGCAAGTACTTCACCACTAAGCCACCTTCCCAGCGCTCCTGGTTATTTCTGAGATAGGGTCTTGTGAACATTTCTGCCCTGCCTGGCCTCAAGCCACCTGCTCCTAGCCTGAGTATCTAGGACCACAGCACGAGCCACCAGCACCTAGCTCTTATGACCATTTTAATGAATTGTGATGTTTGGGAGCAGGCTGGCCTTGAACTCACGCCTCCTGCGTGCTGGGATGACAGGTGAGTGGGCTCAGTGCTCCCAGGGTCACCCCGCAGATGGGGCTGGGCAGGCGGGGAGGGGCTGTGGGTGCAGCGATGGCTGTACATGGCCTAGGAGAGCAGCCGCTGCCCCCTGAACTTTGTGCTTTCTAAGACACAGATCTACACCGGAACACTGGCAAGTGGAGGTTGGGCATCGGCGGCCCCTTCCACAGCGGTGGGGCGCGTGGTGCCAGCTCACAAACCGCCCAGCAGAGTGCCAGGCTCAGAATAGGGGCGGCCGACTTGCCCTCCCTTCTATGGCTTCTAGAACTTTCTCCGCAAGTCCTGTTCCCAGGCTACCATGGCAATCCCTACTCTGCAGCCTGAAGGGGTCACAATGGCAGGGACTGCAGGCCAGGCCCTCTGTGACATCACGAGCGTCCAGCAGAAGCTGCCCAGCCCCCGGCGCCAAGCCAACAGACCCACCATGAGCGGCGCCCTGCCCCAGCTCTGCCCACCATGCGGACGCTGAGATGGCTCCTGTTCTTCCCCCTCTGCCTCTCCTGCGGCTGCGCCTTCATGTTCTCGTCGCTGAGGGAGATGGCCAGAGAGCCCCAGGGGAAGGCGCCCTGCGGAGGGCACTTCCGGATCAGGCAGAACCTTCCAGAGCACGCCCAAGGCTGGCTTGGGAGCAAATGGCTCTGGCTTTTTTTCGTTGTTGTGCTGTATGTGATACTGAAGTTTCGAGGAGAGAGTGAGAAGAGTAAGGTGAGGAGGGTGCCATTTTTACCCCCAGTCCTGGGCCTTGAACCCTGGCCCTGGCCCTGGGCTCTCTACCGCTCGAGCCACACACACCTCCAACTTCTGGCTTTCTTAGGGGCTCACTGGAGATGAGAACCTCAGACTTTGATGCCCGGGCTGGCTTCAAACTGTGAGCCTCAGATCTCGGCCTCCTGCGTAGCAAGGAGGGCAGCCGTGAGCCCAGTTTTCAGTCCCAGAAATCTCTGGCCGGTCCAGGCATGACTGGGGATAAATTTCAAAGGGGGGAGGGAGTAGCTGCCCCATCCTTGTAAACCCTGGGCCGTGCGCTTCGTGAAGCCTATAGGGTGTCCCAAGCCCACCGAGGCTGGGACATTTGTATTGACTTGGTTAATGGCTCACAATTTGGCATACCAAGTTACTCCTTTTTTCCAAATGGAGGATAAAGAATGGACAGGGCTGGGAACATGGCTTCATGGTACAGTGCTCACCTAGCATGCACGAAGCCCAGGGTTTGATTCCTCAGTTCCACATGCACAGAAAAAGCCAGAAGTGGCACTGTGGCTCAAGTGGTAGAGTGCCAGCCTTGAGCCAAAAAGAAGCTCAGGAACAGTGTCCAGACCCTGAGTTCAAGCCCCAGGACTGGCAAAAAAAAATGTACAAGCCAGGCGCTGGTGGCTCACGCCTGTAATCCTAACTACTCAGGAGGCTGAGATCTGAGGATTGAGGTTCAAACTAGCCTGGGCAGGATTTTCCCTGAGACTTATCTCCAAAATACCACTAGAAAACTGGAAGTGGCGCTGTGGCTCAAGGGGTAGAGCACTAGCCTTGTGCTGAGGAGCACAAGGGCAGCGCCCAGGCCCAGAGTTCAAGTACCACAACCGACAAAAAAAAAATAATGCACAGTGTATTTTGAGCCAGAATTATTCATTCTTTTTTTTTTGGGGGGGAGGGTCCAGTTGTGGG
The DNA here is from genome assembly GCF_000151885.1 of Dipodomys ordii. NCBI lineage: Eukaryota > Metazoa > Chordata > Mammalia > Rodentia > Heteromyidae > Dipodomys > Dipodomys ordii. Next base: position 2,412,723 of record NW_012267291.1, on the reverse strand, counting down.
GCCTGAACTCTGAGCCTGGGCGCTGTCCCTCAGCTCTTCAGCTCAAGGCTAGCACTCTACCACTTGAGCCACAGCGCCACTTCCGGCTTGTTTCTTTTTGCTTATGTGGTGCTGAGGAATCGAACCCAGGGCCTCATGCATGCAAGGCAAGCACTCTACCTCTGAGCCACCTTCCCAGACCTGAGCCAGAATTATTCATAAAGCCAGGTTCGCCATCCTTGATTTTGTTGTTGTGGTTATGCGTATGTACATGCTGGTGCGAGGGCTTGAACTCAGGGCTTAAGCACTGTCCCTTGGCTGTTTGGCTCTAGGCTGGTACTCTACCACTTAAGCCCCAGCTTTCTTTTTTGCTGATTTCTTGGAGATAAGTTTGGCAGAACGTTTTCTACCTGGGCTGGCTTTGAGCCTGGATCCTCAGATCTCGGTCTCCTCCAGAGTAGCTGGGATTACAGGCGTGAACCATGGTGCCCGGCTGTGCCCTGGTTATTTAAGGTCTCACTTAGACTTGTGCATCTTGGACTCCGTCAGAATGTTCCCATCTTCCCAGTGAAGGTCGTGCAAGGCCTATACGTAGGGTTAATGGTACCTGCTGCTGGTCCCCAGAGTGGCTTGCCAGCCTTTTGAAGTTGAAAGGGGAAAGAGTGTCCTGGGCAGACACAAGGCTTCAGGACGCACTGCCCCTGCTGGCGAGAGACGCGAGCTTCCGTTAAGGGGCTGCTGTTCAACTCTGTGGTTACAGCTACTGTGCAAATGAAAGCATGGCTGGGTCCCCACAGATCTATAAAAAATCACTGGAGTCCGTGGCTCACACCTGTCATCCTAGCTACTCACGAGGCTGAGATCTGAGGATCCAGGTTCAAAGTCGGCCCAGGCAGGAAAATCCATGAGACGTATCTCCAACCACCAGAAAACCAAGTGGTAGAGCACTTGCCTTGAGCTAAAGAGCTCAGGGACAGCACCCAGGCCCAGAGTTCAAGCCCCACAACTAACAATAAAACAAAAACCAAAAACAAGCATGGCTGGGTCCCAATAACTCTATAAAAACCGTCAGAGCATCTAGGCCATGGTGGCTCACGCCTGTCAAACTAGCTATTCAGGAGGCTGAGATCTAGGATCCTAGTCAAAGCCAGCCTGGTCAGGAAAATCCATGAGACTTACCTCCAATTAACCAGACAAAAAGCTGGAAGTGGGGATGTGGCTCAAGGAGTAGAGCACCAGCCTTGAGCACAAAAGCTCAGGGACAGCATCCAGGCCCTGAGTTCAAGCCCCAGGACAGCACGAAACACAGATGGTGGGCCAGATTGGACCAGTTTTCCAAAACGTGGCCCAGAGCTGCATGGGAACTGTCCTGTCGGGCTGCCCTTCTTCACCCGTAGCGTGTCTTTGCAGGAGCAGAATATTTCCAGCCTTCGAGGCTGTCAATTCCGCTCGCCACTAAAGAAAAGTCCAAAGGCTTCCCCCACCAAAGACCATGCGTTTAACACGCTGACCCAGCTCGAGATGGACCTGGTGAAGTTTCTGTCCAGGGTGCGGAATCTGAAAGTCACCATGGCAACTGGAAGCCCCTCCAAGCTACAAAACCCAGAGCTGCCCCTGGACCCCCACAACAACATCACCATCTACGAGATCTGGGGGGAAGAGGAGTCCGAGTGAGTGGATTTGGGCATCAGAGTAGGAGAGAAGAGTGCTGACAAGCAGTATCCAATCTAATAAAACTATTCTGGACAAAGACTCCGCACACACACCATCGTCCTTCCTTCCTTTGACCCAGAAGAGGACTCAAGGTGCACATCCCTGCCCCCAGCCAGAACAGGGGTACCTTTTCCTCAGGTGAGGGGACGGAGCCGCACGATGGTAAACAGTAACATCCATCTGTCTGTCTGTCTGTCTGTCTGTCTGTCCATGCTGGGGCTTGAACTCAAGGCCTCGTGCCCTTGCTTGGCATTTCCTGCTCAAAGCTGGTGCTCATCCACTCAACCCATACTTCCATTTCCAGCTTTTGGCTGGTTAACTGGGGACAGGGATCTCTCCTATTGGTCTGTTCCGGCTGGCTTTGAATCTTTTTCTTTCTCTTTTTTATCGGTTATGGGGATTGAACTCTGGGCCTGAGTGCTGTCCCTCAGCTCTTCAGCTCAAGGCGAGCGCTCTGCCACTTGAGCTACAGCACCACTTTCTGGCTTTGAATCTTGAGCCTTAGCTCTCAGCCTCTGCGTAGCTAAGGTTACAGGCATGAGCCGCCAGTACCCGACATGAGGTCATTCTTGACCAAGGTGTGCCGGCCCCAGGAGACTGGAGAACAATGCTAACCTCTCCCTAGATGTGTGCGGTGTCTGCGCAGAGTCCGTGTGCACAAAATAGGTCGGTGGTTCCTTTTCTTTTTCCTTCAGTCATGGGGCTTGAACTCTGGGCCTGGGCGCTGTCCCTCAGCTCTTCAGCTCAAGGCGAGCGCTCTACCCCTCTACCACTTCTGGTTTTCTGGTGATTACTTGGAGATAGGAGTCTCACAGACTTTCCTTCCCAGGCTGGCTTTGAACCGTGATCCTCAAGTCTTAGCCTCCTGAGTAGCTAGGATGACAGGCAGGAGCCACCGGCGCCCGGCTGTCCGGAGTTCTTTAATTCCCTGTTATCTCTGAGGCCAAGTCCTGGGCACACGCCCTGTGTGGGCATCAGGCTGCCCCTGCCCACCTCGGCCAGCTGCGGCCTGGAGGATTTTGTGGATTCCAGAGGTTGCACAGACTCACGCGGAATGCTGCTCCACGCCGCTTGGTTCCTCCCAGACAAATGCCCTGAAGGCCACTTTGCTCTCCCCAAGCTCACGTGGGAAGTTCATAGCCGATCCCACATTAGCAAAGTCCATGAGACTCTTATCTCCAAGGAAGCACCAAACAGGCAGACGTGGAGCTGTGGCTCAAGTGGCAGAGAGCCAGCGTTGAGTAAAAAGTTCAGGGACAGCGCCCTGACCTGAATCAGCCCCCACGACCAGCATCAAGAGGAAAAGAAAGGCCCACCCCCAGGCCCACCCTTTCCTCCTCCCCCCTCCCTTCTTCCTCTCCTTTCCTTCCTCCCTCTCCACACGGTGCCAGGAGCAGCCAGTGTCTACTTTCCAGTTCTTTCTTGTGCATCCAGCTGTGTATCACCCTCCATCCATCCATCTTAGCCATGAAGTCATTTCCAGGGGCTGGGAAGGTGACTGAGTGGTAGAGCACTTGCCTTGCATGCATGAAGCCCTTGGGTTCGATTCCTCAGCACCACATAAGCAGAAAAAGCCGGAAGTGGAACTATGACTCTAGTGGTAGAGTGCTAGCCTTGAGCTGAAGAAAGTCATTTCCAGCAGCATGAAATGACACAGCAGTGGTGCGTGCAGTGTCGTGTGTGAGTGCGTGCATGCGCGTGGCTGGAGGTCTTGGGGGACTGCTGGAGAGGGAAGTGGTTTGGCTGGATGTTGCCACGTTTCTCCGGAATGCTACGCTGGTTTGCACCCTTACCCGGGATCCAGGAATGGGACCGGGCCGGCAGAGGCCTGGCCCGCTCCCTAAAGTCCTGCGGGCCGCAGTTTCCAGAAGTAGCCACTAGGAGGCAGACAAAGCCCATCACAATGAACAGAGTTCCCCAAGACTGCCCAGGAGCCCTTTCTTCCAATAACGCCGTAAAATGAGCAAATCCAAGTCCTGAACCCTTCACTGGCAACCACAACAACTAGCATTGTTAATACTAGGGATCGTCAAAGATCCTCCTCCTCGTGGGGTTTTGTGCTCAAGGGTTGCTTTGCTCTGGGAAGGAAAGAAGGCAAAGCAGCCGTGTTGGACCCGCAGAATCCTGCTGGCCTCTGTGGAGGAGAGGGTAGCAGACACTCCGCTGTGTGTATGCACGGCTCGGGGAGAGGCCCTGGGTTCGAATCCCAGCACCACACGTAAAAAAGTGAAATGTGTAGGTTGTCAGGTTGGACATGTGTAGAGTGTGTGGTGCGTGAATGAATGCACACGTCTGTGCACACATGTGCATGTGTGTGCATGGTTTGTATTGCATGTGTGCATGAGTGCATATGTGTGCAGTGTGCACACCGTGCATGTGCGCGTGTGAACAGATATAAGAAGAGGAGTGAGCGTGGCACTTACCCCATTCACCACCTGAACCCGTGACCAAGGAAAGGGCTGCTGTTCACCAGTCATCTCCCCCTCCAACCTCCCCCCAGCTCCCAGCCCCCACCCTGCTCTGCAGGACTTTGGGCTCCTCAGAGAGGTTCCAGGACCCCACCCCGCGCCCTGGGCTGGAGTGGGCAGCTCAGGAGGGGACCGGAAGGGCAACAGAGGGGCTGTGGGGAAGCAGACGCATGCCTTGCACCTGCTGGAGCCTGACCTGCCCACCTGCAGCCCGGAAACGCTGGCGATAGGTGGATCAGCGCTGCGGGGAGGGGAGCCGCAGGGCAGGCTGGTCAGCAGCCCACACCGCAGCGCCTCACCCCCTCCTCCCGGATAATGGCTGCCTCCCTCCCCGGGGGGCATTATGCAGCCCCTGCTTCAAACAGACGGGGACTGACGGTGCTCAGCACTGCCCCCTGCTGGGTGCTCCGAGCCCTTCTGGGATGGGTGCGTGTGGGCAGGGGTGCTGTCACCCAAGCCACTTGGGTGGCGGAGATCCTAAGGATCACAGTTTGAAGCCAGCCTGGGTGACAGAGTCTGGGATTCCATCTCTAATGAATAGGCAAAATGCAGGAACTGGAAGTGTGGTTCAAGGGGTAGGGCACCCACGATGAATAGAAAAAGCAGAGCCCACAGTGCAAGGCCCTGAATTCAAGCTCCAGGACTGGCAAAATTTAATTTGTCAATAAAGACCGCAGAGATGGGCTGGGAAGGTGGCTCAGTGGTAGAGTGCTTGCCTTGCATGCCTGAGGCCCTGGGTTCGATTCTTCAATACCACATAAGCAGAAAAGGCCAGAAGTGGCGCTGTGGCTCAACTGTAGAGTGCTTGCCTTGGGAAGGAAGGGAAGGGAAGGGAAGGGAAGGGAAGGGATGGCACCCAAGCACTGGTGGCTCACACCTGTAATCTTCACTACTCAAGAGGCTGAGATCTGCTAATCACAGTGTGAAGCCATCTGGGGCAGGAAAGTCTGTAAGACTCTTATCTCCAATGAACCACCAAAAAGCTGCAAGTGAAGCAATGGCTCAAGTGGTAGAGCACTAGCCTTGAATGAAAAGGCCAAGCAAGAGCATAAGGCTCTGAGTTCAAGCCCCGGAGCTGACACGAGCGAGGGGGTGGGGAGAAGCCTTTCTTTGGCTATCATAAGTGAGAGTAAACAGTCAAGTGAAGCGTGCGGTCAGCCACTGAGAGGTTTGTGTCCCACTTGTGTCTGAATCAGGAGTGAGTGCCGGCAACAGCCAAGGTCCTGGGGTTGCTGGGCTGCTTCCCCACGCTTGGGTCCCGCAGGGCCTCAGGAAGTTCCCGCAGACACACACGGCCCAGGGCTCCTGTGCCACCAGGTCAGCTGAGCCGGAGGAGG
>NW_012267291.1:2376959-2407176 GCF_000151885.1 Dipodomys ordii | reverse complement strand
AGGTATCTTCCATGTGAGCCATCTTCATCCATACTGGTTTTCAAGTTTCTCTGCCCGCCCATGAGCTCAGCACTGTTGGTGTGGCCACCCCGCAGGAAGAGCTAGGTGCACTGGGGATCAGAACTTGCTGGAAGCATTGAGGGAAAGCAGACAGATGAAGAATAAAAGCCAGGTGCTGGGGGCTCATGTCTATCCATAACCCTTGCTACTCAGGCGGCTGGGATTGGAGGATTGTAGTCCGAGGCCAAGTCCAGGCAAACAAATCTGAGAGAGACTTATGTCCAATTAACCAGCAAAAAGCCAGACGTGGAACTGTGGTTCAAGTGGTAGAGCAGGCGCCTCCCCTCCCTCTCCCTCCCTCCCCCTCTTCCCTCCCCCTCTGCCTCCCTTCCCCCTCCCTCCCTGCCGGGGCCCTCACGTGACAATGACACAGGCAATGTGTCACAGGCCACGTGAGCGGACTTCAACAGTGGGCCTGTCCTATGGTCCAGCACACGTGGAAATCCTCGGGTCTCAGCCTCCTGAGCAGCCGGGATGATCCCCACTTCTTATCTATGCCTGTAAAGAACACGAATTAAATCCCTGGGCCTTCTCGCCTCCGGTCTCTGGTGAGCTTAGTTTACAGGACTCTAGCGCCAAGCCTCCAAGGCTCCTCCCTGGCAGTGGCTCCTCCAGTGACCAGAGGCTGCAGGTGCTCCAGCCCTCACAGCTGCCTCCTATTCACATGGCCTCCCCCTGCCCTGCACCTCCCCTCTGCTCTCCCTCACAGGCTGTAGATCTAGGCGCAACCTCAGCTTGAGACCCTGGCTGGTGGTCCAGGGTCCGCTGGACGTGCACATTAGATATGGGCGGCTTCCTCATTCCCTGGGGACTCTGGGCGCCCCTCCCGGCCCAGGCCACCGTGCACTTTCTGCACACCCAGTTGGCTTCCGGGTGCTTCCCGTGGAGGAGCCCAGGCCGGCAGGGCTCCCCCCTCCCCCCGCCCGCCGGCCGGTCCTCCCAGTGAACACAGCCTGCCACACTTCTGCACTGTCTCCCGGTGGTGCCCGTGTGGACCTGCCCCTCCTGACTCTCATCCAACTGCGCGGCTTTTTTACTCGGAGGGGCCGTCCTTGGGTTCTGAGCTCAGGTCTCACACTCTGAGGCAGGGGCTCTGCCACAGGAGCCACACCCCCGGGCCTTTTTTGCTTTCATTGTTTTGCAGGCCGAATCTCTCATTTTGGGGGGAGGGTCCTACCTGCACCATCCTCCTCGCTGAGATGACAGGCAGGAATCACCATACCCGGCTCATGCGTTGAGATGGGGTCTCGATCTCTTTTTGCAGATCTTTCCCACCTCTGCCTCCCAGTGCCTGGGATCCAGGCCTGAGCTGCTCTACTCAGCTTCATGCTCATTTTTTAAGTTTTCCAAATCTATTACTTTTGGGCCTTTTAGGCCCCAAGGAACCCTAGACCTAGACATTTTTTAAGGAAGAAAAGGTCGAAGCGCGCTTACTGAGTCCTCCACACCACAGCAACCCGCCTGGTGACATTACAGAGGAGGAGACCGCTCAGCAGAAAAGTGTGTGTGTGGCTTTGACCCAAGTCCAGCTGTGCTGGTGCAGCGCTGGGACTGGAACCGCATCTGACACGAGTCCGTGTCCGCGTCTCCCTCGGGAGGATGGTGGAGGGCGCACACACTGGCAAGCGCGGTGGGAACTCCCAGCGGCCCCCACCCATGCGGAGCCCAGAGCAGGGCCCCGGGCCAGGGCAGAGCTGGCCAGGCCTGGGACGGTGTGTGACAGGTGCACAGGAGCCACCAGGACTTGAATTCAGAGCAGGTCATTCTCCCCGTGGCAGCCAGGGTGGTTTTGGACACTGGAGTTTTGAACTCAGGGCCTCACAGGCAGGGAGAGCTCGAATCCCAAACTACGTGAGTTCAAGGCCGGCCTGGGGTGCCGGGGGAGCCCCCACCGCACATGGCACCCCAAACATGGCTGAGCAGAGAGCAAAGGCTGCATCCACTCAGGGGTTGGCAAGGTTAAACCGGGGAAGAAAGGGGGGCCCAGGAACGGGGGGGCTGTGCCCCTCTGCTGGGGCAGCCCCCACCCCAGCCAGGTCCTGTGGTGGGGCCGAGCAGGGGCCCAGTGGGTCTATGCACATCCCCTTTGGGGCAGAGTGGGGAGCAGAAACCCCAAACACTGTCCTGGGAGGCAGAGCTGAAGCTGGACGGGGCAGGAGATGGGGCGGATCTGAGGGGACCGGGCCAGGCCCTCCAGCCCTGCAGGCCTCGCCCGCCCGGGACTCGCCGCCTTCCTCCCCCGGCTCTGTATTTGGCGGCCTCCCCGCGCCCCACCGGGTCCCCAGCCCTGGGGACACCCCCCTCAGAGAGCACCCCCCCCCGGCCCCGTGCTGAGGGGCTGCCTTTTGCCTTCTTCCCTCAGCTTCCAAAGGGGGACAGGAGGTCCCCCCATACACACCTCGAAACTGCTGAACGGGAGAACGCAGGAAGAGCTGCCCAGCCGGACTTGGGTGCGAATTCTGACAGGCAGACCCCAGCATGGTCTGAGGGTTTTCTCTGGGCCCCAGAGCCTGTACCCCTGGGACTGAGGATGGTTTCCAGGGGTTTCTGGGAGCAGAGCATGTCGGGGTCACACCAGCCCCGGGGATCTGGCTGGGCCCAGGGGTGCTGGGGCTGAATGGGGGTTGCCCAGCCTCTGGGACCAGTTTATCCAGTCCCTGTCCTCCTCCTCAGCTTCCTCTGCTTTTGGGGTAGGAAAGCCTGGCTGGACCCCAAAATGCTTGGGTATCTTTGTTGTGGGGTGCTGCGGGGGGGACCGGTTGTTTGGAAAGTGCTTTTCTTTCCTTCTTTCTAATAACAGAGGAATCAAAGCTGTGGCTCCCCTGAACTTCCGCCAGGCAGCCTCCTCCTGAGCCCTGAGTTCAAACCTGGCAGCCCTCTTCATTTCCCACAGCAGACACCCCAAATGATGCTGGCACCCCAAATGATGCAGAGCTGACCCGCCAACTTGTATGTGCACCAGTGCAGCCACCTGGGAATAAAGAGACACAATATTAGTGTGTGTGTGTGTGAGAGAGAGAGAGAGAGAGAGAGATTGAGAGGCAGAGAGAAGGAGGCAGAGAGGAAGGGAGGGACAAATGGATGGACAGAGAAAAGAGGGAAGGAGGGAGACAGAAGAGTGGGGGGAGGGGGTACTGGAGGCCGGCCAGCCTCCACTCTGGCCTTGTTGCTCCCCAGGGCCGCGGCGGGGCAGGGCCGGGGAGGGGGCTGGCCGGTGTCGGGCAATACTCCTGGGAGACAGGTCAGAGAGGGAGCAGCGCAGCCCCACAGAGTCAGAAGCGGGCGAGCCAGGTGTGACCTGCTGAGGTCCCAGCCATCTGGGAGGCTAAGGGGGGTCACATGGGCCAGGCGTTAGAGGTCAGCCCCAGTGGTAGAGGGAGAGAGGAGAGCCAGGCCCAAGGGGCTATGATCAGAGCCCTCCACATGCGGGCGCGAAATGCAATCAAGAAGATGGAATAAGAAATAGTCATAGAAGGGCTGGGAAGGTGGCTCAGTGGTAGAGCGCTTGCCTTGCATGCATGAGGTCCTGGGTTCGATTCCTCAGCACCACATAAGCAAAAAGAGAAAAGCCAGAAGTGGCGCTGTGGCTCAAATGGTAGAGCGCTCGCCTTGAGCTGAAGAGCTGAGGGACAGCGCCCAGGCCCAGAGTTCAGGCCCCACGACTGACAAAAAAAGAGTTATAGAAACTGGGTGCTGGTGGCTCACACCTGTCATCCTAGCTACTCAGGAGGCTGAGATCTGTGGATTGAGGTTCAAAGCCAGTCTGGGCAGGAAAGTCCATGCGACTGATCTCCAGTGAAGCACCAGAAAACTGGAGGTGGCGCTGTGGCTCAAGTGGTAGAGCGCCAGCCTTGAGCCAGAAAGCGGAGTGAGAGGCCAGGCCCCAGCTCAGGCCGCGCCCCCCACACGCACATAAGTACGATGCGCGTGAGCTCACACGCCTGGCTTCGCAGAGGACAGTGATCCGGCTGTTTCTGTAGCAACAACTGCACGAATGCTACAGGAGACCGGGACACTCGGCCCAGGAAGCGTGAAGCGAGGGGCGGCCTGGGGCGCCGGCGTGAGGGGAAGCGTGGGAGCGCAGGTCGCACAGCTCTGACACAGCGCGGGGGCCGCACAGCGTGTGACCAGAAGTAACCAGGAAGTGGCCACTGCACACACGCGCAGACCGCGGGGGGCCTAGGACGGGCCTGGGCGCAGACATCATCTCAGCCCCAGCCTGGCTCTGCTCGCCAGCGCCCTCCCACATCCATGAGGCGGCCGGCCTCCAGCTCCGGCTCTGAGAATCCCAGTTGGGAGTCAGTGTCGTGGCCACTGGCTCGGGGGCTTTCCATCTCCCCTCACCCACAGTCAGCGTCGTCGTCCCCGTTTCCGGCGTGTCTCTTGCTCTGGGCAGGGGGGGACAGACGTCCCAGTGCAGTTGGGCACTTTGATCTCGGCGGTGAGCGGCACCCACCATGTTGGTACGGTGCCAGGTACGGTGGCTCACACCTGTAATCCCAGACACTCAGGAGGCTGACACTGAGGATCGTGGTTCCAAGCCAAACCAGTGCAACGTTCTATCTCCAATTCACTGAAGGAGGAGGGTCAGATCGGACATGTGGCGCAAGTGGTAGAGTGCCAGCCAGCCGTGAGCAAAATTTCCAGCAAGGGCTCAAGTTCAAGCCCTGGTACCTGACAGAGAGGCAGACAGAGACAGAGATGGACAAGAATGAGAGAGCGGCACATGGTAGTGCATCCTTATAAACCCAGCGTTGGCCGTAGAGAGTTCAAAGCCAACCAGAGCTACAGAAGGAGACCCTGCCCCCAAAGAAACAAACAAAAACCCCGGAAGGGCAGGGCGTAGCTGCAGGGCGAGCTCCGGGCCTGGCGCGTCCAAGCTGGGGGAGCCGGGCCCCATCAGGCAGCACCCGCCCGGGCCAGCACGCCACCTTGTGGCCAACCTCGGGAACTGCATGCCTCCATGCCACCCCTCCCCCCTCCTCCCACCCCCAGCCCACAGTCCAGGCAGGATCTGGACCTTGGAGTTCCTCCCACTGAGCCTAAAGGCCTGAGTTCAAACCCTGCCAGGTGACCAAAGAGGATTCAGGTTCAGCAACACTCACTTCTCAGGGTCAAGACACTAGGAGCAGAGCCCAGGGCTGGGTTCAAGGGGTGGAGTACTTGCTACCTTGTGTGGGGCCCTGGGTTCAATTCCCCAAAGCAAAGAAAACAGAGAAACGAAAGGAGTTGTCTTGGTTTGTTTGTGCTGGAAATGGAGCTTGAACTCAGGGCCTGGGCACTGTCCCTTCGCTTTTATTTGAGTGGTTCTCGGGGCTGGCCTCTTACCACTTGAGCCACAGCTCCCCTTCCTGCTCTTTGAGGGCTCCCTTGGAGATAAGAGCCTCACAGACTTTTCTGCCCAGGCTGGCTTCGAACCATGATCCTCAGATCTCGGCCTCCTGAGTAGGCAGGAATGAGCTGGAGGCCACCACCGAGTCTCACACAGTCTCCTGTGTGTGGTTTCATGGGGTGAGAGTCCTCCCTAGAGAAGAAATCGTTTTCTTCAGTATTGCTTTAAACATGGGGGTGGAGAAGACATGATTACCTGGCCTCGTCCTTCTGAGCGTCCATCAGACCAGGCCTCCTGATCTAAGCCCAGACTCCACCACCAAGCCCGGGGACCCCCCAGCATCCCAGAAGAGAAGAAAGGAAAAGGCCGTGGTTGCTCTGAGGTGGGATTGTAGGGTGTGGGGCTCACTGAAGCAAGCTTCCGGAGAGCCTGCTCCACGTGGGGGCGGGACAGTGGAGGGGGCAGCTCCTGGGAGGGGGGCAGCTCCTGGGAGGGGGCAGACGGGGCTCAGGAATGGGCCACAGAGGACAGAAGCCATCCCCCCCCCCACCTCCGTGAAGACCTCCCGGGAGCAGGGCCGTCCCCTCGGGCCACGGCTCAGCTGTGCAGAATTTCAGGCATTTAGCAAGCGTCTTGCCCAACACTCTCCTACCTGTGAGGAAGCTGGGACCGAGCGGGGAGGGCCCCGCCCGGGGCGGCCGCGGGAAACTGTGTGTGAGGTCACAGCCCTCTGTCTCACGCTCACCAAGAGCTTGTTTTCATGGAAGGGCCTGGAAGGTAAACCACACTATCTCCCCATCTTCCCCGCACCCTGCCAGGAGGCTCCTTCCATTCTGCAGATGGTCTGAGCAGGGGTGGGTGGGAGCAGGCAGGGGTGGGTGGGGGCGGGCAGGTCACAGGAGGCTCTGCTCTGTCCTGGAGGGCCAGTAAAGGGAAAGTGTGTGTGTGTGTGTGTGAGAGAGAGAGAGAGAGAGACAAAAAGAGAGAGAGAGAGAGACAGAGACAGAGAGACAGAGACGGAGAGACAGAGAGAGAGCGCATGTGTGCACTTGTGTACGAGAGCTTGAACTCAAGGCCTGGGGGCTGCCTTAGCTTTTGCACTCAAGCTGGTGCTCTACCCCTTGAGCCACACCTCTACTTCTAGCTTTTTGCTGGTTCCCTGGAGAAACGTGTCATGGATTTTCCTGCCCAGGTTAGCTTCTGTGCTCCTCAGATCTCCACCTCCTGGGGAGGAAAGGGAGGGAGAGGGCCAGTCTCAGATCCGGCCTTCCTCCTGCCAGCTGCCCCCACTCCCTCCTGCTTTGGGACAGACAGACAGACGATGGACAGGGCAGAGGCCCCAGCTCTGAGCACCAGCACTCACACCCCTCGGGACTTCCTCCGGTCCCCTGGGAGGGAGGGGGACGTTCCCGGCTGGAAATCCCCCGGTCCTCAGACATGAGCCTGACAGGGCACCCCCACAGCATGCGTAAAATACCCTCCTGCTGTCACTCTGAACCGCTGGAAGCCGAAGCCTTCACAGAGGTGGGTGGGGCGCGGCGGGGCCTGCGCCGGCCACTCGGAGCCCAGCTCTCGGATGGCACTGGAAGCCATCATCAGAGAAGAGTCTTCAGGACTCTACCTTCAGTTAGCCAGCAAAAGGAAACCAAAGCTGGGCCCGAGGCGTAGCTCAAGAACAGCAGTTGTGAGCAGAAAAGTTGAGTGAAAAGCCCTGAATTCAAGCCTCAGTACACACACACACACACACACACAATTGTACTAAGATTATCACTATTTGTTGGTTTTTTTGCAGGGGGGTGGTTGCTTTTTTGTTTTTGGTCAGTCATGGATCTTAAACTGGGCCTGGGCGCTGTCCCTCAGCTCTTCAGCTCAAAGCTAGCACTCTACTACTTGAGCCACAGCGCCACTTCCAGCTTTTTCTGCTTATGTGGTGCTGAGGAATCGAACCCAGGGCCTCATGCATGGGAGGCAAGCGCTCTACCACTGAGCCACCTTCCCAGCCCACTATTTGTTGTTTTATTGTCAGACGTGGGCCTGGGTGCTGTCCCTGAGCTCTTTAGTTCAAGGCTACTTCTCTACCACTTAGAGCCACTGGATCACTTCTGGTTTTCTAGTGGTTAATTGGAGGTAAGAGTCTTTAGGACTTTCCTGTCCAGGCTGGCTTTGAACCATGATCTTGGATCTCAGCCTCCTGAGTAGCTGGGATTCCAGGCATGAGCTACCAACACCCAGCTTTCCCTGAGCTTTTATGCTCAAAGCTAGCATTCTGCCACTTGAGCCACAGCTCTACTTTTGTGCTTTTGTACGGTCTTGGTAGGGGGGTGGGCACAGGGGGAGCTGTGAATTGGAGATAAGAGTCTCCTGGACTTTCTTGCCTGGCCTGACTTAGAACTGTGATCCTCAGATCTCAGCCTCCCGGGTTGCTGGGATTCCAGCCGTGAGCCTCCAGCACGCGCCAGCACTACGCTTTGTTATTGTAAATGTCATTCTTGTTTGATTTCTTCCCATGCTTCTGTAGTAGGATATCATAGATGCTCCATGTTCTGATCTCAAAAGCCATCCAAATGCCATTCTTGTCCCTTGCTGGTACCATGGCTCGAACTCAGGGTCTTGTGCTTGATTTGCTCGCAGCTTCTAGGAAGGCTGGCGGGAAGGCTCCTGGTTCTAGGCTAGCCTGGGAAAATCGGTTTTGTGCGATTCTATCTCCACAGAAGAAGCTGGAGCAAAGAAGCGGAGCAAAAATTCCCATCCCAACTGTGGCAGGAAGCCCAGGTCGGGAAAGCCAGCCCGGGCACGCAGAAAGACCTTATCTTTACAATGATGAGGGCGAGAAAGAGCTTGCGTACACGGCTTAGCCCTGGACTGCCTGTCCAGCAAACACAAAGCCCTGAGTTCAAACCCTGGTGCTTCCAGCAATAATAATAACATACTAACAATAAACAAGACTTGAAAGCAAGGAGTAACTGACCATATTCTGAGAAAGTACAACCTATTAAAATAGCAGACAAGGGCGGCAATGTACCTCCGTCCCTTATGAAGTAGTACTTAGTATATAGCACTAGCCACAGGAAGTTCTACTATAAACACAGTCTCTACATTGTTCCACAGAACAAAAGCAGCAAGGAGAAGGCAGGCAGGATCCGAAGACGCCCCCACGGGAAGCAGGAGCCACGCCAGCACAGTTCAGAAATTCTAAATAAGTAGTCAGATTCACATCTGTCCCCGCTAGAGAAATGAGATTCAAATAGGGAGAGCGACAGAACTTCAGTGAGGGAAGTATCAATATTCAGGCAGAGGTTGGTCTCTCACACCTGTAAGCCTAGCTACTCTGGACACTGAGATCTGAGGATCCAAGTCTTATCTCCAATTAGCCCGCAAAAGTCTGGAAGTAAAGGTGTGGCTCAAATGGTAGAGTGCCAGTCTTGAGCAAAAAAAAAAAAAAAAAAGCCAAGCAAGAGCTCAAGGCCCTGAGTTCAAGCCCCCGTAGTAGCACACAAAAACATACTATCAACATGAGATGTGGAAATAATCACAGATGCATGCGTGTACACACACACACACACACACACACAGAGCATGCACTTCATTTTGTCCACTCCTCTGGAAGAGCAGCCCCAGGAAGCCGTGAGCACACCTAGGGGCCGGAGTTTGGTTTCTAACCATCACTAAGAGCACCCGGGATTCCACAGTGAACTAGGCGTGGTAGTGCACACCTGTACGCTCAGCACGCAGGAAGCCGGGGCAGGAAGATTTCAGGTTCTTTTTTCCGTGCTCACAGATGCTCGGGCTTCTGATGGGGCTTGAGTCCATCGTGAATGATAAGCTAAATAGTGACACAGAGAGACGGCACCTCTGACTAAGCAAGCAGCGTCTGCTCAGCAGCACCAGAGAAAGCTCTTCCTGCGCGGTGAGTGTGGACGGCTGGAGGAGTTACAACACCGCCCGCCCTCACCACCAGAGTCGGCGTCCAGACAGGAGCCTGGCTGCCGCGGGCCCCAGGGGCTTCTGTCCCTGGGGGGGTCACACGCTTGGGCGATTTCCCCCCCACACACCCTCTGGGCCCCATGGGGTACAGAGGGAGCCCCAGGCTGTGTCCCAGGGGCCCAGGGCTTCTGCCTTGTCTTGTGAATGAACCGGAGGTTTCACACAACGTTGTTCTGAAGCTGTGGCCCCCACACAAGTGGGGTCCAGGGGAGTCCTTCTAGCAGGAAGGGGGGAGAACTTCCTTCTTCCTGTCCTCCCTCCCTTCCTCCCTTTCTCTTTCCTTTTTCTTTCGTGTGTGTGTGTGTGCATGCGCGCACACACACACACACACACACATCGGTTGTGGGACTTGAACTCAGGGCTTGGGCACTGTCCCTGAGCCTCTTTGTGATCAAGGCTATCACTTGAACCACAGCACCATTCTCGCTTGTTCTGGGATTAGTTGGAGATAGGAGTCTCACGGACTTTCCTGCCTGGGCTGGCTTTGAACTCCAATCCTCAGATCTCAGCCTCCTGAGTAGCTAGGATGACAGGCCTGAGCCACTGGCACCTCACCAGTACTGGATCTTGAGCTCAGAGCCTCCAGGTCAGGCTGGACTCCCTTCCCTAGCTGGCACTCTATCCCAGCTTTTTGCTGACCATTTTGGAAATGGAGTCCCAAGGATTTTTCTTCACTGGCTCGCCTGGAGCCGAGATCCCAGCAAAGAAAATGGGGAAAACTTTCCCTCCCTCCCTTTCTCCCTCCCTTTCTCCCTCCCTCCTTTCCTGTGCTGGAGTTACATCTCAGGGCCTCGCATTTGCTAAGCCAGCACTTCACTGCTTTAACCACTCCACCAGCCTGCCTGAGCCGGCCGGGATTGTAGTCTTGGGTTTGTGCTTCTCTTTGTTGCTGGGATGAAAGACACACCCTACCACACCCAGTCATTGGTCAGTGTGGTCTCATGACTTTCTTTTTCCTCACTGCTCATTGCCGCCTTTGTAGTGAAGATGGCAGGTGTGACCCGCGGCTCCCAGACTGGCGGGCTGAGTGAGCATGCGGGTGCTATCCCCCAGACCCACAGTTTCAGCTACTATCTGGGGAGCCGGCCGGCAGGCTCGTGTGTAAGACTCAAACCTGGTTTCCAGCTTTAAATCTCACTTTATTCATTTCACCTTTCCCAAAGGGGAGTTGTGTGATTTGCTGTCGGATTCCTTCTTTCATGATACGATGTATAATTATAGTATGTAGCGGGGTGCTGGTGGCTCACACCTGTCATCCCAGCTACTCAGGAGACTGAGATCTGAGATCTTGGTTCAAAGCCAGCCCAGCAGGAAAGTCCATGAGACTCTTATTTCCAAATAGCCAGAAAAAGCCAGAAGTGGAGCTGTGGCTCAAATGAGAGAGCGCCAGCCTTGAGCAATAAAAGCTCAGAGACAGTGCCTAGTCCCTGAGTTCAAGTCCACTGTTTGTTGTTGTTGTTGTTTATCTTTAATTTAGGACATTCCTGGGCACCCGGTCCCTTTGCCCAGGGACCCCTGCCGCCACCATCTTCCCTCCTCCTGTTTCATTGGCCCCCTCCACCCTAGCCCCTCCCAGAAGGACCTGTAATGGCCCTGAACCAACACTGGTAAACCAGAACCTCTCCCACCTGGAGATGCGGGACTCCTCCTCCTTGGCGGTGCTGGGGCGGGGTCACAGCCTGGCCCAGGGCGGGGCTTGCAGCTCACGCAGGCCCCGCCCTCCAGTGCCCTTGTGCTCACCTGTTTTATGCAATCCAGGTGGTGTTTGTTTGGCCATGGTGGTGGCTTGAACTCACGACCCCGGGCGCTGTCCCTCGGCTTTTTCACTCAAGGCTGATGCTCTACTATTTGACCCACAGCTCCACTTCTGGCTTTTTGGTGGTTAATTGGAGATGAGTCTCATGGACTTGTCTGCCCAGGTTGGCTTCAAACCTCAGTCCTGAGATCTCAGCCTCCTGAGGAACTGGGGTTACAGGTGTGAGCCACCAGCCCCCAGCTCCAAAGGGCTTTTGAATGCCTTCATGAGCCTTAACTCCAGTGGTTTAACTCCGCCAGAAAAACCTGTTAGCCAGGTTGAGCAAACCACCAGGGGGCAGAGTGGGGGGCGCATTTATTTTCAGGAGGGTATTTACAGGGCTGGCCTTGGTGGGGCTTTTAAAACATTTGGGAGGGGGGCAGTACTGGGGTTTGAACTTGAGGCCTCATGCTTGCTAGGCAGGTGCTCTACCACCGAGACTCAGGACGGAGTGTTGTCCCTAAGATTTTTTTTTTTTTTTTTGGTTAGTCATGGGGCTTGAACTCTGGGCCTGGGCACTGTCCCTCAGCAATTCAGCTCAACGTGAGTGCTCTACCACTTGAGCCACAGCACCACATCCGGTTTTCTGAATGGTTTATTGGAGATGAGAATCTCATGGGCTTTTCCTGTCTGGGCTGGCTTTGAACCACGATCCTCAAATCTCAGCCTCCTGAGTAGCTAGGATGACAATCACATGCCTGTGTTACATGCTTCCCTGTAGTACACCACCATCACCATGAGCACCACCACCACCACAGTCACCATCACCATCATCACCATCATCACTATATGATCACCACCACCACCACCACACCACACCACCATCATCACCGCCATTACCGTCATCAACACCGTTATCATCACCATCACCAATTCACCATCACCATATGATCACAATTACTATCATCACCATTATCACCATACCACCATCACCATCACTGTCATTACCACTGCCACCCCCATCCTCACCATTACCATCATCACCACCGCCATCACCACCATCCTCACTACCACCATGATCACCACCACCACCATGATCACCACCATTACCATCACCACCACCATCACCACCATTACCATCACCACCACCATCACCACCGTCCTCACTACCACCATGATCACCACCACCACCAGCATCACCATGATCACCATCACCGAACCACCACCACCATCACAGCATTAACCACCGTCAGCACCATATGGAGAAACGACGTCACCATGCTGGGTAACCATCCGCCTTCCCGGGTGGCCGGAAGCAGGAAGTGGGAGGAAACAAGCCCTGGCCTTCCCGGCTCTTTCAGGTGAGATTTCAGTGCTGACCCGGAGACCTCAGAAAGCAGGGCGAGGGCTTTTTCCGATAATGACGGTGCTGTGGCCCCTGCGAAGTCCGCAGATAGCATCTCTAGGCTGACGCAATGCGCCCAGGCCTCGCGCACACCTCGCCCAGCGAACACCTGGGGCTTGAGGAGGCGCGGGCGGGGCGGAGCGGCTGCCAGGCGGCTGTTCAAATCGCTACCTCTCCGGTATCCCAGGCATTTCCGCGTGGCCCGGTCACTTCCTCGCATCGGGCTTTACAGCGGGAGTTTAGCAGGAAGGGGGACCAGGCCCGGCCTGGATTTTCAGTGCGCCACGGTTCCACTGCAGGTAGCTTCCTTGGTGAAGTTAGGTGTTTCTGCCTGTGCTGGAGAAACCAGTGAAAAACCTCCCTCCTCCACACCCCTCCTCAGACCTCCCGCCTCTTGGGACTGAGCCACACAGGGCTCGGCCTGGGCCCTGCTCACTTGCTGGGCCTGGCTATGCTGGTCCTAGGCACTATGAAGCTGCCATGGCCCCCTGGCCTCCCTCTCGCCCCAGGCTGCCGGCCGCTGCCTTCCAGCCATGACAACAAGAAATGTCTGCAGGGCTGGGAGGCAGAGCACTGCGAGAGGCCCTGAGTCCATCCTCAGCCCTGCAAACACAGCTAACAAACCAGCCTCCACACCCCAGCCTCCCCCCAGGCTCCAAAGACAAGCAGCCTTGAGCGGAAAAGGCTAAGGGGCGGTGCCCAGGCCCGAGTTCAAGCCCAGGACTGGCACCAAACACAAGAAAAGAAGAGAAACAGCTTCCACGGGAGTGATGGCGCTCCTTCCCACGGCGTGGGCCTGCGGCCCGGGTGCCGCCATCCTGATTTCTGGGGTCCACTCCTCATTTGTCCGTCTGGCCTCAGGGCCTCAGGGTCCGCACTGACAGGATGTGGAGGTCTCTGGAAGGAAATCAGAGAGATCTAGGTTTTTCTACTTTAACAAACTCCACCACACACACACACACACACACACATCTGGGTACAGCTAGAGGCGAAGCTTTTCCTGTGTGTCTGTGACCTAATGTCAACCGACTGGACGTTGGGGGACAGAGGCAAATGGAAAGATGACAGCGCTGAAGTCCCAGCAGGAGTCCCCGCCGTCCTTGGTCCCTCAGCTCTTGGCCTTCAGCAGGAAACAAGGGGACTGGTACATTTAGGAAACCGTCAGAGGTGGCTGATCCGGGCGGCTGGGACACCGACCGCCCCGATGCCCACTACACTGACCCTCCGTTTCTCAGGGCCTCAGCCCAATGCCAGCTGCAGGGGAAAGTGTTTGCTCTGATTTCTTCCCCATCGTGCCCAATGCCCAGGTAGCACTGGGCTCGGTGTCAGGTGGCTCTCGCCTGCCATCCTAGCTTCTCAGGAGGCTGAGATCTGAGGATCACAGTTCAAAGTCAGCCCGGGCAGGAAAGTCCCTGAGACCCTTAGTTCCATGAACCACCACAAAGCTGGAAATGAAGGTGTGGCTCGAGCAGTAGAGCACCACCCTTGGAGACCACAGCCCGGCCCAAGGCTCCTCAAATCCCAAGGGATGGGCTAGAACCCGGGGACCTGGCGCTTAACCAGGCAGTGTGGGGGGTGGGGGACTGGCTGGCAGGGATGGACTGGGGCCCCGGGGAAGCCTCCTCTGCGCTGGCCTTGACTGGGCCGGTCAGCCCCAGTCCGACTGGGCATGGTGGGACTCCAGGTAGCGCCAGAAGAGGCCAAGGGGCCAGGGTGACGTCATACCCGCTGCTCCAGCCAAGGGAGCCCCACCCCCCACCCCAAGCTCTGGGAAACTACTAGAAAGATTCCCTTTGCCATACTGCCTTCCACCTCCTAGACACACTAGTGGGATCCCTCACTCTGCAGGCCCCCCAATCCTGGGGTTCTGCGACATGAGTGAGAAAAGCAACTCTTCACCCAGTGTCTCAGGTTGGCCACCAACCTAGATCCGCCAAGCTGGCTATTCATTCCCATGCGGGGTCAACAAGCCCCAAGGCCTGCCGGTCCCCACCGGCTTCTTGTGTGTGTGTGTGTGTGTGTGTGTGTGTACGCACACGCACACGCATGCCAGGGCTTGAACTCAGGGCCTTGTGCTCCTTTGGCTTTTTTACTCAAGGCCGGTGTTCTACAATGGGAGCCACAGCTCTGTTTCCAGCTTGTCGGAGGTTAACTGGTGAGGAGACTCTCTCAGACTTCGCCCCCTGAGCTGGCATCCATCCAACAGCAGTCCACTGATCTCAGCCTCCTGAGGGAGCTGGGATTACAGGAGTGAGCCACCAGTGCCTGTGACCCCAGCCGCACAGGCTGCATGCTCGGTGGGGTATGTGTGGGTCCACGGGCCGCCTCTCCTCCTGCTGCCCGGTGCCGGAGCCAGGGGGGGGGTCCTTCCAGGAACGCCCTGAAGCCCAGAAGATGCCACACACCCCTGCTCCAGGCAGCAGCGTAGGTGCAAAAGATCTTGTGCCTGTGACTAACCAGGAGCCTGTGAGTAACGCAGCACTCATGAGCCCAGCTGCTGCTCCTCCACGGCGGCGGCCTTTCCCAACCCGCCGGACGCAGGAAGCAGAGACCCAGCCCACACACTCTGGGTTGGTGCGCCGCCGGAGTAGATCATCTCAGCTCCGGGCTTCCCTGGATGCTCCATCAATACGTTTGGGGAGTCGGGAATTTGTCATAAGTTTGATGCCACCGGCTGAATGCTCTCAACTCTTCTGGAATATTTTCTGTGCAATTAGAGGAACAAACATTGCAAGTCTTAGTCTTGTACCCCGAGCATAAATAAAACGTGGTTTATAGTTTTGATCAGTTTAAATTCGCAGGCGGGAACAGGAGGTGTGGCTGGGGGTGGGGGGGTGCGGAGTGGATGGTGTGGCTTCCAGAAACACGGCGAGGTGGTCCTGCGGGTCCCCCCAGAGCACGGCAACCACCGTGAGTGCTGCGGAGTTGCTCAGAGAGCAGGCATGAAATGTCCTCACCACAAAAACATGATCGCTACGCTCCGCGTGCAGCAACAACTCCGTGGGTTTGGGAGCCTTTACATGGGAGCGAGTAGCTTATTGCACCGAAAATACGTGTGATTTGATACCTGAATAAAGGAAGCACTAGTTAAACAAAAGTGGGATCTAAGTATAAATAATAATAGACATAAATGGCATGTGATGGTAGGTTTCTGTTAAATGGCAAAGAAGAAAGCCTTCTTTATTAGAATAGCTGAGGGCAGAGATATGTACACAATGTGTAGGAAAGAAGCTTTAAAGATATTTAGTGGTGTGTGTGTGTGTGTGTGTGTGTGTCCTCATACCGGGGCTTGAACTCAAGGCCTGGGTGCTGTCCCTTAGCTTTTTGTGCTCAAAGCTGGAACTCTACCATTTGAGCTCCAGCTCCTCTTCTGGCTCTTTGTTGGTTAACTGGAGATAAGAGTCTCATGGCCTTTCCTGCTGGACTTTCCTTCCAGAACTGGCTTCCAACCCTCAGATCTCCTGATTACCTTGGGATTACAGGCATGCAGCACCATGCCCAGCTCCTGTTTCTTACTCCACCATGCCCAGGCAAAGTCAACAAGTAGTTCCTGATGTCTAAGAAACATTTCCTCTCTCGTTTGTTTCCAGTGTTGGAGAATCCATTGTCTTTTTGGTCCTGTAGTACGTGTGTACGTGTATGTGTGTAGGTATATGTGTGTATATATGTATGTGGAAATGTGGATGTGAAGAGTGAGTGAGTGTATCTCACTACCAGTGCCCAGATTGATCTTGTATTCAGTCAAGCCAGAAAAGTCCGGAAACCTGGCAAACACTATAGGCATTAAAAGGAATCTCTTCAAGGGGCTGTGTTCCAAGCACAAACCGTGAGCAGGGCCCTGAACTACCTGTGAGCTTCTTAGACTCCATCCCAGGCCGGGCCCTTCCCCGCCCCACCCCGCCCAGCCCCACCCCACTGAAACATTCAGATACAGATCGGTTTGCAGAAGGCACCAGGTCTGCAGGGCGGCTCACATTTGTAACCCTAGCTACTCAGGAGGCTGAGATCTGAGGGTCACAGTTCTAAGCCAACGGGGGCAGGGAGTCCATGAGACTCTTACCTCACATAAATGAGCAAAAGGCAGGAAACAGAGGCGCCAGGTCTTCAACCACTGAGGGAGACGACGGAGCTGGATTCCCGGCTGACTGAGGTCTTCGGGCTGGCAGTTGCTTCCTCCGGCCCCCAGTAAGAGTCTTCCTCCCAGCGTGTTGCCAAGCCCCTGGGAACAGATAGGGTCCCTTTGTTTCCTGGCTCCATCCTAGTGGATGAGACCCCGGATGAATGAATGAGTCTATAAACTGGAGGAGGGCGCAAGGTGGGGCTTTCCTGGCCCCCAGCCCTGTGTCGTGAGTCGAGTCGTGTGTCCTGTGTCCTGTGTGTCACTCCCCCGGGCTTGGATCTTGCATCTCTACCCCACCCTGCCCCCCATGGCTCCCGGCCTGGCCCCCAAGGCTCAGCAGCAGCAGGTGCGTCGGGATTTGTGGTGTGGAGGCTGCTGTACGGGGAATCGATTCTTTTTATTTTTATTATCTTAGGACAGACTGATACAAACAACTCTGAAACTGGAGATAAATCACACCCTACCCCAGGTGTGGCCTCCACTGAAAATCAGGAGCTGACAGGGCTGACAGAGCTGCCCAACCCCCTCCCTGTCCCCCAGGCAGAAAGAGCCAGAAGGAGCCCTGGGCCAGAGGTGACTCACCTCAGGACTCTATGCCCTAGTGGCTACCCTCCAGTCACCTGCGAGCTCACTTTATTTTCACCTAGGGGCTTTGGGTCAAGGAGCTGGCCTTTTGCTGTCCCTTCCCGGCCTGCTCTCCCCCTATTCCTCTAAAGATCTGAGATCTCTTCAACAACTGTATCAACACATCCAGAGTCATTCTACTCAGAGTTCAAGCAAGAAAAGATCAAATAGTCCTGGGGCTCTTGTGGAGAGGCCAGTTGAGGGAAGGCTGGTGAGTGGAGGCTCACAGAGTACACAGAAGGTTCGAACTGGCTCAAGTGCAGGGCAGCGCGCAAGCCGATTCAGCATTCCACATGAACTGGCAATGCATGGAAGAAGAAACCCAAGCAGTCAAGAAATGCAACAGGAGAAAGTGTGCCCTTCAACAGGCCATCTCCATCAGCCACACACATGCTGTGGGTAAGGGACAAATGCCATGATTGTGCCGAGCCTGGCAGTGCCTGCCTGTAATCCTAGCACTCAGGACTCAGGCTGAAGGGTGCCAAGTTCCAATCCAGACCAAGTGAGACCCTGTCTCAAAACAATGGGGGTGGGGGTGGGGAAGAGAGCCCATTGCCGGACAGTGAATTCACACAACACAGCAAAGATCTACATGCAATCTTTGTGCCAGAAAAAGGCTCAGGATACACACCTCTTCATCCCAGTGGCTTGAGAGAGGCCAAGCGTTCCCATTGGTTCTGATGTCCTGACTTGGTAGAACTCGCAGGACCTGGCCCTTCCTTTCCTCTCCATGGGGGAGGGTGGCTCACCACATTGATTGGCATGTCAACTGTCTCGGCCCCACAGAAGGGACCTGTCTGATTGGCCAGTCTTGTGGGTTCTCTAGGAATCGTCCCACCGGATTGGTCAGCACGGATCCTCCCAGAATCCTTGGCATCCAGGTCTCCAACAGCCCCCAGGTGGCTTTTGCTAGGGCCACAGGCTACATTAAAAGATGTCTCAATCAAGCTTTTAGTCCTAGAGCAATCCACTTAGCACCTGTGTGCGATTATCTCCCTTTAACTACCTACCTGCCCGGCCCTCGGGCTGTAAACCTGTTTGCCCCATCCGTCTGGTGTGCAGGGGGGAGTTCTCTGGATGGAGACCCACTGTCCCAAGAAGCCACGCCCTTCCCTTCCCACCCTGCACCTTCTTCCTGGCTGTCTTGGGCATGGGGTACCCATGTGAGTGGACCGGACAAACAAGCTCTGCCCACCCGTGGAGCTGCGCTCCAAAGCGGGGGTCGGGCTGTGTCAGGATCTGGCCCTCCCGCCCCTGCGCCTGCTTCCTCTGGGACTTACTCTGTGTCCTCCAAGGCCACCGATGGCTGGGTGCGCCCTCCCCATGTTGAAGTCCTATGACCCTGGGACTAGGCCAGGCCATCCTTTGTCTTGGAACTCAGGGCCTGGGCACTGTCCCTTAGCTTTTTCACTCAAGGCTGGTGCTCTACCACTTGAGCCACAGCTCCACTTGTGGGTTTTATTAGTGGATCAGTGGAGGTTAAGAGTCTTGTGGAGTTTCCTGCCTAAACTAGCTTTGAATTGTAATCCTCAAATCTCAGCCTCTTGAGTATCTGGGATTACAGGTGTGAGCCACCAGCCCCTTCCTTTGTCTGTTCTCTAAGCCCGCAGGGCCTGTGCAGAGGCAGGTAGGGCTGGTGATTCCTGTTTTGCTAAGGCCAGCCTCCCGAGGCCCCCAGCCCAGACAAGCCTCCTGAAGCAGGGATTTGGGCATCTTTGGCTCACTCTTGGCTGTCTGGCACAAGGCCGGAATGTCTGTGGACGAGGCACCCGGAAGAGCTGCCACCGACACACGGGTGGGGAGCTTGTGGCCAGCCTGAGCAGAGACACACGCAGCCCAAGTCCCCGTCCAGGGGCCCGGCTAGCCAGGGGGCCACACAGACCCTGCTCCTAGAGGACCTAGAGCGAGGCCTAGACCCTCACTCACCAAGAGCTTTGCAGACACCTCCCAGGTGAGAGCATCATGTCTGATGGGGGGAACTGAGGCCCTGCCACACCTGGTGATTTCCAGTGGCCGGATTGAAGCCTGGGCTTTGGGACCCTGGGGCTCCCGCGCTCGGCCGGCGGTGTGTGGAGCCAGGCCGCATGCATGCAGGTGACTGCGGCTCTGCATGTGTGGATGCCAGCTGAGCCTCCAGCCTCCCTGAGCCTCAGTTTCCTCACTTGTACCCGGAACATTCCAGGGAAGTGGAGGTGTGCCTCAAGTGTTAGAGTGACAAGCCTGAGTGAAAAAGCCAAGCCAGAGAGGGAGGGCCTAAGTTCAAGCCCTGTGTGTGTGTGTGTGTGTGTGTGTGTTATGTGTGTGCGTGCATGCGTGCACACACACACACACACACACGTTTCACAGGAATAGTCCAAGACCAGGCAGGACTCTCTAGGCATGGTACGTGTTGAGCAGGGACAGGCCTGATGTGTCGCCCTCCCTCCTCAAGGCCCGTCTGTGTCAGGTGGCTGCTTCTCTGGTGCTTATTATGGGCTAGATGAACCCCAAGCTTGACACTCATATGACCCCCCCCCCGTAGGAAAACAGGCAAGCACCGTGGCTCCCACCACACCCTCCAACCAGATGTGTTTGTTTTGGGGGCCTTGGGCCCCTCTGTAGGGAAGTGGGGGAGGCTCACGCAGTCCCCAGAAACCACGGCCACCCATGTGCGGCCACCGTGTGAGCTGAGCGATGCCGGTGCCACACCGCCCTCCCTGCCCTCTGTTGCCCCGGTCCCAGCTGCCCTGCCCAGCCCACGACCTGGCAAAGCGGGGACTGTGTTCCAGTTCAATGGCTGAAAAGCGGAGCGTGGCTCGAGTGGCTGAGCATCTGCCTGGCAAGTACAAGATGGTTCAAAGCCCTGAACCGGGACACTGAGGTCCAAAAGAAAGCGTTGGTTATGTGGGCAACCAACGGTCTCTGCGCTAGAAGTTCCTGAGACTTTCGGTCAGAATGGCTAGACTTGAGAGTGAGGACTAAGACCCGGCTTGTATGGCAGAGTGCTTGCTCTGCAAGAGGAAGGCCAGTTCAAACCCCAATGCCATACCAAGAACCAGGAGGGGGAAAGGGGGAGAGAAGGAGGAGGAGAAAGAGGAGGAAGAAAAGGAAGAGGAAGAAGAGGAAGCAAGCAGGAGAGGGAAAGGAGGAGCAAAAGGAAAAGGAGAAGACACAATGAGAATTTAGAATTAAAGCCAGGCACCCCTGGCTCACGCCTGTAATCCTAGCTACTCAGGAGGCTGAGATCAGAGGATCATGGTTTAAAGCCAGCCTGGGCAGGAAAGACCCTGTGAGACTCTTATCTCCAATGAACCACTCAAAAACTGGAAGTGGCGCTGTGGCTCAAGTGGTGGAGCGCTAGCCTTGAGTTGAAGAGCTGAGGGACAGCGCCCAGGCCCAGAGTTCAAGCCCACAACCAACAACAACAACAACAAAAGGAGAATTTAGAATTAAGTCCAGGTGTTTGTGAGGCCAAAGCAGAAGATCGCTTGAGTTTAAGAGTTCAAGGACAGCCTGGGAAACACAGTGAGACTCTATTTCAAAACAAGGGGAGGCTCAGAGGTGGAGGGACAAAGGGTGAACAAATGTAACAGTGGTGCTCACAGAACACTGTGTTGAAAATGAGCTGTACAAGTTGTGGATGGGGGCGGGAGGGAAAAACTGGGAGGGGGGTTGATACTGTCCAAAACGAAATGCACTCTTCACCTGACTGACCTAACTGTAGCCTCTCTGCACATCACCTTTATAATAATAATAACAATAATAATAAAGCAAACAATCTTTCAGAAAAAAAGTAGGAACATTTTTTTCACCTCCTCTAGTGTGTGGCGTCACCGCAGCTTTGGGCTGGCCTGCCAGTTCCTTCACTTTGTCGAATGTCACACATCGGGTCGTCTCTAAAACATTCCATTACACAGAGTGCAAGAAGCCAGGGGCGTCTTACTTGCTTTGGGGAATCCTCTGAGCTCCAGATCTGGGGAAGAAGTGCCATGGGCCTCCTAGTTCAGGGACAAGCCTGTGGATCTTCCAGTCCTGCAGCCCCTGGGGTGGGGGGTGGTCCCTCCTCCCCACACCTCTTCCCAAACCTCCCCCCTCCCGTTCCCAGGCAGGGCTGTGCGCTTCCCCAGAGGCTCTGCTCTGAGCTGGCTCTGAGTGGTGCAGGTCCGAGCCTCTATCTGATGTCTGGAGTGTGGCCGAGGGCCAGGCAGGCTTCAGCTCCTCCGCTCACAGGTGAGAACTAAGCTCTGACTCACGGGGTATTTTGTAGAGCCAAAGACACTTTACAGCTGACTAGTATTTATGACAGACTTCTGTTTACGGCAAAGTCCCAGGCAGGGGATAAACAGTGAATGAATAAATGCTAGGCTTTCAAGGAGTCTACATTTTAGAGGAAACATAAATTTCCAATCATAAACCAATATGTACCAAGCAACTAAATGCTGGTTAATAGGTGGTGCATGCTGGGCACCCAAGGTTCATTCTAGGATGTTCTATCAGCAGTTTTAACACTGAGGTGGAGGGCAGGGAATGTGGCTCAGTGGTAGAGTTTGCCTAGTATACCCGAAGCCCTGGGTTCGATTCCTTAGTACCACATACACAGAAAAAGCCAGAAGTGGCGCTGTGGCTCCAGTGGTAGAGTGCTAGCCTTGAGCACAGAGAGGCTCAAGGACAATGACCAGGCCCTGAGTTCAAGCACCAAGACTGGAAATAAAGAAAAAGACAATCTGTTACCTTGTTGTGTTCCTGGCTTATTTTGGCGTTAACCCCTTAGATGTATTTTCTCCTCTCATTCCGCCATTGTCTGGAGGGTGTTTAGTTCTGCGCAGTCCGATTGACTCTTCTCATTGCTGTGGCCAGACATTCTCTTGTGCTCAAATGAAAAGAACCATCCTCACCCAGGTAGAGCGTGCCAGGCTTTCCTCGCTGTTTTCTTCCAGCGTTTTTATTTGTTTGTTTGTTTTTTAAATGTATTTTTTGGTCTTTTTTTTTTTGGTACTGGGAATTGAACCCAGGACACACTGCACTTGCTAGGCAAGCGCCCGCTGAGCTACATCCCAGCCCTCTTCCAGTGGCTTTAAGAGTTCAGACTTTCGTAAGCATTCTGAGTTGATCTGTGTTTGAGTTAAGGGTCTGATTTCACTCTGATTTAGATATCAGTTGTTCTAATCCCATCAGTCGTGAAGATTTACAGAATATTTTACTTAAAATACATCATCAGCTGGGTTCCATTGGCTTGTGCCTGTAATCCTAGCTACTCAGGAGCAAGGTTCAAAACCAATCTAGGCAGGAAAGTCCCTAAGACTCTTATCTCCAATTAACCATCCAAAAACCAGAAGTGAAGCTGTGGCTCAAATGGTAGAGCATCAGCCTTCAGTACCAAAGCTCAGGGACAGTACCCTGGCACTCAGCTCGAGCCCCAGTACTGGAACAAAAATAAAATATTAATAAAAGTTATCACTATTTGATACCTAAACATATTTAAAAACAATCGCTGCATACGGTAAATTAATCTCTTCAGGATTTGCTCAAGTGGTTTAATTACTTCCTTCCTAAAAGTTAGATTTTTTTTTAATTTACTTAAAGCTAGGCTCCGGTAGCTCATGCCTATAATTCTAGCTACTCAGGAGACTGAAATCTGAGGACCTTGGTTCAAAGCCAGCTTGGGTAGGAAAGTCTATGAGACTCTTATCTGCAATAAACCACTCAGAAAAAAACAGAAAGGTGCTGTGGCTCAGTGGTAGAGCGCTAGCCTTGAGCTGAAGAGCTGAGGGACAGCGCCCAGGCCCAGAGTTCAAGCTCCATGACCAAAAAAATTTACTTAAAGGTGATGTATAGAGGGGCTTCTGTTACATGATTCAAGTAATGAGTACATTTCCTTTCTAACAGTGTTGTTCCTTTCCTTTTCCTTCCTTCCTTTCTTTTTCTTTCTTTCTTTTTTTTGGGGGGGAGTCGGGTCATGGGGCTTGAACTCTGGGTCTGGGTGCTGTCCCTCAGCTCTTCAGCTCAAGGCTAGCGCTCTACCACTTGAGCCACAGCACCACTTCCGGCTTTGTTTCTTTTTGCTTACGTGGTGCTGGGGAATCGAACCCAGGGTCTCATGCATGCAAGGCAAGCGCTCTACCACTGAGCCACCTTCCCAGCCCTTTCTTTCATGTTTTTAAACTGAGATCCCAGCTCTTAGGAGACTGATGCAGGAGAACTGTGAGTTTTCGGGTTACCTATAGAGACTTTGTCTCAAAAACAAGTAAATGTCCCCCCCAAAGCAGAACAACAGAAATGAGAGTTAAGATGCATATCTTAAGGTTGTGTCTTAGAGTATAGCTCAACCAACTTGTAAGCAATACCCAGATGAAAATCTAGAACATTCCATTGCCTGACAAGTCACCTCATGCCCTTTCTAACCTACTCGCCCCACCAAGTGAGCTAGCTGCGATTCTGACTTCTCCAGTCACGGACGAACGCTTCGGTCCTGGAGGTTTGGTCGAGTGGATGGGAGAGGCCCACAGATGCTCTCACGTAACAGGGCGCTGCTCGTGGCTGTGTGCCACGGTTTGTGCAGTTCTTCCGCCGTTAGAAGGCGCTGGGGTGCTCATCTACCTGTAGAAAATACATCAGCCTGTGCCCATGCCGCCCTTCCACACGCACCAGGATGCCGCAGCCTTAGACCGCATCACAGCATCATGAACGGAAAGGTACTAGGTACTCCGTCTTTTGTTTTTGCTTTGTGGGTTTGTGGTAGTGGTTGTTTTGGAGCAGTACTGGGGTTTGAACTCAGGGCCTTGTGCTTCTTTGACTGGCTTGCTGGGTGTGCTAACACTTGCGCTACACTTCTGGCCTTGCCTTGTGCGGATTATTTTGAAGAGGGAGTCTTAGTGAATTTCTCCACCTGGACTGGCCTCAAAGAGTAATCCTCCAGATCTCGGCCTCCTGAGTGGCTAGGAGCACAGGCTTGGGCCACCCACACCTGGCTCTGTGCGTGGGCTTCTTCAGAGACTCCGTTGTGCTACCCTGTGCTCGGGCTGCCCATCCCACTTCTAGGCGTCTTTCCTGGGGAGGAGCGGGGGACGCAGAATAGGCCACAGAACTCCTCCCCTGGCCTTCCCCTGAGGCCCAGCTCTCACAGGGCCTGCGGTGATCTTAATAGACAACGGGACTCAGATGCTCAGTGTGCAGCCATACCTGACAGGCTCCAGGTGGCCCCCGCGGCTCCTTCAGCCCTTCGCCACCTGCGGGTGCAAAGGCTAAGTCACAACATTTCTGGGTTCCTTCGAGTACCGCTTTCACCTTTTATGGAGTCTGTGTGTGGGATCTAATGAAATTGCTCACGGAAGAGACCTAAGTAAGGAAGCCCTGATTCTGGTGGCTGAGATATGAACATCGCCGTTCGAAGCCAGCCCAGGCAGGAACACCCAGGAGGACTCTTACCTTCAACTGCCAGCCAAAAGCTGGAAGTGGAGCGTGGTTCCCGTGGTAGAGTACCAGCCTTGAGTGGAAAAAATATAGGAGGCCTTCCGTTTCAGCCTCCGTAGAGGCACAAAAGAGAAAAAACAACTATCATACAGGACACACCTAAAGTAGAAATACAAGGCATCAAGGTGCATAAGAAAAAGTCAAATAAACGTTTTAAAAATGCTAATGTTAGTTACATTTTAATCCAGCCAACAAAGGAGCAAAATCCTGGCCAAGAGACAGCTAGCAAAGGAGAAGAAAGGACAGAGGAAACACAAAAGGAGAGCTGGGATAAGAAAGGAAGTAAATCTACATTCAAATCAGCCCAAGGAGCCTTCCCCTGTCAGGAGACAGCGTTCTTCCCGGGCCGGCGCACACCGCGTTTACACCCTCAAAGCCAGTTGGGGAAGGCAACGACTCCCCTATTGTTATTAAAAGTCGTGTTTAGCTAGGGCGTGAGGTCCAGATCCCAGAAGTTCCAGGCTCGGCCCGCGACGTGCTCCTTGGCTAGACTCAGCTTTGAAAGGAGACCCAGTTTCAAAACAAAACAAAAAGTCACGTGCAATCCAGACCTGCTCCCGAGCCCCGGGCTTTATCTTCTCCATCATCTAGCACGCAGCTCCGGCTCCAGAGAGCAGCGTTTATCTCTGCTTTGGCGCGCTGGGAAAGTTGGGGGACTTTTCTAGCTGCCTTTTTCTTTTGTTCTAGCACGTTCAACGAGCCAGATCGCAGCTGGGCACTGTGTTTTACCTGGGCAGCTCTTTGCCCTGCTCTCCACCCACCCCCACACGTCGGCTCTTCACCGGCTTTCTGACCTGTGGTTGCAAGTCCGTGCTGTCTGTGGGCCGTCTCCTGAAGACCCTGGGCTTCCCAGGCCAGGATTGGAGCACCCCGTCCCCTGGCAGCCCCCAGCACAGGGCACCAGGTGCCCCGCCCCGTGATGTCATTCTGGGCACCAGCGGAGTTCCCCTGCTCCACAGTGGAGGTGGCCCTGGGGTGGATGGCTGGGCATCTAGCTAGACTCCCCATTTCCTGCAGGCTCTCCCCTGTCCCAGCCCCACCCACCTCCAGCCTCAGCCCGGCTCCACCCGCAGGATCTCAGCATCTCCATCAGCCCCCGCTCCCCAGCCTGGGCCCAGCCGGTCTGCTCCACCCGCTGGACTATCACCCTCCCCGGCCAGCCGCCAGGGGCTCGTGCGGCAGGGTGCTACAGCACAGCCGGTCTTCCTTTCCCTTCACCCTCCCTCCCTCCTCCTCTCCTCCCCTTCTTCTCTTCCTTCTCCCCTTCTCTGCCTCCCCCTCCCCCTTCTCCTCCCTCCTCCCCTTCTCCTCTTCCTCACCTTCTCTTCTTCCCTCTTCTCTTCCCTTTTCCTCTTCCTCCCTCTTCCCTCCCTTCTTTTCCTTTCATCCCTCCTTTTTCCCCTTCCTTCATCCTCCTTTTATCTCTCTTCTCCTTCCTCCTCCCCTTCTCTTCCTCCCTCCTTGTCATTTCTTGTCACTTACCTTCCCTAAGCAAATTCAGGTGTTTGGTGCTTTTTTTTTTTTTGCCAGTCCTGGGGCTTGAACTCAAGGCCTGGGCACTGTCCCCTGAGCTTCTTTTGCTCAAGGCTAGCGCTCTACCACTTGAGCCACTTGTGGCTTTTTCTGTGTATATGTACTGAGGAATGGAACCCAGGGCTTGACGCTAGGCGAGCACTGCACCACGGAGCCATGTTCCCAGCTGCCTTTTTTTTTTTAATACGCTGGATTCCTTATTTGTTTATGTATTTGTCGCGACGGGGTCTCATTACTATGTATGCAGCCCAGACTGGCCTCAAAGTTGAGATCCCCCAGCCTCAGCCTCCCAAGTGCTGAGGTTCTAGGCGAGCGCCCCTGAGTTTGCCGGCACCGATGCCTCATGCCTCACCCACCTTGATAAATCTCAGAGCTCTTCTGGTTTTGCCGACAGCCCTTTGCTGAGGGTCGTCGATGTGACTGATGGGGTGCGGTGACCCTGGCTGATGGGGGGGTGGTGAGGAGGTCCGGGTGTTGCAGGTCCATTGGTTAAGGCAGAGAAATAGGATTCGGAAGCCAGTCTGGTTCTTGTGACAACCGCATGCAAATACCGTGTGACCCCACACACGCACGCAGGGAGTGGCTCCACGTGACCCGCGTCCTCAGCCTAGTTGGGCAGGGTTCACCACCCCGCAGGCAGGTCTGAGAGGGGCAGCAGCACTTCAGGTGGACCAGCCGAGTCTCAACCCACCAGGGACAGGTGCATCCTGGGAAAGGCAGCTGCCCCCCTCCCCCCGCAGCCCTGGCTACTATGAGCTCAGGTTGGCCTCCAACATCCTCATGTGTCCACTCCATAGCATTGGCTTCCACCTTTGCCCCCATCTGCAAACATCAACCACACCAGCGTCAGGAGTCGGGGGCACAGGCTGCTGGGCCACATCCCAGAGCTCTTAACCCGAGGTGGGGGTAGTGGTGGTAACCAGGTACCCCACAGCAGAGCTCTTACCTTCCCACGCAGTCCATCCCCCTCACCTGCACCCTTGCTTTGTGAAACCCAGCTTTAGGCCAGGCTCAGGGTCAAGTGGTAACAACTTTCTAGCAGGCAAGCGATCACTGACTTGGGCTTTAATGGTCTACTTTGTAACTTTTTGTTGTTGTTGTTGGTCTCTGGGTCTGGGTGCTGTCCCTGTACTCTTCAGCTCAAGGCAAGCACTCTACCACTTGAGCCACAGCATCACTTCTGGTTTTCTAGTGGTTTATTGGAGATAAGACTTTCCTGCCCAGGCTGGCTTTGAACCACGATCCTCAGATTTCAGCCTCCTGAGTAGCTAGGATTACAGGCGTGAGCCACAGGTATCCGGACTACTTTTTAACTTTTAACACCACAAAAATACATTGTGCCTCACAGGACAACCTAGGGGACTGCCAACCTGAGGAGGGTGTGTGTGTGTGTGTGTGTGTGTGTGTGTGTGTGTGTGTTTGTGCCACTTGAGCCACTTCACAATAACCAGCTTTTTGATGGTTATTTCGGAGACGCAAGTCTCTTAGATTTTTCTCCCTGGTTGTAGCTTCAAATTAAGATGCTCTTCATCTCGGCCTCTTGAGTAGTTAGAATTACAGCCATGAGCCATCAGCTCTACTCCAGAAAATCTTCCCGGATGTGTGTGTGTGTGTGTGTGTTAGCAAGGATTTGAGTATAACAGGGTTTAGGCAAGGAGAGACCGAAGAAGAAAGTAAACATTTCCTACTCCTCTCCCAGGAGCTAGAGACTCCCTGAATTTGCTGTAGAAACAAAATCAGATTGTTCAATGATCAAATCCTTGGAAAGCAACTCACTCAAGACTGGGTAGGGTGGGGTAGGGGAGCTTAGCTTGGGCTTGGGCTGGCTGGTCAGCACAACAAACAAACATCACTCAAACAAACACACCCACTACACTCCCAGCTAGGAGAGGTCCACTTCGATTGGTTTTGTGCTCCACGGGTTCTTTGCCCGGAGAATGTCTGGAAATCTGTGCTGGAAAGCCTTTTTGTGAAAGTAATTAAATGGCTGTTTTTCACATCATAAAAATTTACATTTCTTTCTGTGGATGGCTGGTCATAAACATCCCAGGGTGCATTTCAAAACCCTGCCTTTGAAGGGCCTCAGGGGAGCGTCTGAAGAGGCTGCAGGGAGGGGGTGGATGCTGGATTCTCTTCTGTTTCCTGGGTGTTCTGGGTCCATCTTCCAGTCTCCTCTGCGGAAAGGAGCTGTTTGGGACGCCTGGGCGGGTGGATGTGCCAGCTAACTAGGAACTGGGGATGTAAGGGCAGTGGGCACACTAGTCCAACTTCGCCTGCTGGCCTGAGGGAGTCGGAGGGGGCGCCTCCCTCCTGCCGGCCCTCCTTCCCAGCCAGCAGTTCACCGGCCTCGTACTTCTGTCTTGCTGTCGGGGAGCCGGGTACCCTGCCTCCAACTGTCTGTCACCGCCTCTGCTCGGTGACCTCCCGCTTAGGTCTCCCAAGTCAGATCAAAGTTTCTAGCTGTGACTTCATTCCTGCGACAGCTGAGAATTCGCAGAAATATCGATGGTTCTGGCGTGTTGGGGCTTTAAAGCGTCCGTGGCTGGGAAGACGTAGATTTCACGCGGGAGTTCACGTCTCTTCCCAGGCGGAGACCCTCTTCCTGTTCCCGGGGAGAGTGCACAGGTTCCACGGGAGGGGGAGGGCAGGGGACGAGGGGAGGAGGGCCCACCAGGTGTGTGTCGGCCAATCAGCGCCGCCGGTTTCGGCTGGGACTCCCTCCCCCCTCCCCTCCCCCTCCCCCACCCCTCTACGAAATAAACTGCTCGGGGCCGGCGCTACTCGCACAGGACTCGGCCCTGGGGGAGCGCTGGCCGGCCGGCGTCGCTTCGGCTCTGAAGTCCCCGCCGGCTGGAGTGGAGGAGCTGGCGACATGAATTTCCAGTTCCTGAGGGTGAGGAGAGGCGTGCGGGTGGCCGGGAGGCGAGGTCGGCGGAGGATCGCAGGCTGCGGGCGGCGGGATGGGCGCCCCGGGGGGCCGGGGCGGGGCGGGGGGCGCGCGGGGCGCCCAGTGCGCGCAGGCTCGGGGCAAATTCTGTCGCCCCGGCCTGGGTGCTGAAAGCAAAGCCTGGCCTCCACGGGCCTCTTCTTCGCCTGGCGGCGACCGAGATAAGTGAGTTTAGGCCCTCTGGGCCTACCTGCCCCGGAGGTTCTTGGTGACCCTGGACCCCGGCAGAGCAGGCCTCCAGGGACACCCCGCAGCCCCCGCGCGTAACCGACGCTGGTGGAAGGTGACAGGCGCTCTGCCTCCCCGAGGGAACCGGGGACCCCCGGGGCAGAGCGGGGCGAGCCGCGCCCCCGCGTCTCCTAGCGGATTCCCGACCCTCGATCCCCGCACGCGGCGGGGAGGGGGCCGCACTCCGGGGCGAACGTGACCGCTGTTCCTCAGACGGCGTGAGACGGGCGGAGTGGAGTGGTGGTCAAGGCCACGTCGGAGGCCTGGAGCTCCCAGAGTGACTGGCGCCGGCGAAGGGGCAGCGGCCGGGTCTGGGAGCCCCCGGGGAGGCGGGGACCCCCCCCTCGGGAGGCCGGGGAGCCCCGAGTGCCCTCCGCCCAGCCCAGCGCCCTCTGCGGGCGCCTCGCGTGTTTGTGGAGAGGGATTTATTACCTCTGCCCGGGCCTGGCGTGGCGCGAAGCCGGCGGGACTGGGCGGGGCGGGAGGATGTCTGCGCGGCCTCCCGCGCCCCTGCGTGGGGAATTTTGATCCAGGATGGTATCTCGGAGCCCCGGGCCGTGGGCTCGGGCGGTGCTCAGTGCTGAGGCCTGCAGGGTGTCCGGGGGAGGGGGGGCACCTTCTCTCGTCCCCGCTTCTGGTCCGGGCTCTTGGGCCTGGACGGCAAGCCACGGACCCAGGTCCTTCTCGGAGCCGGGGCTGACCCTAGGCGGGGGGACGAGGCCGGGCACGCGGCTCCTCCACCTGCCGCCCCGGCGCCCCTTGGGTCAGAGTCGAAGGCCGGCCCCGGCCAGCCCTCCCTC
>NW_012267291.1:2374716-2376724 GCF_000151885.1 Dipodomys ordii | reverse complement strand
CGCCTCGGTTTCCGCGGGCGGGGATCCGGGTCCGTCCACTTCTGTCAGCCCGGAGGAGAAGGCGGCGTCCGGGGGTCCAGCCGGCACCAGGGGCGCGCGGGCCTCGGGGGCGGTGGGGTCTGTCTTGGATACTCCAGGCGTGGGCTCCCGCTTTCAGCTGAGAAGCTGGGGTCGCCGGAGGCCGGGGTTGCGGACATCGGCGCTGCGCGAGCCTTCGGGCGGCCCCGGCCATGCAGGCTCCCGGCGCGATGGCGATCGTCGGTGCGGCCTTCCCCGAGCGAACGCTTCTGGGCCCCGGGGGATCCCGAGAGCGGCGCGGACCCTCGGTGCCCACCGATCCCTCGGCCCGCCGCGCGCCCCGGGCCGGGAGGCGGCTCCGCTCCTCGGGGCAGTCTGGGCGAGCGCGTCCCGGGAAGGAAGGACAGCTCGGGACTGGCGGGGTGCGAGTGACCACGTCCCGCCCGCCCCTGGCCGCGGACCGCCAGGGACGAAGCTGGGGGGCACAGTCCGGACAGCTTCTAACACTGCACCCCAGATCGGGTCTTAGAGGGTGAAACCCGCGGCTCGGCCCAAAGCCCCAGGACTGGAGCAGAGCCCGGTGGGGAGCCTGGAGGAGGCGCTGCACCACCTCCACGGGATCGGGGACCCCAATCTTCCCAGCTCCGGTCCCAGCCTGCCGGCAGGGCCGGGTGCAGTTCTCGGACAGCCTCGGACAGGTGCCCCTCCTCCCCATTCTCTCGCGCGAGCAGGGGGGGTGGGGCTCCTGCTGCTCCTCCGCCCCCCAGGCCCCCAGGGGGTGCTGGCCAGGGGCGAGGGTCTTTCAGACTCGGTCCTCGGTCACCCTAAGCCGGGCAAGTGGTTTCAACAGCCGCCTGGTAATAACCGTCTTGCTCGTGGCTGCTCTCCAAGCGAGGGGCGACGCTTCTCTTGGAGCACACCTATTTTTATCTTAGTTCTTACTTTGTTTTAGGCCATCTGGGGCTAAAGAAATGCTCGCACCAGTCCCAGCGGGGACGGGAGGCAGTCAGTCGCCATCCTGCAGAGCGCAGGGACTCCGGGCTCCCGGGCGCTGTACTGCGATCGCAAAGTCGGATCCAGCTTCGAATCCAAACAATCCCCTCCCCGGACCGGCGGGGAGCCGGGGGGCGCGGCTGGGACGACCCAGCAGATTCCTCCCCAGCACGAGCATTTCCCCACCCCTTCCCCTCCTGCAAGGACAACACCAATGACAACAATCCGGGCTTGGGGTTTCGTCTCCTTAACATTTACAAACGAACCCCCGCCGTTTCCTTCCCGCTCACGCGTCCCAAGTGGGCCGGGAAGGAGGCGGTGGAAGGAGGTTTGGGTCCCCATCTTCAGGGGGCGGATCCCCACTTCTGGGGAGGCGGCTCCGCAGCCCCTTTTCCCCTTCCCCGTCTCTCCTCACCGCACCTGGGTAAGCGCTGGGCGCTCGGACCTCTAAGGCTAACGAGCCCTGGGCAGGGCTAGGCTGGGCAGCAGGGCAGGGCGGAGGCTGGCCACGTTCCGCAGCTCCGTGCCACAGCGTGGACGCCGACACACCGTTGTCTCCACTTCCGAGCCCGTGGCACAGCCGCCTGATTTCCGCGCTCAGGGGCAGAAAGCCCGCAAGAAGGCCGGGCTGGCAGGGGAGGGTCCAGGGAGCCGGGGCAGGGGCGCTTCTGCCCGGCTAGGGCTTGTACCGCGTGCGACCCCAGCCCACTCTGTAAGTGTCCTGGGGATGAGGAGCCCCGGTGCTGAGACACCACCCCCGGATGCCAGGACTCCACCTCCAGATGACATCTCTTGGCCTAAGGGGGCTGGGATGCCGGGCGAGCAGAGGATCTCGGGGCTTTGGGATCTGGATTCCCGGTTCTGCGCATCTTGAGGTGTGTGCGGGACGGGACTGGCCGAGGAGGACGGGTCGCGGTTCCCGGGCCTCGGAGTTTTCAACGAGCCGCCCACCGCCCACCGCGCTCCCGAGTCGCCCGGAGCGGCGTGGGGCCCCGGC
>NW_012267291.1:2372531-2373530 GCF_000151885.1 Dipodomys ordii | reverse complement strand
TGGCCGGGCGCTCCCGCTAGGGGGCGGCCGCACCGTGTTCCCGCGGGCACCCCGCTACCCCGGTGACCCCGGGGACCCGGCGGACACATCTTTCAGGAGTTAAGTTGGGGCGTGTGGCCCGGGCCTCGGGGTCTCCGCCCTGGCTGGGGTGGGGGGACTGTGACCGTGGCCGATCGCGCCTCGCGTTCCTTCGCTCTGGCTTCACGGGCTGGAGAGCGCAGCCCCGGGCCGCAGCGGGTTCCTCCCCGAGTCCCTCGGGCGGCGCTGGGACGCTGCCACCGCCCGCGAGCGTCCCCTGCCCCGAGGTCTTTGCCCGAAGGGCGTGGAAGGGAGGTTCCCTGGGGCGGGGGAGGCGCGAGCCAGCCTCGCCCGTGCACTATTCCTGTCGGCTGCGCCGGGGCAACACGTGCGGGCTGCGAGCGAGCACAGGGTTCACTGCCGCCCGGCTTCCTCCCGGGACGCCGCCGGCCTTTCCCGCCCCGACACCCGGGGATCGGCCTCGAAGTCTGCCAGCGCCTCCGGCTTCATGGCGCGGAGATCCGCGCCGCGGGGTGTGGAGGATTTGTCCTCCCAGGTCTTAATGCAGCCTCCTCTTCCTCCCGGGAGTCGCCGTTTTACGACCGAGTCCCCCGGGCGCCTCGCCGCCGGGGGCTGGTGGGCGGCGGCGCGCGCGGGGCTGGCGGGTTCGCCGTACCGAGGTTTTCGTACTAACCGGGTCTCCTCTCTCTTTTCCGCCCAGGATCGCCACGACGCGAGCAGCAATGGGAACCCGCGCATCCCCCACCTGTCCTCGGCCGGCCAGCACCTCTACAGCCCCGCGCCGCCCCTGTCGCACACGGGCGTCTCCGAGTACCAGCCGCCGCCCTACTTCCCGCCGCCCTACCAGCAGCTGGCTTACTCGCAGTCGGCCGATCCCTACTCGCACCTGGGCGAAGCCTACGCCGCCATCAACCCTCTGCACCAACCTGCGCCCACCGGCAGCCAGCAGCAGGCCTGGCC
>NW_012267291.1:2345451-2372411 GCF_000151885.1 Dipodomys ordii | reverse complement strand
TGCCTACCGCCGCTCCGAGCTGCTGCTGCCGCACCCGCACGCCCTCGACGCCGCGGGCCTGGCCGAGAACCTGGGGCTGCACGACGTGGCGCACCAGATGGAGGAGGTGCAGGTGAGCGCACGCCCCCCGGGCCCGCCTGCCCCGGGGCTCCCCTCGCCCTCCCCCCCAGCTCCCCAAACCAAACCTAAAGCAAACTTTGTTCTTTCTCCTCCCAGAATGTGGACGACCAGCATCTTCTCCTCCACGACCAGACCGTCATCCGCAAAGGTAACCCGAGGCGTTTCCTGCGCCGTGGGAGGGGGGCACTTGGTGTCGTGGACGGGTGCGACCGCGCCCTCGAGGAAACCAGGCTTCGGGGAAGTGGCATGCGACAACTTCTTTCTGCCCTGAAGCGCAGCGGACCAGGGAGGCCCTTGGAAGCTTTTTAAAAACAAAACCAACTAGGCTTTAGAGATTGCTTTTATTTGGATCCGGGGGGGGGGGGTTGGATCGAGATCCGCGTGAGTGCCGGACGCCGGGTCGCCCGCACCCCTTCCCTCGCTCCCTCGCTCCCCCGCTCCCCAGCTAAGGGGCTTGGGGCTGGCGAGGTTCGCCTCCCCTGGGAACTGGGACCCTCGGCGTGGGGGAGGGGCTCCACCGCCCGGGAAAGCCCGCCGGAGGTTTCACACGGTGATTTCATTAATCTGAAATCCATTGGCAACCACCTCCCCGGGAATGATTGGGTCTGTGACAGTTCTTAATGGTTGATTGAGTGGGTGTGATTTTTTCCCCCCACTTGTGATTTCAAGGATGAATTTTGAGAGGATCCCTAATTCTGATTTGTGTGGATGAAAGGTTTTGGGCAAGTCTGGCCTACCAAAAAAACAAAACAACAAAAAACTGTGCACCGGGACCAGGGCTCGTGATCTGTCTCCTCCCCTCCCCCTTGCTGGTTTTTGTTGGGAGCAAGGGATGAGAAAAAATTGTATTACCCTTGAGCGAGTGGTTCATGAAATTGAGTTCTTGTGCTGAACTGTCAGGCTGGCTGTTTGGGTGGAAAGATGGACAGATACTCTTAAAAGTAGTTAAGGTTGGTGATATGGAATCAAACTGCTTGAATATATTGCAATAGGTGTGGAGGCTGGGGAGAAATTTGGAAAATAAAATTTCCCAGTAAACTTAAACTGAATGGATTAATGGGTGTTAATGAGAGCACTTCTACAGAAGGCTTTTGGGAGCAGGGTCTGAATCCTGTGGGTTTAGTTCAGGGATTCTCAGGGGGTGGGACTGGTATTGAAGCGGCTTCTGAAGGCAAATGTTCTAATTAAGCAGATTACAGAGGTAGCCAGGAACTGGGTGGGAAAAAAAAAACATGCTTGGGATCTTGACTAATTAACTTTGCAAGGTGTTAACTTGTGAATTTCACATTTGATTTATCTTTGAAGAAGGAATATGACTTAGAAATAAGAAAAGGAAATAAGAAAAAGACCTGGCGGTGTGGAGGTTTCTTGTCGGAAAACCACTTAGTTTAGCCCATTCCTGGTTGGGAAAAAGATTCTGCTGAGGCTGGGCTTTGGTGACCCACAGGACTGGTCTCTCTTCAACAGGCCCCATCTCCATGACCAAGAACCCACTGGGTCTGCCGTGTCAGAAGGAGCTGGTGGGGGCTGTGATGAACCCCAGCGAGGTCTTCTGTTCTGTCCCGGGAAGATTGTCCCTCCTCAGTTCCACATCCAAATACAAAGTGACGGTGGCCGAAGTGCAGCGGCGGCTCTCCCCACCCGAGTGCTTGAACGCCTCGCTCTTGGGAGGCGTGCTCAGAAGGTACTGGGGGGCCCTGCGGTCTGCACTTGGGTAGTTGAAGGTGAATGTATAGAGAACCTGGGAGGTATTTTTAACGTTTATGTAACTTGTATGCCTAACGCTGAATTCTAATCGGCTCAGCGAGAGATTTAGTACACTCCTTCTCTTTTAGAAAGTGCCAAATGCAGAAGGAAGTGTTAAAACGATGCTAACAAATTATCATCTGGTTAGGATTCAATTTTACGGGCTAACATCTGTATTGAGAAGGGAGGCTTTTGTCTCCCCCCCCCCCCCTTACACACACAGGGAGATGGGGGGGAGGTACAGTTTTCTAAGTTGAAAATGTATTATCTACCGCAATACTGCATGTGATGCTTTGTGCTCATCAGAAAATAAAAGGGGTGGTAGAAGGTTTGTTTTTTAATTTTCCATATTTTTAAAAATTATGATCTACAAATTGAAATAGCCTGACAGATTTCAACTTTAGAAGGTAGAGTTTATTTTATTGTTTTATTTTTGTGTGTGCTGGTACTTTGAACTGTGGGGTCTGGCCACTGTCCCTGAACTTTTTTTTTTTTTTTGACTCAAGGCTAGTACTTTACCACTTGAGCCACAGTTCCACTTTGGCTTTTTGGTGATTAATTGGAGATAAAAGCCTCAGTGACTTTCCTGCCTGGGTGGCTTTGAAGCATGATCCTCAGGTCTCATCCTCTTGAGTAGCTAGGATTACAGGCATGAGCACCTGGTGCTAAGAAGACCCATTAGTCAAAGGGTAGAGTGTTTTGTTTTATTGACAGTAGCCAATTTTCTTTTTCCCAGAGCCAAGTCCAAAAATGGAGGACGATCTCTGAGGGAGAAGTTAGACAAGATCGGTCTGAACCTTCCAGCAGGGAGACGGAAAGCTGCTCACGTGACCCTGCTGACATCTTTGGTGGAAGGTCAGTCCTGCTGGGGGCTCTTGGGAAATGGTTTTAATTTGTGCTGTCTTTAATACTTCTGCAAAAGAAAAGCCAGACCAAGACTCTTTTAAGACATGGTCCCAAGCAGGGAGAGATGAAAGCAAGTTGAATTGTTCTGTTCCTGTTAATGAATCCATTTTGTCTGAAAGAGTTCACAGCCTTGTATCTGACAGCTCCTGGCTTCTGAGTTCCTTGGAGAATCCATGCCCAAAGAAATTGGTTTTCTTAGCCTCAGATCGTATATATCTATATATTTCAGACCAGCAAAAATGTTTACTGTTAAATGAACTTAGATTTGAAGGAGGGGGCTGATGGAGGACTGTACTTTTATTTACCTGGTTAGTTTTAATGTTGGGCAGAATGAAGTATGGTTGTTTTTTGTTTGTTTGTTTGTTTTCCCTGTGGAATCCTGGGCTCATGGTCCTTGCATACTCCAGCCCTTACCTAACTTGCCATTCCTTCTCATCAAGAGACAAGAAAGCAATAGAACCCCTGGCCAGAGAGAGAGGCCCTCTCCCCAGTCTTCAGATTATTGTCCCCGTAAATGGCATTGGAGTCTCCTGAATGGAAGACTCTCCTCCCCCACCTGGAAAGCAGCCAAGAATGCAGTCCAACCCTTAAAAAAGGGGTGTGTGTGGGGGGAAGCAGCAAAGCAGCACCTCCTGACTGCGGGAAGGTGGGGCTGGACACAGACTGCCCCCCAGAGCAGCCCCTCCTCAGCCCCTGGTGCGGTCCTCAGCTACCGGCTCTGGACCTGGGCAGGCTCCAGCTCTGTGGCACTGCAATGTTCTGAAGACATTTCCTCCGCCTCGTGATAGCTGTGCTGAAACAACTGAACCTGAATCAATGGGGGGGCGGGGGGGGGAGAAGGGGACCTCAGCCACCACCTGGGTCTTTGCAAGACTCTCCAGGCCTCTGCCCTGGAACAGGACAGCCCCCAACGCCCCTTGCTCCTGCAGTCCTCTCTCCTGGTGTTCTTCTCTTCTCCTGTACTTTGGATGGAGGAGGCAGTGTTCCAAGATGATTATCCAGGCTGAGAGTCCTGGGTTTCCCATAGGAACCACCCCCCCACCCCCCGCTTTTTTTTCTTTTGTCAGTCTTGGGTCTTGAACTCTGGGCCTGGGCATGTCCCTCAGCTCTTCAGTTCAAGGTTAGCGCTCTACCACTTGAGCCACAGAGCCACTTCTGTTTTTTTCTGGAGGTTAATTGAATAGTCTCACCTACGTTCTTGCCCATGCTGGCTTTGAACCTTGCTCCTCAGCTTTCAGCCTTCTGAGTAGCTAGGATGACAGGCTTGAGCCACAGGCTGGCCTTTCACCCTCCTTTTTTTGTTTTGGCTGGGGATTGGGTTTAGGTCAGAGAACGCACACTAGGACGGTGCTCAGTGCAGCTGAGATCTCAGTCTTTGTTTGTTTACTTGTTCTTTTACCCTAAGGCCCAGGGTGGCCTTGAACCACCCTTCCAGATTTAGCCTCCCCCATGATGGGATTACAGGCATTCATTCACCACTACCCCCACATTAATCTTCCTGCCTCTTTTAAAAGAAATAGTCTAGAAGCCTGCCTGCTCTGTTTCTTCTTCTTACTGATACTACTACTACTACTAATTATTTATTGTTAAAAGTAGTAGGCCTTAAACTCCAGACCTTGTGCTCTTATTTGGCTTTTTTCACTTAAGGCTGGCACTCAACCACCTGAGTTACACCCCCACTCCGGCCTTTTCACTGGTTAATTGGACATAGGAGTCACATGGACTCATGGCCTGGGCTGGCTTTGAACTTTAATCCTCCAAATTGTGGCCTCCTAAGCAGCTAGGATTGTAAGTAGGAGCCATCAGTGGCAGTGCTCTGCTTTAGCCCCTCTAGCCCCTTTTGCTTTTTCAATAGGGTCTTTTTATTTTTTTATTTTTTAGGTCTGTTGTGGGGCTTGAATTCTGGGCCTACATGCTATCTTTAAAAGCTTCTTTTGCTCAAGGCTCCACCACTTGAGCCACAGCACCACTTCTGGCTTTTTCTGAGTAGTTTAATGGAGATGAGAGTCTTTCCTGCTGACTTGAACCACAGCCCTCAGATCTCAGCCTCCTGAGTAGCTAGGATTACAGGCGTGAGCCACCAGCGCCCGGCTTGAGGATCACAGTTCTAAGCTAGCCTTGGCAGGAAAGTCCATGAAACTTTTTTCTAATTAACCACCAAAAAGCCACAAGTGGAATTGTGACTCAAGTGGTAGAATGCCAGCCTTGTGCACAAAAGCTCAGGGACAGTGTCCAGGCCCTGAGTTCAAGTCCCAGGAACAGTGCAAAGCAAGGAGTTCTTCTACCTCTTGCAGGGAGGTCTTCACACGTGGTATTTCCAGGGCAGGATTGCTGGCAGGTCCCTGACAACTCAGTCTGCCCACCGCAGTGTGCCCTGCCCGCGATTGTGTTTTAGGAGGCAGAGTGGCTGGGAGACAATGGATGCCAGAGAGGGAGGGAGGGAGGCAGGCTGGCAGGCCAGTCTTCAGTGGTGGCCACAGCCGTCTCAGAGCCTGATCACAATATTGTTGCAGGTGAGGCTGTTCATTTGGCACGGGACTTTGCCTATGTCTGTGAAGCTGAGTTTCCCAGTAAGCCTGTGGCAGAGTATTTAACTAGACCTCACCTCGGAGGACGGAATGAGATGGCAGCGAGGAAGAGTATGCTCCTCGCAGCACAGTGAGTATCGCCTGTGGCAAACCCCAGGGTGGAGAGCCCAGTACTGGCTTCAGGACAGAAATGTCACAAACGGGGCTGTGTGTGTGTGTGTGTGTGTGCGTGTGTGCGTGCGTGTGCGTGCGTGTGCACGCGGAAGAGAAAAGCCAGTATGTTTATTTAGATGCAAAGATCAGAGTAAATTCATGAGAGACTTGTGGGAAAATTGGCTCCAAAGTGACTTTCATGCAACAGTGGAGTTTCTACTCTGAGAAACTTAACAGTGCCTCATTTTAGAATCCTGCTCAGTGAAGCAGGAGTCAAATCTTGTTAAATGAAGTCAATTCAAAAGATGAAGCAAGAAGCCAGTGAACCAGCCTCTCTGCCATGGCCAGTTTCCGCCATTGTGTCGGTTCTTGAGGTTTCTTTTTTTTCTTTTTGTTGGTCGTGTGGCTTGAACTCTGGGCCTAGGTGCTGTCCCTCAGCTCTTCAGCTCAAGGTGAGCACTCTACTGCTTGAGCCACTGCGCCACTTCTGGTTTTCTGAGAGGTTTATTGGAGATTAGAATTTCAAGGACTTTGCTGCCTGGGCTGGCTTTGAATTGTAATCCTCAGCTCTCAGCCTCCTGAGTAGCTAGGATGTCAAGCGTGAGCTACCTGTGCAGGCTTCTTTGGGTTTCTGATAGTGTTTATTTATTGCAACCAATTTGTACCAAAGTAAACTAGTCCCTTAACCTCTAGGTCCTGGTGACCTTGGTTAGCTGACTGGAATTAATCCTATTATCTTTATTCCTGTGCCACACAAACCAAATGAGATCCTACTTGGAGGGAGCTCAGCCTAGCAGGGTGTGGCA
This sequence comes from Dipodomys ordii, assembly GCF_000151885.1. NCBI lineage: Eukaryota > Metazoa > Chordata > Mammalia > Rodentia > Heteromyidae > Dipodomys > Dipodomys ordii. Next base: position 2,366,152 of record NW_012267291.1, on the reverse strand, counting down.
CACAGTAGGTGCTAAGTGTGACCTCAGTCAAACCTGGTTGGTGCTCCTGGGGTGGATCTGCCCAGGGCCAGGGAAGGCTCACAGGGGTCAACCCGCTGTCTCCACAGGCAAGTGTGTAAAGAATTCACAGACCTCCTCAATCAGGACCGAACCCCCAATGGGAACAGCAGGCCCACTCCAGTGTTAGAGACGAGCATACAGAACTGCCTGTCTCACTTCAGCCTAATTACCCACGGCTTCGGCAGCCAGGCCATCTGCGCAGCCGTGTCCGCGCTACAAAACTACATCAAAGAAGCCTTGATGGCCATAGACAAATCCTACATGAGCCCCGGAGACCAGAGCCCGGCGGATTCCAAGAGCCTGGAGAAAATGGACAAGCACAGGAAGTGACCGGCGGGGACAGAGGACCAGAGAGTGGGGAAGGGAAGGGACCGCGAGGCCCTGTCCCCCCACTCGGACACACTAGGACCCCTCTGGCCCCGGGGGAAGAGTGTTCTGCTGTTGTTTCCCTTTTTGCCTACCTTGCTGTCAGAAAAGCCTCCCCTTGTTTCCGGATGCCAGCCCTCTCCACCCGCTTGCCCCATGTCAGGTGGCGTAGCAGGCTGAAGTCTCTCACTTCGGATATACAGTCTACCCAGTGCAAGGCGCCAGGCACTGGGGGTTTTGTTTTTGTTTTTTTGTTTTTCTGGTTTTTTTTTTTTGGTTGGTTGATTCGTTTTTCCACTCAATGTTTGGTGTTTGTTCTTTGGAACTCATCATTTTTCTCTGAACACGGTGCTACAAGATTTAGAACCTTTTTTTTTTTAATTTGATAAATTCCCTGGGCTTGTCAAGAAACCACACTCTCAAGCTGCTGATGCCGGAAAAAAGGGATGAATTTCAGAGCCACAGCCACTCTTTATTTTCAGTATTAACTTAATGGTTGGTTTTTAGGTCCTCTAGATGATTCATCTAAAAATGGGTATTTATCTAACGTCTTCGGAGATCGGACCCCTTTGGCGGGAGGCAAAGGTTCTGTGTCTAGCAAGCCGAGAAAACCTGCAACCCCATGTTCACAGGGGGCCTCTGGCTTTAGGAAATTTGTAGAAATACAGCCTGCTGATGATGTCATTTTCTTGTCTCGTCTTTTTTTTTTCTTGGAAAGTTGTGATTCTTTAAAGGGGAGACTCGTTGAACCGACATGTTCCTTTAAGATACGGAAGCTTTATTTGCATATTTATTTCAGATCTTGATTTTTTTTTCTTCTCTCCATTAAACTTGAAAAGGGTAAGCAGGAAGTGCTAGCCGCAGCCTGCCACCTCCCAAGCCCCTGCAGAGACTCTGTATTTTGAGAAACTGTATTGACTGTATAGATTTTATTTATGCATAATTTAATGGGGTCTGTAAATACTGGCATACTTCCTAAAACTTTGGGGGACACAGGGTCAGATTTAATCTTTAACGGTGATGGGTAATCAATGGCACATCTTTAAATTTTATTCAGATATATACACAGGGTATGAAGAATGAAGAAAACACTTGGCTTCATTTATGGTATGTAGCAGGTTCTATTGAATTCAAGCTCTCTGTCCAAAAAAAGCAATAAGTTTGTGTCTCATTCCTGTAGGGCTGAACTCTAAGATGAATGTGTGGCGTAGCTTGTGTGGGTGAAATGGAGATTTGGAATTGAACTTCGTGCTCAGAAATGTTCCCCAAGTGATTGTTGTGTGTATGTATGATACCTGTATAATAAAAAAAAATATTCTCAATAGAATCTGTGACGGCCTGGTTCTAACCTGGTTCTCTCTTTATCTATCTGTCGCTCTCTCTTTCTCTCTCTCTCTCTCTCTCTCTCTCTCCCTCCCTCCCTCCCACCTTCTATCTCCATGCCCCCACCCCCACCCCCAATCTCCAGGATGGTACCTGAAGTTTTATTTCTCTCCCTGGCAACACTGCTCAGGGGTGCTGAGTGTTGACAGTGTCTTTCGCCAGCTGGCGGTCCCATTCTGTCTAGGGTGTTAGGGGGTTTGGGGGGACAGTCAACTGACTTGGAGAAAGAAGTGCCAACTGTTTTTAGTGTCTGCCACTATTGGGGCTTGAACTCAGGGCCTTATATTCTTCCTTAGCTTTTCCTGTTAAGGCTGGCACTCTACCACTTGGAGCCACACCTTCTGGCATGTTCCGGCTAGTTGGAGATAAGAATCTCTTAGATTGGTCTGCCTAGACTAGTTTTGAACTGTGATCTTACAATCTCAGCCTCCTGAGTAGCTGGGATTACAGGCATGAGCACTGGCACCTGCCCCCCAGCGTTTTTTGTGCGTGTGCTGGGGGTTGAACTCCGCATTGGGTGTGCTGCAGCACATGAATTAGAGCATGTGGAGAGCCGTGTCCGAGGGACGGCTCCTGCTGGGCACAGGTGCGTTGCTGTCTGGTGTTGGGGTCACTGCAAACATTCCCGAGGCAGCTTCTCCTTTGGGGACAATCACAAGCCAGTGGCAAAAGGTGTGGAAGGCAGCAGAGCACTGAGAATTTCTCCTGCTCAGGCGACCCTTGTCTCCTCGCCCGGGCATCCTAGTCACTTGGCCTTCCTGCAGGGGACTTGGAGACCCGGTCTTTGCCTGGGGAGAGGGCGCTCCTGGCTGGAGGTGAAGAGGCTCTCTGATGCACACATCGGGCACTTGATCTCAGGCTGAAGTATCCTGGCCTTTCCTCCAGGAAGTGGTGTGTTTATACTTTGGCATGTGTGGCCTGGCTTCAAAGGGACGTGGGAGAGAAAGGATTTTCCACATTGGATAAGGCTATTGCTTCAGCTCGAGTCTCATAATCCTTAATTCATAATTCTCTATGAAACGCTCGGCAATTCTTGACTTAATGTTGGCATTGGATGGCCTGAAGTAATTTAAGCTCTGCCAACTTCAGACTTCGCTCTTGGCAGCTCAGTGTTCCCATTAAGTTGGATTTATCGGACTGATATGTCAAGATCACAATTGTTTTGCTTTAAAGCTGCGAAAAGAGGTCTTAGGTTGGCAGTGATTTCTCAATCAAGACTTAAGACGTGGGGGTGTTAGGCGGAAGTCACGGGGGAAGAGGAGGATGGATTTCTTATCGACAACCTGCTTTTGGACTAGAAGTTGGCTTGGAGCAGCTGTGCCGAATTGTGCTGCCGACAATGTTTTGGAAATGAACCAAAGTCAATCCAGGACTGAGGAGTGAGTCATAGACAGGCCCTGGCCCTCACCCGCCTGCTTCCCTGAATCTTTGTTCCCATTTCATGTACTAGGAGCAGCAACTCTGCTCCTTGGATCTGGGGTACAAGGATAACAAGGGAGTGGGGTGCTGGTGGCTCACATCCAAGGCTGAGATCTGAGGACTGTGGTTCAAAGCCAGCTCAGACAGGAATGTCAGTGAGACTCTTATCTCCAATTCACCAGCAAAAAAGAGCCTGAAGTGGAGCTGTGGTGGTTCAAATGGTAGAACATCAGCCTTGAAAAAGCCAAGAATGAACGCAAGACCCTGAGTTCCAGCCCCAGTGCTGGTATCAAAAAAAGGAAGGAAGGAAGGAAATGACTGTTTCTGAGTAGTGCCCCTGAGCTGGTACTGGGGAAGCCAGGAGGTAATTTTCTCTGCTTAAGCCAAAGGGCACCATCCATGGTCAGAGAGAGCCTATCAGCCAGAGCGCATGCCCACAGCGGGTAGCAGACCCATGGGACTCTGCGTGTGCTGGCTGGAGATGCATCCGGAGGCCTGGCCCCTTCTGGATGCCATCCCTCTTTTCCTGCGGATGGCACACCTGTGGGTCTCGTCCAGGGCAGAGAGGGTGTCTCCACCAGCAGGCATGGTTGTCTTATCTTGCATGTGTGTGTGATTTAAGTTGTGGCCAAGGCAGGGAAGATTTCGGCTGTTTCTCATTTGAAACCATTCCATAACAATGACAGTCATTCTTCCCCCCCCCCCCCATGGTGGGGGTGGGGGTCTAGTGTCAGGCTGAGCACTGAGACCTAAACTTCCTGGATTTGGATGTTGAAAACCAAAGCGAAACAAGGTCGGGTCACGGACGGGTGAGGAACAAAGAGAAGCTTCTCTTGTCTCGGGGCTTGGCGGTGGTGGGGCCGCCGGAGCCCACGGCCTGGCTCCTCCGGGATCGTTGGCAATGCCGCCTCCTGCAAGGGCGGCTGCGCCCCCAGAGCCAGGCCCTTCCTGCCATCAGCCTTTCTCCGCAGCCTGGTGGAGGGTGAGCCAAGGTGCAGTGACACCTGCCTGAGTGGAGCAGCAGGGCACGGCTTGGAAGTGGCTCCATAGAAGAAGGAGAGCCCGAGGTCCTTCTAGGTTAGACAGGGTGGGTTCTGTACTCTGCATGGCCATGCAGTCTCCATGGCTACCTGAGTCCCCGGGACCGGAGGGTGCGGGGGAGGGAAGGGGGAGTCCTGGCTGCCACTCATGGTCTCATCGTCCAGAAGGTCCACCTTTTTAGGAGGATGTTGACTTCCCTTCCTCCAGATACACCGTGTGTTTCTCTTCCAGCTGACCATCCCCATTTGTCCTCCACGGGGAGGAAGGGTGACACCCCGAGCTGCCAAACCCTGACCCCTTCCTGGTTGTACCAACCCAGGCCGGCATGGTGGCCAACGGCTGATCTGATGATGCAAGGCAGATTGTGCCTTGAAAGTTGTCCATCTGCATCAGAAGGAACCGGGAAAGCATACAACAGAGGGGCCCATCAGCAGCACTGGACACAGAGGAAAAGGAGCTAAGCAATTCAAGGACAGCGATGGGAGAGAGGGAATGAGAGGGAAAGAGGGAAAGAAATGTACACATCATCCAAGGTGGAAGAAATAGTTGTATTGTCAAAATCATAGAATTCACAAACTTTATAGACTATGATAATGACAATTTGCCTTGTGAAGGTTAGAATGTGTTTGTGATCTTAACTAAGTATCACTACTCCACAACACTGTGAAATATGTGAAATTTATGTAATCTAATCTCAATTAAAAAAAAAGAAAGTTCTCCATCTGCCAGTAGCAGGGAACCAGCTCCTCTGTGGAGGCAAACGACCTCATGACTTTTGAGATGACTATTACGGCAGGGTCCGGGTTTCAGGGGTGTGCTGTTGTTTTGGGCAGTGTGGTAGACAGGGTCACTTCCTGCCACCTTGGACGACATCTCTGTGGAAGGGTTGGGTACCAGTGTGGAACTTGAATAGAGTTGAAGGTGTAATTCCAGGGGTCACCAAGCAATAGCTTTGCTAAGAATATCTACAAGATCAAGCTGAGTGTCAGCTTACTCCTATAGTCCTAGTTTCTCAAGGAACTGAGATCTAAGGATAAAGGTTCAAAGCCAGCTTGGTTAGAAAAACATGAGAGACTCTTAGCCATCCAAAAAAGGTAGAAGTATGGTTCAAGTGCCAGTCTTGAGTGGAGAAAAAAACTAAGCACCTTGGCCCTGAGCTCTAGCCCTAGTGCTGTGTGTGCGTGCGCACGTGCGCACACATGCACACACACACACACACACACACAGTGACAGCTATGTTGAAGTGTCACACGGTCTACTATGCTTTCCTCAGTGGTTCATAAGGTGCATTCTGCTGTGGGAATGGAATATGTTCCCTTGTGTATGGATGTTGGCCATTTGAGGTGTTGTAGGTGTATGGGAACCAAGGCTGGCTTTGAACTCTTGTTCCTCTTGCCTTCACCTCCTAAGTGCTTCCAGGCTCGTATGCCCGGCTCCATCTTGTTCTCATAGTTCTTCCTTCTTGCTCCGCCCTCCCAATCAGCAGTTCCCCCGCTACGGGTCCCTTTGGATCCTGCTGCATTTTCTAGAATGTTCCATGAGCAGCGCCATGCCTCCTCAGTCCAGCCTCCTAGGCTGTATTGGCAGTGTGTTCCTTTCCTTCCTTTTGCCAAGCCAAACTACACTGTCTGGATATGCCACTGTTTGTCTAATCCCTGGTGAGGGCCCCCCCCCCCAGCTCCTTATCTTCCAGAATGTAGGTGCTGAGAGGGGGCAGGGCCACATCTGCCTTTCTGTCCCCGGGGAAACACCTGGGCAGGGGTGGCTGAGTCAGCTGGCAACGTCCGGGTGCCTCCCTCCTGCCTGCAGTGTCTGCCCCGTGAGCTTCAGGACGGAAGGGAGAGGGGGACGGCTTGGTCACCGGCCTCCATCTTGTTATTCTGGGACTTCTGTCTCACGTCATTCTGGGTCCCATGTTCCTTCTCTTCTTTCCCCCCACCAGAGCTGAGGTCTGTGGAAATCAGCTTTCACTTTGGCGCCAAAGCCTGGCCTGGACCCCAGTCCTGGCTCCAAACCACAGCTTGTGACCACACGCATGCGCCCCAGGCCTCCTCCAGAACTCCTGTTTATGTTTGTCAGGTTCACCTGCCTGCCAGTTTATGGAGAGAAGTGACAAATAGGACGAGATCCTAAGCAGGAAAGAAAGGACATCTGAGAAAAAAAAAAAAAACAACCAGAAGCAATCAAAGGTTCAAAGAGGCACCAGATGTGAGGATCATGGTTCAAAGCCAGTCCAGGCTGGAAAGTCTATGAGACTCCTCGGCCATTAGCCAGCGGAAAGCTATTAGAAGAGCTGCAGCTTAAGTAAGTGGTAGAGAATCAACCTGAGCGAAAATGCTCAGGGAGCCAGGCACCCCTGGCTCATTTCTGTCATCCTAGCTATTCAGGAGGTTGAGATCTGAGGATCTCAGTTCAAAGCCAACCTGGGCAAGAAAGTCCATGAGACTCTTATCCCCAATGAACACAGAAAACTGGAAGTGGCTCTGTGGCTCAAGTGGTAGAACGTTCACCTTGAGCTGAAGAGCTGAGGGACAGCCCCATGAACTCTGGGACAGCCCCAGAGTTCAAGCCCCATGACCAACAAAAACAAACAAACAAAAAAGCTCAGGGACAGTGCCCAGGCCCTGAGTTCCAGTCCTAGTAGCAGAAAAACAAAAATCGGCTCAGGCTGTGACTCAGGGGCAGACCCTTAGCCTGGTCCACTCTGGGCCCTGCCATGGTCCCAGCCTCCCAAGCAAACTACAAATCCCAGTCACCCTGGCAGCCGGAGGACTTGCAGGCTCATAGTTTTCCTCTGCCAATCTGGTCAGCATAATTGAATCATCACAGGGGCATGCGCATGCGTGCCACCAGGGGCTCAGGAGGGTGAGATGGGGCCGCTGTGGAGACCCAGCCACATGGGGCAGTGGTGGCCTCTGTGCAATCAGAAGCCCCTGTCCCGCCTTCCCTGATGGACATCGGCCAGGGCTGTCACCTGCACCCAAGTCAGAATGACTGCAGATTCTCCTGTTCCTCCTCCTCCTAACCACCTCCTCCTCCTCCTCCAACTCCTCCTCCTCATCTTTTCCCCCTCCTCCCCCTCTCCCTCCCTTTTCTCCCCCCCCTCCCCCACAGCCACCTCTGGGCTACAGCCCCATCCTTTCTGGTCCTGGTGCCTGCCATGAATCCCCAGCATCCTCTCTGGCTCCCTGTGCTTCTCCACCGGGCAGCCTGAGGCCCTTGTAAAAACAGAGCCAGGCCTCTAGTGGAAGCTTCAAGCCGTCCCATGGTGTCTCTCCCACCTGTGGTCAGGATCCTCACCGACCCCTCACTCCTCCGCGCCGCTTCACACCCGGCTTACTGATGCCGAAGCCCAGCTGGCCTCTGCCTCGGGACCCTGCACCTGCTGCCCCTGCCTCAACGCCTCTTCCTGACAGCTCCGTGACCCCTCCCACACCTTCCAGAGGGAGGAGCGCAGCGCTGCGTGCTAGTGAGGTCAGCTCTGGGTCCCTCTCAGATTTGCAATTATGTGAAATTCAAATTTCACCTAATTTTCACCTGTCCTGAAATATTCTTGTTTCAATATTTTTTCAACCATTAAAATATGCAAAAAGTAAGCTGGGCACTGGTGGCTTTCTCCTTTATCCTAGTACCCAGGAGATGGAGAGCTGAGAATTGAGGTTTAAAGCCAACCTAGGCAGACAAATCTGAGAGACTCTTCTCTCCAACTAAGCAGCAAAAAGCCAAATGTGGAGGTATTATGCCAGCCTTGAGCAAAAAGGCTAAGCAAGATGAAACTCTGAGTTCAACCCTAGTACTGGCGCACACACACACACACATACACACAGAGCAAACTAGCTGCCTGTTGGTGCAAACTCCTGACCTTCCAGACACTTAGGTGGCCAAAACAGGAGTACTGCTTGGGCCCAGGAATTTGGGGCTAGCCTGGGCACCATCCTCCACTCATCTCAAAGAAAGAAAGATAATAAACAAAATCTAAGCCCAAATTCTTGGAGGGATAGCCCAGTGCCAGAGCTCTTGTTTAGCACTGCACAGAACCTTGAGTTCACTTTCTTAGGGAACTCAAGTTCCCCTTCCCCAAGGAGGGGAACTCAGCTAGAGCCAACCAGAGCTAACTGGAGCCAACCAGAGCTAATAGGAGCCAACTAGAGGTAACCAGAGCCAACCAGATGTAACCAGAGCCAACCAAATCCAACCAGAGCCAACCAAGTCCAACCAGGGCCAACCAGATTTAACCAGAGCCAACCAAATCCAACTAGAGCCAACCAAATGTAACCAGAGCCAACCAAAGCTGACCAGAGCCAGCCAGATGTAACCAGAGCCAACTAGAGCCAAGCAAGTTGGCAGAGCAGCTGTGCCCAGTCCTGTGGTGCTGTGGAAGATGCCCGGCTCCACACAGAGGCCACCGGCATGAACTTTGTTTCGTCTAGTTATCTGGCTCTCTTCAGGGTGTGCAGTGAAACCACCACTCCCCTGGTCCTAGCCTTGGGTGTGGGGGTGGGGGTGGGGGGAGGGGGCAGCAAGTGGTAGTGATGGTCAATGCTGGCTCAGCCAAGAGAGCACATGCCACAAGCGTTATTGGTAAAAATGATGGCAGGGATAGAATAGTGTGTGTGTGTGTGTGTGTGTGTACTGGTATTGGGGCTTGAACCCAAGGCCACGTGCTGTCACTTAGCTTTTTCCACTCAAGGCTGGTGCTATACCACTTGAGCCACACAGCTCCTATGGTGGTTAATGGGAGTCTCTGGAAACTGTGGACCCAGGCTGCCTTCAAACCTTGATCCTCAAATCTCAGCCTCCTGAGTAGATAGGATCATAGGCATGAGTCAATGGTGCCAGGCCTAATTTAGCTTGTATGTGTGTGTGTGTGTGTGTGTGTGTGTGTGTGTGTACCTGTACATGCACGTGTGCTGGTACTAAGGCTTAAACTCAGGGCCTGAGTACTATCCCTTAGCTTTTCCACTCAAGACTAACACTCTACCAGTCATGAGGCTTGAACTCTGGGCCTGGGCTCTGTCCCTGAGCTCAAGGCAAGCACTCTACCACTTGAGCCACAGCGCTACTCCCAGTTTTCTGGTGGTTCATTGGAGATAAGAGTCTCACAGACTTTCCTGCCCGGGTTGGCTTTGAACTGTGATCCTCAGATCTCAGCCTCCTGAGTAGCTAGGATGAGAGGCGTGAGCCACTAGCACCGGGTTGGAACTCCGTTTCTGAAACTCATTATCAGGGAATGCTCCACAGTGGGCAGGAGTGTGGAGCCAGGCCCAGCAGGAGAGCACTGGGGACAGGGACAGGGACAGAACAGGTCAAGCTCTGGGCGGGGCTGGCCTGGTCCACTGGGAACTGACGGGTGGGGCAAGGTGGGGCTCTTCAGACCTTTATTGACTGTCAACAACAGAAAGGGATGTCCAAAGGTTACTTTGATTTGGGGAAGGGGTCCGTGGCTGGTGAATGACTTTTCCCATGCCAGAGTAGTAATTAAAAAAAAAAAAGTTACCGCTGATGTTCAACAGTTTGTTGAACAATCCTAATGCATAGGTATCCATTATATCAGCCTCCATCTTCCCAGCTGCTGAACGATGCAGATCATACCCACAAAAGTGAACCCCAAGCTGGCCGCCAGTGGCTCACACCTGTAACTGTAGCTACTCAGGAGACTGAGATATGAGGATCATGGTTCAAAGCCAGGCTGGGCAGGAAAGTCCCGAGACTTAGCTTCAATAAACCACTCAGAAAACTGAAAGTGGCATTGTAGTTCAAGTGGTAGAGCGCTAGCCTTGAGCTGAAGAGCTGAGGAGCAATGCCAGGCCCTGAGTTCAAGCCCTATGATCCACCAAATAACAACAAGAACAACGACAAAAATGAGCACCAGCAAGAGATCCCCTGTGATACAGAGGCTGAGGGAAAAGTGAGGGCGCTCAGTGCCACTCCGGCTCACAAGGCTGAAGCATTTCCAGAATGTCTGATGACTTCACTGCCATACTGGCCTCCAGAGAGATTGACCTGGAAGTACTTCCTCGATCCCTACAAGGTCAGGTCTTCCGCTGAGGCTCGTTACAGAGGCTCCTGATCAGGACCTGTCCACCCCACACCACCTTCTCCCAGATTTCTCTCCTCTCCGCAGCGGTGGGCTCCTATGGCCCAGACCCCACCCCTCCATGGCCACCTGGTACAGGTGCAGACCCCTGACCCGCAGGACACCATGCAGAGCCCCTATCCTGGAAATGTGGAGTGTGGGTGTGCAGATGCAGGGCTTGTCCCGTGACCGGGGGGGGGGGCAGGCGTGCCAGGGCCCTAAACATCTGGAAGAGGAACCTTCCAGATGGGGCCCAGCGGGGACCCTGGGCGCAAACTGAACCCACAATGAGCAAAGACAGCAGCCGAGGAAGGGAAAGATGGCTCTCGGTTCAAGGGCAGAAACTGGGAGGGAGATGCAGAGAAGCTAAAATGATTAGAAGAGCCGGGCGCGCCAGTGCACGCCAATAATCTCAGCACAGGGATCTGGAGTTTAAGGCCAGCCCAACCAAGCAGAGTAACAAAACAAAAAGAAGGGTGGGTGAATGACTACAGGTTCATCCTTCTAGGTCATTCCAGGAGATAAGTCTGGAGGGTGGAGGGAGTGTGTAGGTCATCCCTAGAGCCGCTGGGTTGATCAGAAAGGGGAGTGTGGGGAGGATCAGGACACAAAGGAAAACAGGGAGGGGGGGCTCCCTGAGTTCCTCCTGGGCGCTGGAAGCCTCACGTTCTCTCACTGTCTGCCCTTTTCCAGACAGGCGGTCTTTTGAAGAAGGCTGCGGCCAGGGGAACCTGGACTCAGACTCAGTGAGTGCAGAGCACAGGACATGGCCCAGTCTGCTTATGTCAGCTGGGCCTCCCCAACTCAGCTTCCCAAAAGCTGGGGCCAGGTCTTGTGTCTGAGATTCTCTCAGGTCCCCACCAGGGAAAGTACAAGATGAAGCCGGGTGCCGGTGGCTCATGTCTGTCGTCCTAGCTACTCTGGAGGCTGAGAGCTGAGGATCTCGGTTCAAAGCCAGCCCAGGCAAGAAACTCTATGAGACTCTTAATCTCCAATAAACCACCAGAAAACTGGAAGTGGTGCTGTGACTCAAGTGGTAGAGCGCTGGCCTTGAGCTGAAGAGCTGAGGGACAGCGCCCAGGCCCTGAGTTCAAGCCCCACCACCCCCACAACAAAAAACAAAGCAAAACAAAATACAAGGTGAACAATCATGTTTGAATTTCAGACAAGCAACAGAAATCCTTTTTTGGGTAAGTGTCAGCATGTCCTAAATATTACAAATTTTTATTGGCAAAATCTGGTAACGGTTCTGGAAAGAAACCAAGGCCCAAGGGAAAAGTGGGGTGCTGAAACCACACCCCTCTCTGAAATGGCTTTGTCTCCTGGCTACTGCAAAGATCCAGGGGTATTAGGTCCACATTTCTCATTTGTTGGTTATTTTTCTGTATTAAGAGTAGATGGAGTCAGCCAGGAGCGGGCCTTGAACCTGAGCCCTGCCGGCTTGGCCTACTGAGTGAGTGATGGGATTATAGGCGTGGCTGCCACACCCGCTTCTAATTGGCAGCCCAGACTGTAAGGTCCGCTCCAGGATGCCGAACAGACTCCACCCTCCTCGCAGCAAAGTCTCCACCCAGTACCTGCGTTACCTAGGCAACTGGGACACCTGGAAGAGGTCACATCTGCATCCGCTGAGGTCACATCTGAATTTGATGTGGCCACACCTTTCCCTGCCCATACCCTAGATAAGGCTTAGCGCAGGCCCAGGCGCTCTCTTGCTGTTCTTTTCTAGCTCTCTCTGCTTTCTCTCTGCTCTAGCTCTTTCCTCTCTCTTTCCTCTCTTTCCCAGCTTTCTCTCATTCCCAGGCCTTTCCCAGCCACATGGAGTGCCAACCTTGCCTGGTCCCAGCAGGTCTACTGAATAAACCTATCCCTTACCTGAATACCACGTGCGTGGTGCAGTTCTTACTCAGCTACCTCTTTTTAAAAACCTAACACAGACCTTGCTGAGGTGCTGGGGCGGGATGGGGGGGGGGATGGGGCGCTCAGAGACTTGCTTGGTCTGGTCTGTATTCCAATGGGGTCCTTAGGCCTTCACCCCTGATTCCTGGGGTGCAGAGAATCTCTGCCCGCCCCAGAGTGTCACTTGGTTCATTTGTTCTACACACACACACACACACACACACACTCTCTCTCTCTCTCACACACACAATAACTGGTCTCAGGGCTGGGACAGCCTGGACTCTGAGCAGCTTGGAGGGAGGGAGAGGAGGCCCCCTGGGGACAGCAGTCCGCCCAGGGGTGTCTGCCAAGTGACCCTGGCAGCTGCAGCCCCTTCATGGTCCCGAGGGGTCTGTCTGGAGGCCCCATCTGAGCTGGGCCAGGGCCAACTGTCCTGGCTGCTGGTTGAGGATGGAGCCAGCTGGGTGCATTGGAACTGGGCATCTCAAACCTCACTCAGTGCATATACTGCACACACGCCTGACCTCTGCTTCACCAAGCGGGGGGGGGGGGGGGGCGAGCCGGGCTACTTCTTTCTCCTCATCCCCTCCCTCTCACAGAATCTCCAGCCCTGATTGGTGGAACCTCCTTCCGGAACTCAGAAGTCAGGTGAGCATTCACTCAGCCCATCTGGCCTACCGGCGCCCAGCATTAACTCTGCCTGAGTGATGATCCCACGATCAAATGCTGGGCCTCTCTCTTTCTCTTCTTTCCCTCCCTCCCTCTCTCTCCTTTGCCTCCTTCCCCTCTCCATTTTTTTTTCTGGTAAGTTGCATAGATTTGTAGCTAACGTCTGTAGTTTTATTAACTGATTAGAAGGAACAGTGAGACCCCTTGGGAAATGTCTGAAGTCTGAAGGTGAAGAACCGGAGCGACTTCCCCAAGCGCCCTCCGCCGCAGGACCCCGCCTAGCGACATGGGCACAGATGGCGCTGGACACCAGGTACGCACCGACGCACAGTGGCACGTGACAGGTGAGTGCTCCGAGCTGTGCATCCCGCAGCCCCTGGTCTTTCTTTCCCTTCTCTCTCTTCTTTTTTCTGTAGATTTTAATTGTTATCATGAAGGTGATATTCAGAGGGAGTGCAGTCTCACCATTCAGGTAGCAAGTACACGTCTTTTTGGGCAGTGTCGCCCCTTTTCCTTCTTCTTTTTGAACAGGGTCTTGGTACTTAGGTCAGGCTGGGATTGAACCGATGATCTTCCCAGGTGGATGGGATTACAGGCATGTACCATCGCTTGAACTCAGGGTCTTGTTCTTGCAATGCAAGCACTCTACCATTTGAACCATGCCATGCCACCAGCCATTTTTTGCTGGTTCTGGGGCTTGAACTCAGGGTCTGGGCACTGTCCCTGAGCTTCTTTCGTTCCAAGTTAGTGCTCTATCACTTGAGCCACAGCGACACTTCTGGCCTTCTCTGAATAGTTTATTGGAGATAAGAGCCTCACAGACTTTCCTGCCTGGTCTGGCTTTGAACTCAGATCTCAGCCTCCTGAGTAGCTCCGATTACAGGAATGAACCCCTAGAATGTGAGCACCTCTCTGGGGGAGGATTCTGGGCCTATGAGCAGGAGATGGCTTGCTCAGCACACCTGCTTGGATGGTGAGACCCTGGATGTCCTGCCTGAGTGTCTTGCTGGTATGGAGTGGGGAATCATGCCCGATGCCATCTCTTGCTAGAGGGTAGCGGAGCCCCGTGGATGCGAGGATGTCTTCAGGTGGACCAGGCAAGATCTCAGGTGGCTGAGCAGGAAATGGCTCAGATCTGAGGCGCTGGAGCACTGGACAGGCCTTGTGTATTTGCACATGCTCCTACGTGCTGGGCACACATGCACACTCATTGTGCACATGCTCACCCACCTGAGCAATACCTGCTGGGAGGGGGTTGCCTGCAGTGCAGCCAAGACCCCCCTCCTCCAGCCAGCCAGGTGCCAAAAAGCTACTCTGGTGGGCGCCTAGGGGAGGCTGGCAAAGCCATCTGTCAGCCTCTGGTCGCAGGCCGCCAGGCTGGGCAGAGGCCATGTGCTGGGCAGGAGGGAACAAGCCAGTGTAAATGGCTCCTTCAGAAACAGCCAGCCAGCCAAGAGGCTTGGCTTTCACGAAGTGTCCCCCCCCTATGCCCCCTTCCCCATGCCCCCTTCCCCCAGCGAAGCTGAGGTGCTCCAATGGGTCATCCTGTTCTCATGCCTTGCACTCTACTGTTCTCTTGGCTTTTTATTCTTTCCCTTTCTCTTTCTTTCCTTCCTCGTTTCTTTCCCTCCCTCTCTTCCTTCCTATCTTCCTTCCTTCCTCCATTTGTCAGTGCTAGAATTTGAACCCAGGGCCTCATGCCCTGATTATGGAGATTTGGGTTAGTTGGAATCTCGTGGACTTTTCTGCACTGTTTGGATTTAAACCATGTTCTTCCAGATCTCAGCCTCTTGTGTAACTAGGTGTGAGCCACTGGTTCCTGGCTTCCATAAACTTAGCTGTGCCTAGGTTTGAAGATCTCTGTCCATGATGTTGATCTAGCTGCTTCCCCACCCCACCCCTGGGGAGGCTGCCAGTTGTGGAGGGCAGGACCTGGCCTATAGGCAGGCATGTGAGCCAATCCCTGAGGCTACAAATGTGGTCACATGACCATGTTGGGGCAATACGAAATCTTTTTCTTGGTCCACTTGTCCATTGTAGGCTAGCTGGGCTGCATACCTTCACGCTGTTGAATAGTGCAACAATGAACACAAATGTGCAACTGTCCTTACTGTATCCTGACTTGTACTATTTTGGATAAATTCCTAGGAGCACATCACTGAATCACAGGAAGAGGGGACAGGAAAAGGGAGAAGGAAGAAGAGAGAGGCAGAGGGGAAGGGGGGGAGGGGAGAGGGAGAGGAATGGGGGGGGGGGGGAGGAGGGGGAGGGCTGCACACATCTCCGTAACTTGGTACCATCCGTTGTTGGAATTGCTCTGTTTGGTGCTGGGCTCTCACTGTGCGAGGTTGTGGACTGCACGCCATCACAGGCATGTGCACCCAGGGGAAAGCATGACACGTATCTGTGGGTTCATCACGGTGGGTCTTGGAACCACACAGACTCCTGTCTAACACGCACCCAGTCCCCAAGCACCCGAGCATGCAAATGAGAGCCATCCCCTCGCTCCCTGGGGACTGGATTCAGCCCTGACTCCCGGTGACAGAGGGGGCGCCCATGTGACAGATGTCCCCGTGTCCTCAGAGGGGGCTGCCGCTGCTGCCGTCACCTGGGCTCCAGCACCGGCTATGAGTCCCTGCAGCGGTGGGACCCATCCAGGGGTGGGGAGTAGGTGGCCAGGGACACCTGGTCCTTGTCCCTGGGTCCAGGAACAGCAGCGGGTGACAGCGCAGTGGAAGCCGGGCTTGTGCATGCTGACTTCACAGGCTGCTCAGATTGTTTTTCTCACCAACATATGGCGAAAGTTGTAAGCAAAGGCACCAGTTGCTGTGTGAAGGCATTTTTGAGCATGTGCTACAAAACCAGAGAAAGCACTAGAAAGCAAGAGGGTTCAAAGTGAGTGGGTTACACTGCGGTGGGGCATGGCTCAGGTGGTAGAGCTCCTGTCTTGCAAGTGCAAAGCCCTGAGTTCAATTTTGTTTTTTTGTGTGCCAGTACTGAGGCTTGAACCAGGGCCTGGGCACTGCCCCTTAGTTTTTTTCACTCAAGGCTGGCATTCTACCACCTGATCCACCTCCACTTCTAGCTTTTTTTTTTTTGCGGGGGGGGGTGTAATTGGAGATAAGAGTCTCACAGACTTTCCTGCCCAAGTTGACTCTGAGTTGTGATCCTCAGATCTCAGCTTCCTGAGTAGCTAGGATTACAAGAGCCACCAGCACTGGCCTTTATTTGTTTAAAAAAAAATCTCCTTGGCTAAACTGGCACAACTTAAAGACAAGGACTCCCAGTGTCTCCTCAGAGCCAGACACACAGTGGGAGACAACAGATATTTGTGAATGAATGAATGGCAGAACTTGAATTCAAGCCCCTCCCTTCCTGAGAGGGGAAGGTGCTGGGCATACACTTGCTACCCATTACACATCTCTCTTCAGATTCAGCTGAGGGGAGCTACACTGTCCTGATATTCTAGAACAATCTTATTCTAGAGTGTTCTAGAACAATCTTTATTCTACAATATTCTAGGGAAGTTTTCACTTCCTTCATTCTCACATGCATTTTGCTAATATCACCCCTAGCAGGGCTGGAGCTCTGGGGTCCTGGGCATTCCCTGCTCAGCTCCACAGGCTCCCTTCTTCTCCCAGGTCTCTTGTGTGGCTGGAGCCAGGCATCACTATGGCTGCCAGCTTCCTGGCTGTCTCCACCCCAGGCAGCCGTGCAGTGCCACCCTACAAGGTACCACAGGGCAGAGAGGAACGGACATCTTCTGCTAGGTCTTCCTTAATGGCCCTGCTGTCCTTTTGGGGGGCTGTCCCTGGGTTTCTAGGAGGAGGGCATCAGTGGGTCTTCTCTCTGTGAGCCTAGCTGTGGTCAGGTGACCAAGCTGCACCAATCACATGGCCAGAGCTCAGCCACATGACACCTGCGGAGCCAGTCACAGTCCTTGCCTGGGATTCTGGTCATCGCTGGGCAGGATGCTGCCCAGGACTGTGGGGCTGGCTCTAGGGTGGCTGTGTGAGAAGAAATCTGACTCACAGGGAGATGTGGACAATGAGGGCTCTCCTGAGCAGCTGGGATGACAGGCCTGAGCCACCAGAGCCTGGCTTGCCTTGCACACCCTTCCTGGCGGTCGCCTGGAATCTAGATATGAAGTTCTGGGAGGCTACTATGCTTGCCCACGGTCTCAACACAGCAGTGGGCCCCAAGCTTGGAGTCTGCCTTGTGTCCCCCGGGTAACACACAGTGTTCCCATCTCTCTTGGGGAATCCTCTGCTTTTGACCTTGATCTTGCCCTCAGACAGCGGAAACATCCTCCAGGCAGCTGTATCACCATGGCCAAGGGGGTCCTGCCAGCCAGGTGGGGGTCGGGTCTCAGAGTCCCCCCTCCCTCCCCTTCCTCCCTCATCCACATCCTGAGGATGTGGAAGGAGCCCAGCTCACCACATCCCCTTGGATGACAAACGCTTTGCTCACGGGCGCGCGCGCGTGCGTGCTCTCCTTCAATGGGTTCCTTTGTGGGAACAAGTTCCCAGCTCCCGGGCCAGCCAGGGATGAGGAACCTGGGCTCTTCTATTGCCTTCTGTGGCATTGGGAAGCAGCCTCGGAGTCTCAGGAGGGAGGCCTGCTGGGGGGACCTTCCTTTTGTTCCAAGCTGGCCAAGGGGCCGGAGAGAGCCTGAGGGCAAGGGCTAGCCCCCAGGGACTGGGGCGTCTGAGGTCCGCCCACCCCCTCCCCTTGGTCCCCATTGGAGTCCAGCACGGAGATGGACCAACTTGTGTCTCACCCCCTCTTCTCAGGCTACTGGAGACTTGAACATTCGACATTTTCATTGCTTTTGTTTGCTTGTTTACTTTTGGTGGTATCAGCTTTTGAACACAGGGTCTCAAGCTTCCTTGGCTTGCTCGGCTGGTGCTCTACCACTTGAGCTGTGACTTTAGCCTTGCCTTTTGTTAGTTTGTTGGAGATGGAGTCTCACACTTTTTTTTTTTTTTGTCCAGGCTGGCTTTTGGCCTAGAATATCAGCCTTCCAAATAGCTAGGCTTATAGGCACGAGCTACCTTGGTTTGGGGAGGCAGGGCCTTGCTGTGTAGCTCTGGCCAGCTTTGAACTCACAAACTTCTTGCCTCAGCCTCCCAAGTGCCTTTGTATTCTTTGGCAAAAGAATGGCCAAAGAGGTTCAGCCAAAGCTGGCGCTCTACCTCCTAAGCCACACCTCCACTTCTGGCTTTTTGCTGCTAAATTGGAGATAAAAGTTTCACTGAGTTAGTTGTCTGCCTAGGCTGGCTTCAAACTGGGATCCTCAGATCTCAGCCTCCTGAGTAGCTAGGATTATGGGTGTGAGCCACTTGCACCCGACTCCACAAGTCTAACATAAAGAAAAAAAAGAACAAGTACATGTACTCCAGTAGCAGAATAAAACCATCTAGGGGTGCCTCAGACCCGGTCTTAAGGAAAGTCAGCCCAGGCTGTGGTGGGGCACACGCGCTCCTTACTGACTGGTCTCTCGGGTCCAGTCTGCCGAGAGGGTACAGCAGCTCAGAGAGGCTGCCCTCCCAGGGCATGGGCTTGGGCATCAGTGGCTCCCACTGGACCACGGTCCTCCCCTGGCCCAGGAGGAAAAGATCTGCCAGGCTCCTGCTTGCCACGCCATCCATGAGCTCAAGGAGAACTAGGAAGAGCAAGCAAGGGACACAGTTCAGTGGGCACAGGGTGTGGACATGGGAAGACACCATTTCTAATGCCCTGCACACCTGAGGGCTGGCTGGGCACACGCAGGGACTGGCGCGGGAGCTCACATTTTAGATGCCCTTCCCTGCTCCTCTTGGGGAAGCAGCAGATTGCACCTCCTCTCCTCTTCCCCCCTCCCCCCTCCTCCTTCCCCCCTCTTCCTCCTCCTCTTCCCCATTCCCCTTCTCTCCCTCTTCCTCCTCCCTTCCCTTCTCCTTTCCCTTCTCTCCTCCTCATCCCTCTCCCTCCCTTTCCTTCCCCCCATTTTCCTCCTCCCTCTCCTCTTCCCCATTCCCATCCCTCTCCCCCTCCCCTCCCTCCTCCTCCCTTTTCTCTTTCCCCTTTCCCCCTCCTGCTCCCTCTCCTCCTCCTCTTCCCCATTCCCCTCTTTCTACCTTCCCCCTTCTCCTCCTCCATGTCCTCCTCCTCCTCCTCTTCCCCATCCCCTCTCCTTCCTCCTCCTCCTCCCTCCTGGGCTGGGTCCAGCCAGGGAAGGAGTGAATTAACTGTGCATTGTTTCGGTGACACTTCCTGAGAGAACAAGGAGGCTTTCACGGGGAGAAAATGAAGCACATCCATGCCAGGCACCCTGGAAGTCACCGACCGTCTGGCTGTCCAGGTGCCAGATGGAGAAGTCCCGCAGCGGCTGGGAGCCCAGCGGGGCAGACCTGCTCTACCAAGGTCCATACATGGCTGGCATTGCAGGGACTGTTTTGAGAAGAAAGATATAGGGGCTGGATCTTCAGAAACTGAGCACACATGGAAGGTTCTGGAAAGATCCACGAGTAGTCAGAGTTAAGTTCTGTTCTCGCTCTTACCCTTACTCTCCGTTGGGTCCCTTCTGCTGCAAGGCGAGGGCACGGAGGCACGGGCTCCCGCCTCCTCCCCCTTCCCCCGTCACATTGCTCTAAGCAGAGAGGCCATGAGGGACAGGGCTGCAGTGGGCCGGATGTGGAGACCAAGGGGCAGTGGCCGAGGCTGGAGCAGTGCGGGACAGCAGGTGTCAGGGGCGATGGGAAGGGCGGTGGCAGAGCCTGGTCTGGGGGGGGTTGGATGCTAAGGAGATGGGCCGTGTCCTCGTGGTCTACACCGGGGGGGGGGGGCAGGACCAGTGCAGAGCGGGCTGACTTGGCTCCCTGGGTTCCAGCCTCAAGTCCAGGTGCTGGCTGGGCACCCTGTCCTCTGTGTCTTCTTTGTCCTGCTCCCTGGGGGCTCTCAAAGGGTTTCGTCCATGGCCCTGTGTCCCTTAGCAGGACACCTGGTTTAGGATCCACTTTCACCCAGCCTGGCATTTTAAAGGAGCTCATCTTAAGGATGTTGTCCTGAGGTTCTCGGTGGTGCCAGCTTGGGAGGGGGGTATGGAGGTCGGGGGGGAGGATGATTGAGTTTCATGACAGTGAGGATTACAGCAAGCTGGGTATGGGGGTGCAAGCCCGTATTGCCAGCGACTCTGGACACTGGGATAGGAGTTTTGGGTTGTGGTATGAAGCCAGGCATGACAAAAATAACAAAGACCATATCTCAAAAAACAAACAAAAAAACAAGCAGAAAGCCAGGCACCGGTGGCTCACGCCTGTCATCCTAGCTACTCAGGAGGCTGAGAACTGAGGATCACGGTTCAAAGCCAGCCCAGGCAGGAAAGTTCATGAGACTCTTATCTCCAATAAACCACTAGAAAACCGGAAGAGGTGCTGTGGCTCAAGCAGTAGAGCACTCACCTTGAGCTGAAGAGCTGAGAGACAGAGCCCAAGCCTAGAGTTCAAGCCCCATGACCGACAACAAACAAACAAGCAACAACAAAAACCCAAGTAGACAGTGGTTCCGATCTATGAGCCCAGGGACTCGGGAAACAGATATAAAAGGATATTTGCAACCAGTCTGGGAAAAGCATGAGAGCCTATCTGAAAAATAAGTTTTTTAAAAATGCAAGGCTGGGACTTAAGAAACAAAGAACTCCTGCTCATCTGGTTGAACCACTACTAAATATCCCCACGCTGCTGATCACATGTATGATGTATAACATGTGAACACTGTTATATATTACAGACTGTGATAGACAATTTG
>NW_012267291.1:2330828-2345185 GCF_000151885.1 Dipodomys ordii | reverse complement strand
AAAAAAAAAAAAAAAAAAAAGCCATGGACGGGCCTGGGGAAAAAAAAAAAAAATGCAAGGCTGGGAGCATGGCTCAAGGGGTAGAGCGCCTGCCTAGCAAGTGCAACCCTGAAAGGAAGGAGGTGGGGCTTGACAGGGTCACCGTGGAGACAGGGAGGGGTGGGGAGGCCGGAGAGCAAGAAGAGCAGCCTGGACCAATCAGGAGGGTGGTGATGGGGAAAGGGGGTGTGAATGAGGGAGGCTGGGGTGGGGGGTGGCCGTGACAGGTCCACAGGGCCAGGCAGCAGGCCGGGGAGCCTGGCAGTGGGTGTCAAGCTTCCATGGCATGTCGGCCAGGCAGGGATTTCTGTGTTCTGAGAGATCACCATGATCTGGCCTGAGCCAGCCTGAAGGTTCCCCCCGGCTGCTCACGGGGACCTCACGCCGCCTGTGATGGGTCTCACATGACCACGGGACCACCACAGCGTGATGCTCCTCAGTTTGCCCCTTACCTTCCCCTTCGGACCCCTTGAGAGCCCACTTTGCAACCCATACACAGAGGCCAGCACGAGAGGCCTCCGGGGAGGGACCAGGTGCCCGCTGACCCAAGAGGTCAGCCACAGGCAGGCCAGGCGCGCTGCAGGAAGCAGCCCGGGCCCAGACCGCCCTGGCTGGGCCGCCATGGGCCACTCCTGCCCACCTGACACCCTGTTAGGGAAAGCAGACTGTGGAGTTCCCTAGCCAGCTTTGCAGTTGCCTCCAGTGGTGGGTAGGGTGGGAGGGGCAGCCTGGAGGGCTCCTCGTGGGTGGGCAGCGTGCCACCATGCTGCTGGTGAGGTGGACTTGAAGCGGTCCCTCCCATGTGGGGCATTTGCACGGTGTGGAGCTGAGCTAGGTGAATGCTCATGATCCCAGCAAGCTCTGAGCGTGGCCTCTGTCTGTCACGGGTGGATGGAGGATGGGGGTCACCTGGGCTCTCCATACCTCCTCCCTTCCCCCCTCCCCTTCTTGGGGATCCACTCAGCACAGAGCTGGACACAAACTGCCTCCATCAACCAGCTCCTTAAGTGAGGGCCCCAGACAACAGCGTCCATGCCCTCTGGAGCTTTGTGAAGATGTGGGGGGTCCCAGGCCTCCTTCGGGGACCCTGGGTCTGCAAACACCTCAGCTAGTGGCCTGGCACCGCCTTGATGCCTTTTATGTATTTAGCCAGAAAACTAGTTAAAAATTAGCATACCTGGGGCTTGGAAGGTGGCTCAGTGGTAGAGCGCTTGCCTTGCATGCATGAGGCCCTGGGTTCGATTCCTCAGCACCACATAAGCAGAAAACGCCAGAAGTGGCATTATGGCTCAAGTGGTAGAGCACTAGCCTTGAGCTGAAGGTCTGAGGGACAGCGCCCAGGCCCAGAGTTCAGTCCCCATGACCGGACCCCCCCCCCAAAAAAAATTAACATACCTTAGCTGTAGAAGGGAGATCTGTGGCATTTCTTAACATGTATTCAACATCAATCCATCCCTCCCTGGGTCTCTGAACCCCTCCCCACAATTTCAACAGGTTTCTTGGCTAGACTTGTTTCTGCCACTCCATATGAAGTTTGGGTTTGGTTTCTCTAGTTCTGTGAGAAATGATATTAGGGTTTGATGGGTATTGCATTCAGTGTGTGGATTATTTTTGACACTGGTCGTTTCATTGTTGTATTAATTCTGCCAGTCCGTGAACACGGGAGGCCTTTCCATCTTCACATGTCTTTTTCAATTTCTTTTTTCAAGGTTTTATGGTTTTCATTAGTGTTCTTTTATTTCCTTGGTTAAACTAATAACTAAGTTTTGTTTGTTTGTTTGTTTTTGTCAGTGGTGGGGCTTGAACTCTGGGCCTGAGTGCTAGCTCTTCAGCTGAAGGCTAGTATTCTACCAGTTGAACCACAGCGCCACTTCCAGCTTTTTCTGCTTATGTGGTGCTGAGGAATGGAACCCAGGGCCTCATGTATGCAAGGAAAGCACTCTACCACTGAGCCACCTTCCCAGCCCTTAAGTATTGGTTTTGAGGCTGTTGTGTATAGAACTAATTTCTTTCTGGAACTACTTTTGTTCTCAGCTGTTCACTGTATGTAGAAAGGCTACTGGTTTTCTGAGTATTGGTCTTATGCCCTGCCTTCCAAAGGTGTTTATCAGTTCTAGAAGGCTCTGTGTGTGTGTGTGTGTGTGTGTGTGTGTTATACAGAGGCTGTTATGTATAGAATCATATCATCAGCAAATAGGAATAATTTGATTTCTTCTGTCCCTATTTGAGACCTTTTTAGTCCCTTTTCTTGCCTTATTGCTCTAGCTAGTAAGTCTAAAATCATATTGAATCATAAGAGTAAAGAGAGTGACACCTTTGCTCATGTCTAACTTTAGGGCAAATGACTTCTGTTTTTCTTCATTTAATGTGATATTGACTAGAGTAATATATAAAGGTCAAGTATGTTTTATCCTATTCCTAGTTTTTCCTGAGGTTTTATTATCAAAGGATGTTGATTTTTGTCAAAGGCTTTTCTGTATCCTGTTTGTGTAACAGATTATATTTATTGACTGACCTACATTGTACTGTCCTTGGATCGCTGGACTGAAACAAATTTCATCATAGTGTATGACCTACTTAATGTATTGTTGAATTCAGTTTTATTAAGAATTTTTGCATCCATGTTCATCAGCAAGGTTGGTCTATAATTTCCTTTTTTTGTTGCATCTTTGTCTGGTTTTGTAATACTTGCTTCATAGAATGAATCTAGTAGCATTCCTTCCTTTTCTATACACGAAAGAGTGTGAGGTATATTGGTGTTAGCTATTTTTTGGAAGATCTGATAGAATTCAGCATTGAGTCTATCTGGCCCTGGCCTTTGCTTTGTTGAGAGACTCTATTACTGCTTTGATTTCAATACTTGTTATTGCTCTGTTTAAATGGTTTTTAGTCTCTTGATTCAATTTAGATGGGTCAACTATATCTAAAAATTTCCTCATTTCTTCTTGACTTTCCAGTTTGAGTATAGGGTTTTCAATGTATTACCTCAGGATCCTTTGGAGTTTTTGGTATTTGTTGTGATATTTTATTTTTCATTTCTAATTTTATTGACTTGAGTCTCCTCCCCTTGTTTTGGTCCAATTATCTAGGAGACTTTTCAGTCTTTTTTTTTAAGACTCAATTTTTAGTTTCCTTGATTCTTTGTGCCCCTTTTTTGTTGTTGGTGGTGGTGGTCATGGGGCTTGAACACAGGGTCTGCGCTGCTCTTCAGCCTCTCTGTGCTCAAGGCTAGTACTCTACTATTTGAGCCACCACTTCTGGCTTTTTCTTTTTTTCTTTTCTTTTTTTTTGGTCCGGTCATGGGCCTGAACTCTGGGCCTGGGCGCTGTCCCTCAGATCTTCAGCTCAAGGCAAATGCTCTACCACTTGAGCCACAGCACCACTTCCAGCTTTTTCTGCTTATGTGGTACTGAGGAATCGAACCCAGGACCTCATGCATGCAAGGCAAGCGCTCTACCACTGAGTCACCTTCCCAGCCCCACCCTCCCTCTCTCTCTCTCTTTCTTTCTTTCTCTCTTTTTCTTTCACTTTCTTTACCTTCCTTCCTTTCCCTCCTAATGTTTTCCTGTTTCTAACTTTCTTTTATTATCTTTCAAGGTCCCTGTTTGGGTGGGTGGACGGGGACTGTGCACGGATGTCACTGCCAGGAAGGTGTGGCTGATGGCCTGGTCACGTGTTTGTGCGGTGTACAGTGGACGCAGAGAGGGCTGTAGGACCAGCCCATGGGAAGACAGAGAGCGCCCCCCCCCGCCCCGCCATTTTGTTTTTAAATGTAAAAAGCCTGGTGAATGTTGGGACAGATTTTGGCAGCAGAAGCTTTCTTCTTTCACCTCCACGAAGGGACTGAGGTTGTTGTGTTTGGACAAGAAGCAGGCAGGCCGCTGTGGCTACTTGTCTGTCAGGGCGTAATCCTTCCCCTCCTGGGTACGACAGTGTCCCGTAAGTCCCCAGGCAACGGCTGGCACCGGTGTGGAGCACAGATTCCACACGAGGGGCCAGGCGCCTCGGGAACCAGCCGGGACGCAGCCCGCCTTGGCCCGGGGCAGGGACGGAGGCCGCAGGGTGGCGCTGGGCCAGGTGCGACGGCGGCTTTGTCTTCTAGTATTCTTTTCTCTTCTTTTTTTCCTCTTCTTTCCTTCTTTCTTTTTTTCCTCTCCCTCTCATTTCTCTCTCTCTCCCCCCTCTCTTTCTCCCTCCCTCCTCTCTCTTGTTCTTTCTTTCTCTCTTTTCCTGGTCCTGGCGTTTGAACTCAGCACCTGGGGGTTGTTCCTGAGCTTTTATTGCTCCAGACTAGTGCCCTACCTAGTGCTCTACCACTTGGGCCAGAGCTTCCCATTCAGCTTTTGGGTGGTTAATGGGAGATGAGTTTCACTGACTTTCCTGCCAGGCCTGGCTTTGAACCATAGATCTCAGCTGTCAGCCTCCTGAGTAACTAGGATTACATATGTGTGCCACAGCGCCCGGCTCGCTCCTCTGTGTGTCTGTCTCCTCTTCCTGTCTGTCACTCTTCTGTCTCCCTTCCTCTGTCTCTTTCTGTCTCTCTGTCTGTCCTCCATTGTGTGTGTGTGTGGGGGGGTGTATGTTTTCCTGTGATTCATGACATCTTCAGCAACTTGTCCGTTCTTAAGGAGGGGCAAAAGTAAACTAACTCCACGGGAACAGATGTTAGGCTCTTATTCCGTCACGCTGTTTTATCCAAGACATCCCATTTTGTTGGTTTCTTTTTCTTTTTTTAATTCCAGGGAAAGATTGTAACTCCTCAGAGATTAAATTTCCTCTCTTGCATTTCCCCGAAGGCCCTGTGTGTGTGTGTGTGTGTGTGTGTGTGTGTGTGTGTGTGTGTGTGTGTGTGAAGGGCTGGGGTGGCAGTGGAATGGCAGCCATGTAACGGGGGTTTGAGAGCGGCAGGCAGGGTTCCAGCCTCGGCCCTTCACTCATGGAGCGGGGCTGCAGACCCTGCCCTGCACAGCTCCGGTCTCTGGGCTCTGGCCTCTGGGCTCCGGGCTCCGGACTCTGGGCTCCGGGCTCTGGGCTCTGGGCTCTGGGCTCCGGGCTCCGGGCTCCGGACTCTGGGCTCCGGGCTCCGGGCTCCGGGCTCTGGGCTCCGGGCTCTGGGCTCCCGGCTCCAGGCTCCGGGCCTCCTCCTTTCCTAGACTCCACATTCCCAGAGTCTGGATGGATGCTGACTATGAATGCACCCGGCGTCCACCCAGGCCCAGCTCAGCAGGACAGGATGATCAAGCTGGCCAGGGCCGGAAGGGTGAGGGGAGAGGTGAGGATGGAGTTGACAGTGGCTGAGGGGTGAGGACCAGAGGAGCCAGGAAAAGACCATGGACACAGAGGCTCTGGGCGGACCCTCTGGAATGTTCCACAAAGGTGGGGTCTGCAAGGCAGGGGGCAGGGAGGGAGTCCCCGAGGCCCGCAGGCTCCACAGGGCCCGTGAGTTCCCCTGCCTTCAGCAGGAAGTCTGGATAACGTGTGCTGGAAGTGATTCATCTGATTCGGGTTAACAGCTCTCTCTGGGGTCCAAGGGGACAAAGGTGGGCGCCGGGAGGCCTCAGGGGGAGCTCAGAGCACGTGGAGAGAAGCCTCAGTGTGCTGCGGAGCGTGCCGGGAGCCACCTCCCTGCACGCCAGGGGTGCCCATGGTGCGCGGTTGGTGCGCAGTGCCACCAAGCCTGCTGCATGCGCACGGCAGGGGCGGGGCAGGGGCAGGGACGGGGCAGGGGCGGGGCAGGGGCAGGGGCGGGGCAGGGGCAGCCTGGCGCATGAGGAGCTGGGGGGCAGTCTCCTGGCTGGTGGGAAGAATGCCTGAGAGCGGGAGGTGTCCCTCAGCCACCGTCTCTCCCCAGAGGCATGGCGCCCCGGGTCACGCACACCCGCTGTAATCACATCCGCCTTCTTCCACAGTGACAGGATTCCACGTGGAAGCGTCAGAGAGAGGAAGCCATAGCGTGTCTATATTCATATTACTATTATTATTATTATTATGGTGCTGGAGGTTGGACCCAGGACTTCATTCCTGGCAGGAGGGTTCTTCCTAGAGCTGTACCCTTCACCCTGCGTTGGCATTTTGTTTTCCTTTGCTTTATTTAATGTTGGGCTTGTATTGGGCTTTGACCTCAGGGCTTTGCACTGTCCCTTAGCTTTTGTGCTCAAGGCTGGTGCTCTACCACCTGAGCCATACCTCTACTTCCAGCTTTTTGGTGGTTAATTGGAGATAAGTGCCTTTTGGATTTTGTCTGCTCAGGGTGGCTTAGAACCTTCATCCTCAGATCTCAGCCGCCTGAGTAGCTAGGATTACAAGCCCGGCTCCTACTGAGCATCTAGGATAGCCAGGCTTTGTGCTCGGGCCCTTTATTATCTTAGTCCTGTCACCGGTGGTGGGCGTGGGTGTGGCTGTGAGCCCCAGGGCACGCAGGTGCCACCAAGTGTGCCAAGCACTGACTGTCACCGTCGCCGCACCGCCACAGCCCTAGGCCCCAGCCACAGACCTCACCTGCCACCTCTCGCTCCTCTTCCCCTTTCTGCTGGCGTAGCTTTGCCTTTTCTTCCCGGGTATGCTTGTCCTTGGCCACCAGAGGCTGGCATCTGTGAGCAGGAGTGAAGCGCTGAGCCCCTTCCTTGGGTCTGAGGGGATTATGGCTCAGCTCGGAAGTTCCTGTTCGAACAAGTCTTGGTTGTGTTGGCCACTGTGAAGCGTTTCCTGTCAGCCAGACTTTCCTCATGAGTGCAGGAATGCCTCTGCACATTCTTATCAGTCTTACAAGCCCGCTGTGTGGCCTCAAACTCACGATCCTCCTGCTTCAGCCTCCTTGGTGCTGGGATTACAGGTGTGCACCACCATGCTGGGCTTACCCCAGTCTTGGAAGTGTGCCAGGCCTTGAGCCGTAGAATTCTATGCTGTTACGCTGTGTCGGTGGCTTTCCGAAGCACGCTTGTTTGGCCCGTGGTTTACTGCGGGGTGGAGACTTGGCTCTTCTGGTTCTGTTCTCTCAGACCCAGCACACAGCCAGAGCAGTGGTTCTCAGCCTGGCTCTGTGGGCACTCGGGATGTATGGCAGAGTCCCTGGCTGCCTGAGGGCCAGTCACTCCAGTCTGGAGGAGGTAACCAGCCTGGGGGCGGGATCCCGAGGCCTTGGGATGGCCTGAGGCTACTCGGTCAGGTGACCAGGCTGTGCAGAGGGACAGGCGACCTTCATCCAATGGCCTTCCTGTCTTGCCAGAAACACTGGGCCCGTCTGGGGCCTCTAGGGTCGGCTTGGGGATCCCTGAAGGCGTGGGGGGTCACCTCCTCAGGCTGGGCCCCCAGACTCATGCAGGGCACGGCTGAGAGACTGGTGATGTCTGAAGATCGGGGCCCAAACTCGCTCCAAAGAGCAGGCTGAGAATTGTAAAATAGAAACAAGGCCATTCCTTGCTAGACACCCTGGGTGCCTCCCGGATATGAGGGATCTCAGGTGGGCAAACTCGCAGCGGGGACGTGGTTAGGCCTGGAGCCAAGAATGCTGTGTGAGGAGCTGGTCCCTGGCTGAGCAGTAGGCCTGAGGTAGCTGGCCTGGCTGGGGAAGCCGGGTGCTGGAGCTTGTTTGGCGTAGAGGACTGATACTGATTCATTTGCTCTCTGCTCTCAATCAGAGCCTCGGCCTCGCCCATGGTCTTCCCGGAGTCTCGGAGCCCTGTTTCGTATAAAATAAATTGGAGCCACTGGTGTCTGACTCATCTACGCTCAATGTGGCAGAAATAGTTCTTTGGCAGAGAAGCTTGCTGTCCAGTAAGCGGATGGAGCTTGGTCTCCAACTCTGCTTCCTGCCCTTTGAAAATACAGCCAAAAGGAAATCAGGTCCTTTCCTGGGCGCCTGTCTGAGCCACGTGGGAGGCTGAGATCTGAGGATCACAGTTCAAAGCCAGCCAGGCAGAAAAGGCCATGAAGCACTCATCTCCAATTATCACCAAAAAGCCGGAAGTGGAGCTGTGGCTCAAATGGTAGCCTTGAGGGGAGAAAAAATAAGCAGGGACAGTGCCCAGGCCCTGAGTTCAAGCCCTAGGACTGGTACACACATAAAATGAAGAGGCAGGACAAGTAATTTGAGGAGGGGTTGGGCGGCTGAACTCAGGGCCTGGGCACTGTCCCTGACCTTGTTTTGCTTAAGGCTAGCACTTTACCACTTGAGCCACAGCACCACTTTCAGCCTTTTCTTTTTATTGTGGTACTGAGGAATGGAACCCAGGGCTTCATGCATGCTAGGCAAGCACTGTACCACTGAGCCACAGTCCCAGCCCGGGACCAATCATTTAAACAGCATGACTTCCTCCCAGCGGAAGGACTCTTGATCAAGTGTCAGGCCAGCCCTTGCCCTGGGGTCCCTGTCAGCCTTATCACTCACTTTTGGGGAGCTTCCCTTCCGAGGGGTGTGTTTGCTGTGTCACCTGCTTTGTCCCCCACCCCTTTGCTCCTGGATCCCATGGTCTGCACGCTCTGCTGACACCTGGGACCAGATGGCCCCCTGCAGGGCCTTCCTATGGGGCCGGGAGCTGGGTGCCATCCCTGCTGGAGACCTGCCTGGCGCCAGTAGCAATGCCCCTCAAATGTGGTGGCCTCCAGACATTGTCGCATGTCCCGGGGACAAGCTCCCTGCCTGGGCTTTCCCTGTCCCTCACTCAAAGTCCACTCCCTCGTGCATGGCCAGTCTGCCCTGCTCCAGAGCACGGTCTCCAAAGGGACCAAGTACCAGCCCTGTGGTACTTTTCCTTCTGTCTTCCTCTTTGGATTTCCCGCCCATCACGGGCTGAAGTGTCTGAATCTCATTAAAGCATTTCTCCATCCTCCACAGCTTGACATCTCTGAAGTTATGATTGACAGCCCCTTCCCGAAACACCTAGACCCCCGGGTCCCTGCGGCCACCTTCGGGTCCTCCGAGCTGGCTGGCTGTCACTTCTTCCTTTCTTCTTCTTCTTCTTCTTCTTCTTCTTCTTTTTTTTAAATGTTAGTTTTACTCAAAAATACTTTTGTAGGAACATGCAGAATAACCTTGAACCCAATATCCCAGCCCTGTGGCCATAATATATAATATATATATTATATATTATATATATGACATAATATAATATATATGGCCATAATATATAATATATATATTATATATTATATATATGACATAATATATAAAATTAACTATTGTATCTATATAAGATTGTTTTCCTCTGGCTGCTTTCAAGATTTCTCTTCTGTTTGGTGTTTCATTGTTCAATTATGATATGTCAAGAAGAAAAGTTCTTTGAACTTATCTGATTTGATTTGGGGGTCACTAAGCTGCTTGTATCTGTGAGTTTACGTTTCTTACTATGTTTGTGGAGTTTTCAGCCATTACTTCTGTTCCTTAAGCCAAAAAGAGAGGACTTTTCCTTCACCTCTTCTGTCAGGTTGCATTTTCAGAAGAATCTGCGTGATAGGAGGGAGGGCATGGCTAGCAGCACAGCTCACATCGTAGCGGCTTCAACAAAGTCGTTAAGAGGAAAAACTTACCATGCATATTGTTGACGTATTTTCTTTTCTTTCTTTTCTTTTTTTTTTCAGGTAAGGGGTAGGTTTATTCATCATTCCGGCTGGCACCAGGCCATCTTGGCCCTCCATGTGGTTGGGAAAGGCCTGGGAAAGAGAGCTGGGAAAGAAAGAGAGCTGGGAAAGAGAGCTTTTTTTTTTTTTTTTTTTTTAATCAGTTCTGGGGCTTGAACGCAGGGCCTGGGTGCTGTCCCTGAGTTCTTTTGCTCAAGGTTAGTGCTCTCCCACTTTGAGCCACAGCGTCACTTCTGGTTTTCTGGTGTTTAATTGGAGAGTCTCACAGACTTTCCTGCCTTGGTTGGCTTGGAACTGCGATCTTCAGCCCTCAGCCTCCTGGGATCGCCGTCAGGAGCCCCTGGCACGAGGCCTTCCTTTTTCTTTAGTGCCAGTAATGAGGCTTAAACTCAGGGCCTAGGCGGTGTCCCTGGGCTTTTGTGCTCAAAGCTAGTGCTCCACCATTTGAGTCATAGCTCCACTTCTAGCTGTGTGTGTGTGTGTGTGTCTCTCTGTGTGTGTGTCTCTGTGTGTGTGTGTGTGTGTGTGTGTGTGTGTGTGTGTGAGTGATTCTCTAGAGATTAAAGTCTCACAGACTTTTCTGCCCGGCTGATTGAAGCCTCAGTGCCCAGCTCTCAGCTGCCTGAGTAGCCAGGATTACAGGTGAGCCACGGCTCCCGCTGCTCCTTTGTGTCCTGCACTGGCTCTCAGCTGGGCGTGCGCGGAAGGTCGCCTGAGGCCTCTCCTCTTGCTGTGCTCATGAGCTGATGCTGTCACCTTGTCTTGTCCTGTAGCCTTCATGTGCCACCGTTGGTTAATTATTATCATTTTTTTCTGGTTCCTGGGCTTGAACTCAGGGCCCCATACTCAGTTTTCCCACTCGAGCCCTGCCTTCAGTTGGCATTTTGCTGGTCAATTGCAGATAAGACTCTCATGGACTTTTCTGCCTGAGTGGACCTCAAACCCCGATCCTCAGATCTCAGCCTCCTGAGTAGCTAGGATTACAGGTGTGAGCCACTGGCACCCAGCGATGCCAGCAATGCAACCTTACTCACATACCGCAGACACCCTTCTACCTCCCACAGTGTCCCCAACAACTTGACCGTTGTTTCTTTTCTTTTTCTCATGCTATTTTGAAACTAAACAAACATTTCTTGGCTTCTAAAGACTCAGGTTTTCCCCTTGCCTTCTTAAACCTGCCAATATCCCTGTCGGTAGAAAGGCCATGTTGAGTCATGCGGAAGGAGAAGACAGATGGGGGAGAGCAGACAAGGTCTGCTAATGTCAGCCTCAGCCTGGAATGGGTCGCGGGGCGGGCCGGGGAGGGGGGTGTTGGCTAAAGAGTATTTAGGCTTCTGCCAAGAGTTGCCGCGCTTTTCTTGGCCTCCAGGGAGCAGAGTGCAGGCTGCACAGGCCTCCAGACCCTGCAGTACCACGTCCTACACTGTCCATTAGAAAGAAAACAGCCACTGACCCCCTCGAGAGCCAACCCACGTGAAGGAACACACTGGGGCAGGCCCGTGGAACAGTCTGGAACCAGGGCTGGGTCAGTGATGTTCTCCTGGACATTGAGAAATGTCCACCCCTAGCAAGGAAAGGTGGTCTCAACTTGCCCCAAGGCAGACCTTCCCTTGCTGGAGAGAGAATAGCCTGGACGCTCGGCCGGGGGTCACTCAATGAGCCCTGACACGTGAGGGCGGCTCTTGTTGCTCAGCTTAGGTCAGGTGAGGATTTCTGGACTAAGGGATTGGCTAGCGGGCCTTATAGGAAGGTTTTAACCGGGAGAAGAGGGACTCCCTTTCCAGAAAGGAGGATGTGGTCTGAGCAGACAGAGCAGTTGAGGGCCACACACCAGCTTAATGATGAGTCCGTAACGGGAAATTTGCAGATGCCTATATGTCTGGGGTTTTCTCTTGTTTATTTCTTAGAGACAGAGGTCAAGCCCATTCTGTTCTGAGGGTTACTTCCCGTAGCCTCCCTTCCCCCCCCCCTCCTCACAGGGTAAACTTCTTCCTTCTGATCCATTAACCGCCCCCCCCCCCCAGGCTTCTGGGTTTGGCCTTGCAGGGGTTGAACGGACGGACGGTTGCTGAGTTCTTAGCTAATCTCTAAATCTGTGAACTTGGACCTTCTCCCTAACCGGCCCTGTTGGTGGGATCTCTGTGAAAGGCCTTTTTGTGTTGTGTTTTTGTTCTTTACTTGCCAATCAATTTTGGGAAACCTTTTCTTTTTCCTCTTCCTTCCCTTTCTTTCCTTTTCTCTTATTTTCTGATGGGACTGCCCAAGCTGACTTCAAACTAGAGATTCTCCTACCTCAGCCTCCTAAGAGTTGGGGCTCTAATTTGGGCGAATCTTGAAATGTGCAACAAAGACAGAGCCCCTCCCCCACCACGCTGAGGTGACAAGGGACCTTCTGGATTTTACTCTATGGAGGGGCTTTCAGCTTAGCATAGCGAGATTCAAACCCCGTCACCCAGGCCCCAAACCCATAGTGTCCTTCCTTCCTTCCTTCAGATGAGCTGAGCTAATTCACACACACCAGGTACCAAGCCCCAGGTGGACAAGACGTCCTGGGTCCTCACAGGAGACGGGGCTCCACCATGTGTGGAGTCTCCTGCCCCAGTGCTCTTAGGTTGTATAACAAGACCCATTGTCATCGTCCATGATGGCTAGACACGCACTGCCGGATACCTTCCCAGCCACCCAAGGCTGCACCCGAGGGGGCACCTAACCTGCCCGAGGCCACACAGCTTTAACTGAATGAGAGAGAGAGAGAGAGAGAGAGAGAGAGAGAGAGTCTTCCAGGCTAGCACTTGAGCCTCAGCTTCAACTTCAGCCTTTTCAGATAAGTCTCCCTGGTAGGCTAGGAAGGTGGCTCAGTGGTAGAGTGCTCGCCTAGCATGCATGAAGCCCTGGGTTCAATTCCTCAGAACCACATACATAGAAAAAGCTAGAAGTGGCACTGAGGTTCAAGTGGTAGAGTGCTAGCCTTGAGCAACAGAAGCTCAGGGACAGTGCCCAGGCACTGAGTTCAAGCTCCAGGACTGGCAAAAAAAAAAAGAGTCTCACTGGCTTTCCTGCCTGGGCTGGCTTTGAACCGCCATCCTCAGAGCTCAGCCTCCTGAGCAGCTCGGATGACAGGCGTGAGCATCCGGCACCAGTTTCTGCTCTTCCTTTGATTGGCTTGAGCACTGTCCAGCTGTGGACTACAGGCTGGGTCCTTGGGCTGGATGAGAACTTAGGGGGACTTGGGGCCCCTCTGCCCCACCTGGCTCCTGTGGCTGGGATGGCCTCTGGGGAATGAGACATCCTCAAATGCACGTGACAGGGTCTGGGGGAAGGGGGTGGTCAGCCGTGATGGACACACAGCGGAGGTGATTACATCTGGTCCATGCTCTCCAGGAAAGGGCTGGAACCTAGCTTTCTGCCAGAGTTGGGCCTGGTAGGTGTATAGAAAAAGGAGGGAACCAGTCTCCCCCCATACCTGGCCCTCCTCACTCAGCAGTGTCCCCCTCCCCCCTGGGTCCCCCCTCCCAAGTGGTTTTCTGACCTCGACCCCTGAGTGATGTATCTGCCACCCGTCCCCCATCTCAACTCCATAAGCTCCATAAGTTGCCAGGATCTTGCTAGAATTCAGGGTCCAGCAGACAGGTAGAGGCCAAGGTTCCAGAAACTTTCTGCTGCCACAGGTGTGTGGACCAATCTTTGAATTTGGAGTCTGTGGTACACACAGGACAAGAAAGGCTACAAGATGGAGGAGCTGACATCAAACACGGGGTGTGTCTACACCTGGCGGCCAGCCTGCCCTGCCCTGCCCCCCACGCTCCTCCCCGAGCAGGGGTGATTGGAGAAGTCGGGCGGGCGGCGCCTCCCTCTACCCCTGCCCAGCCTGGCACTGGGAGGCGCCCCTAACGGCTGGCTGAGGGGGGAGAGGGGGTCAGCAGACCACAACCACCTCAGGCCCTGCGTCCCTCAGCCCCTTGCTGACGCATCAGCTCCTGGCAGGCTTGGGGAAGGGTTAACTCCTCCTTTTGTCCTGCAAGTAAACGATCCATAAAACCTAGGCTGGGCATGGCTCCGGTGCCCGTGCCAGGGGACGGGGAGGTTTGGGGTACTCACAGTCAGGGGACATGGGACACAGCCGTCCCGGCTTCTGATATTAAAACCCCAGCTCAGCGTGGCGTGGGGCTGGGTGGGTGCAGGGAAGCACGTAGGCCAGGAAGGGCAGCCACACACCGCGCTGCTTCTGTGGGCGCCCTCGTCCCCCTCCTGCTCCACCGGGGTGTCCACCCCCATTCCCCTCCCCTCCCCTCCCCTCCCTGCTTCCCCACCAGCCTCTCCCCTCTCCCCTGCCCCTCCCTGCTGTCACAGCCCCTGACTGAACCTCACAGTGTTGCCACCACTTTGCCCCCAGCTGTGTGTGCTTGTGGGTGTGAGTGTGAGTGTGTGGATGGAAGAGGAGGAGGAGGTGTGTGTGAAGGGAAGGTGTGTAGGGGAGGTGTGTGTGTAGAGGAGGTGTGTGTGTAGGGGAGGTGTGTGTGTAGGGGGAGGTGTGTGTGTGTAGGGGGAGGTGTGTGTGTGTAGGGGAGGTGTGTGTGTGTAGGGGAGGTGTGAGTGTAGGGAAGGTGTGTGTAGGGGGAGGTGTGTGTGTAGGGGAGGTGTGTGCAGGGGAGGTGTGTGTGTAGGGGAGGTGTGTGTGTAGGGGAGGTGTGTGTAGGGGAGGTGTGTGTGTAGGGGAGGTGTGTGTGTAGGGGAGGTGTGTG
>NW_012267291.1:2307087-2328929 GCF_000151885.1 Dipodomys ordii | reverse complement strand
TGTGTAGGGGTGGGTGGTGTGGGAGGTGGAGGGGGATTGTTTATATGTTGTGTTTTTGATGTCCTTCCAGCTGAAGCAGATCTTAAATCATCCACCAGGAAGCTCCTAACAGTTTTAATTTGTTGTTTTTCTTAGAAATGATTATTTCCACATTGCGCCCAGGGACGCTGGGGTCTCATCCTGTTTCCCCTCCGTTTAGTGTCCCCCAGATTCCGGGTTGAGGGGTCCTCACTGCCGGCAGGTGGGCTGCCTGCCAGTGCCCTCGGAGCTCAGTTGCTCCCTGCGGCGGGGCGGGCGGGGCGGGGCCTCTGAGGAGAAATCCAGCCCCTGGCTTGGTGTTTCTGTGGATGGGGATGGGGGTATGGTGTGGGGCTGGGGTCAGCTGGTGAGTGGCTGCATGGGGGGTCTGCGGTGGGCAGGGCGTGTGGAGCTGGATTGCAGGGCCAGCTCAGTGTTTAACACCCTCTAGCCTCAGACCCCTGATCCTCCAGTCTCAGCCTCTCAAGTGCTGGGATTACAGGCTTGACCCACCACACCTGGTGCCATGTTTAATTTCTGAAGTTGGGCTTGGTCCTGCTTTTCAAGGACCGTGGGTAAAAGAGCAAAATTTCACATGACTCTAATAAGGGTGGAGGAAAGCTGAAGCTCAGCTCTGGAGAAGGGGCTGGGGGGGGGGGGTTTAAGTGTGGGGTGGGTGGGGCTACTGTGTGACCCACTAGGCGCGGTCTTTACAATCAGCTGGGCAAGCATCTGTGGGGTTCTGCCTGGAGAACCAGCGGGGGTCTCAGGGAAGGGCTGAGGGGGTGCGGGTGGGGGTGGGGGTCAAGCATGCTGTGTGGAGCCAGGCCTGCGTGGGACACCCTCATGGGGACCTGGGGGAGGGGGGTGGCAGCCTCCCCCCCCCCCAGCCAGGACGAGGAGAATGTCTGGAGCCCCCCCCCGTGCCTTCCCCTCCCCCACCCCCTAGTCAAACCTCCTGATCCACAGTGACTTCCTACTCATAAGCCATCGCAGCCTCTGAAAAACGCCACCGCTGTTCATATAAGACGAGAATGGAAATGACAGCACACCACCTCCAGTGAGAAGTGACTGCCAAGAGGTGACAGCCAAGCCCTGAGGAGGAAGCTACTGGACAGGGCGGGGAGGGCGGGGTGGGAGGGGGAGGGGCTAGCTCCCAGCGGGGGTGGGGGCAGAGGGGGCAGCCTGGCACCGCAGTCGCTTTCTGTCTATCACATCTGTGGTGAATTTCACACTAAATAACATGAAAATGTTGAGCAATGAAAGCCATGCTTAGGAGAGGCCCTTGCCACTGGAGGTATGAGTGTGCACACACACACAGAGGCACACTCATGCATGCACACACGCACACTCAGACAAGCATGCGCACACATCCATGCACACAGATGCATGCAACCGCATGCACTTTTACACACAAGCACACAATGTGCACACAGATGCATGCAACCGCATGCACTTTTACACACAAGCACACAATGTGCACACATCCATCCCTGCATACACACGTAGCACTGGAGAGCCACGTGTGACACACATGCACGCACTTATAGACACGCAAAGTGTGAGCACACGGTTTCTGCAGTAGTGTGAGGAGCCAGTGGTGGTGGTGTGGATGGGCACTGCTTTCCACAAGCAAATTCATTTATATAATTAATTAATTTTTTTTTCTGGTCGTGGGGCTTGAACTCAGCCTGGGCGCTGTCCCTCAGCTCTTCAGCTCAAGGCTAGCGCTCTACCACTTGAGTCACAGCGCCACTTCTGGTTTTCTGGTGGTTTATTGGAGATAGTCTCACAGACTTTCCCCAGGCTGGCTTTGAACCACGATCCTCAGATCTCAGCCTCCTGAGTAGCTAGGAGGCACAGGCGTGAGCCACCAGCATCCAGCTCCAGGAGCAATTTCAAAATAAAAAGTTGAGGTGCCGGGCACTGCCAGTGGCTCACGCCTGTCATCCTAGCTATTCAGGCTGAGTTCTGAGGGTTGCGGTTCAAAGCCAGCCTGGGCAGGAAAGTCCATGAGACTCTTACGGCCAATTAATCCCAGAAAAAGCTGGAAGTGGTGCTGTGGCTCAAGTGTTAGAGCCCTAGCCTTCAGTAAAAGGAGCCCAGGAACAACACCCAGGACCAGAGTTCAAGCCCCAGGACTGGCAAAAAAAAAAAAAAAAGTTGGACTTCCCTCCCCCAGCCCCTGTACTGGGACATTTGCATAAAGTCACTTCATGGCCAGGGGACATCCGGCCTGGCATGCAGGCCCTCAGTGGGGTGTCCTGTCCTATCCAGGACTCCTGGGGGTTATGGTCACCTGGTCCCCATGCAGGCCCGGAGCCCCGCCCCCTGCACAGCTGGAAGGCGCTCAGCTCCAGCCCTGGTGCTGGCACACACACCCACACCGAATGAGAAGCAGGATGCCTGCTGCCTTCTGAGGAAGCTTCTAGAAGCTTCCATTTGCATCTCATTGGATAAACTTAATCCTTGTCACATGACCACACCTAGCTAGCTTCCAGAAAGTCTGGGAGGCAGACTTTATCTGGGAAGTCCACGTGCCTGCTGTGGGCTGTGTCCCACAGAGGGGGTGACAGACAGCTGTCACCTCCAGCACCCACGGGGGGGGGGGTGGAGGAGGGGGATGGGGCTGCCATGACCTTAACCCACAACGGCACACCATCGCCCTCGGGCCACATCTCACGACCAGCCTGCTCATTTGCCGCTCCTGAGCTAAGAACAACTTTATGTTTGGAAACGATCCCATTTTAAATGGAGGGTGTTAGGCGCGGTCTTGCTCCAGTGGTAGAGTGCCTAGCCTCTCAAGTGCAGAGTCCCGAGTTCAAACCCCAGTACCACCAGAATCTGGGGGCGTCAGAAGCGAAGTTAACCAGTGAAGGCCCTGTAAGAGAGGGGGCTGAGCCCCTGGGCCGGCTCCGTGCCGCTGCCCGACCCGCACCCCCAGGCACAGGCCCACGAGGAGACCGACCGCAGTGAAGTGGGACTGAGTCACTGCTCAGAGCAGGAATCCTGGGCAGTGCCAAGCAGGGCTGCAGGAGGGTCTGTAGGAGTTAGCGGGGCAGGGGCAGGTGATGTGTGTCGGGAAGAGGTGGGACGTGAGCCCAGAGCAGACAAGGGTGAAGACCGAGAGGGCGAGAAAGGCCAGGCTGTCCAGCAAAAGAGACATTTTACAAATGCACCCTCTGTCCCTCCTTTCATCCCTGCGCCTTCCGCCTTCCTCTAACTCTCTCAGGAAAAATGCAGGGATTCCAGACAGACCGGTCCAGCCGCCTGGAAAGGGCCTGGAAGCCGCTGCCCAGGGTTGGAATTCTCTGGTAATTGCAGGGATTCTCCCGGCCTGCTGGAAAGTCCGCTTTCATCTGGCCAGCCCGGCACTGTCATTACACGCTGGGGGAGGCCCCTGCCCCCCAGAGAACGCTCTCCAGAGACTCATGCCCACCCCCGCAGATGGAGAAACTGAGGCCGGAGAGGCCCGAGGGTGCGGGCCCATGGACCGGGTCCTGCCTCAGAGAAGCTGGTTGTTAAATACCTCATGCCACAGGCAATTTCTATCTTTAAAAAGGTGTTCTTGTTATAAAGCTGGTTATAGATCACATTTTATAAGTGACTGGGAAAAATCGCATAGAAACGGGATGAGCAGGTGATCCAAGACCTTTAACAACATTTATTTTTAAATTTCTTTTTTTTATTTTATTTGTGAAGATACTGTACAGAGGGGTTACAATTACATGGGCAGGATAATGCGTACATTTCTTACCAAGCATTGCAGCCTCCTCCTTTTGTTTACCCTTCACATCCCTTCCCAGCCTCCCCCCTCCCCCCTAAATTTCTTTATTATTATTATTACTATTATTAGTTTATGTGGTGCTGAGGAATCGAACCCAGGGCCTCATGCATGCAAGGCAAGCACTCTACCACTGAGCCACCTTCCCAGCCCTTTAACACATTTTTGAAGGACACATATTTGTACGTATCTAGGGAAGGTATTTCAGTGAGTGCGAAGTAGGGATGTGTACGATTTCCTGTGCACAATGAGCAACTGAATGCAGATGATCAGCATCTTCACCTTCTCAGATGTTGACTGTTTCTATGAGTTGAGGACCTGACCTATTTTATAACTGGCTGAGAAAAACTCCCGTTCTTTGTGAGTCCTGACTACAACCCATCTGCAAGTGGCTAAAGTGGAAAGTGCGGTTCACTGGCTTGCACTGCGATGAAGAAGACCAGGAGGTAGGTCTGCCTTCAGGTAGGGCTGGTTCCAGAGGCTGACGTGACGTCATGAGCTTTGATTCTCAGTCTTGCCTCCTGGCTTTCCTCTCTTTCTTTCTTTCTTTCTTTCTTTCTTTCTTTCTTTCTTTCTTCCTCCGCCTCCTCCTCTTCCTCCTCCTCCTCTTCCTCCTCCTCCTTCTTCTTTTTCCTTTTGGTCAGTCATGTGGCTTGAACTCTGGGCCTGGGCGCTGTCCCTGCACTCTTCAGCTCAAGGTGAGCGCTCTACCACCTGAGCCATAGCGCCACTTCTGGTTTTCTGGTGGTTAATAGGAGATAAGAGTCTCACCGACTTTCTGCCCAGCTGGCTTTGAACTGCAATCCTCAGATCTCAGCCTCCTGAGTAGCTAGGATTTGAGCCATCGGCCCCCAGTTTTTCCTCTCTTTTTCTTCCCTACGTGTTCTGCAGAGAATGATGACCTCTCCTCCTTGAGAACACCCGAAGAAAGAACACGTGGAAAGCAGCATGGGCAGTTGAGGGGAGCCCCAAGAATTGCTCTTACAATATTCCTCTCTTAGCATTTGTTTCAGCTTTGGTGCCAGTCCTGGGGCTTGAACTCAGGGTCTGGGCACTGTCCCTGAGCTTCTTTTGCTCAAGGCTAGCAATGTACCACTCGGAACCACATCACCACCTCCCATTTTCTGGTGGTTCATTGGAGATATGAATCTCAGACTTTCCAGCCCAGGCTGGCTTTGAACCGCCACCCCCAGATCTCAGGCTCCAGAGTAACTTGGATGACAGGCGTGAGCCACCAGCACCTGGCTTGGCTTTTGCCTGTTATTTGTATTAAATAAGCAGTAGAAGAACTAACAAGGAGAGCGAGAGATTCCCCAAAGTTGGGGATGGCTCTAAACCCGATCTGATGGGATGGCCCCTGCCCAGTGCTCACGGCTAGCGGAATGTCACATTCTGATTGGCTGATACCTACTCACCTAAACCAATTGTCATGGGCAACCGGGAGCAAGCGCTCCCATTGGCTGAGACAGATGGAGTCGCCCGGGTGATGGAAGCAGCTCTGGGAGAGGCGGCTGGGCACCCTGGGGCCAGCAGCTCTGCGCGGCCTTGCCGCCTAGGGAGCAGGTTCCTCAGGACAGGTGGGAGCTGCCCTGGGGCCCTGCCCTCCACCCCAGGCCCTCCACCCACCTAGCTCACACCCAGAGCCCAGCTTCTGTCTTTTCCCATCTCACACCCTCTTCCTGCACCCGGGAGCCCCCGTTGTCCTTTGGTGGACAGATGGGGTTTTGTTTTCTCCTTGGCATAACATGTTTTCTCCTTCTCTTCTAAGAAAATCAAGGGATGGTAAGGAAGAAGGGGAGGAAGAAGGAAGAGGAGGAAAAAAGAAACTCATAAGAATAAAAGCCCAATGGCGGGAGGGTGGCTCACGCCTGTTATCGAAGCTATTCAGGAGGCTGAGATCTGAGGATCATAGTTCAAGCCAGCCTGGACAAGAATGTCTGTGAGACACTTATCTCCAATTAGCCACCAAGAAGCCGGATGGAGAGCTGTGGCTCAAGTGGTAGAGCCCTAGACTTGAGCAAAATGGCTCAGGGGCAGCGCTGAGGTCCTGAGTTCAAGCCCCAGGATTAGCACATGCACAACCACAGCCCCATGTTGTGGAGTTTCCCTGCCTCACGGCTGCCTGCTTCCGGCTCGCTTTGTGTCAGGGGCTGGCGTGAGGGGGTGCGGGGTGCATGAAGTCAGGGCTGAAACACGCCCTGCCTCTCCAGGCTGGTTGCGATCCTTCAAGGCAAGTCAAGACAAGACTCGTGAGATCCTGTCACAGAAGGAGCGTTAGAACACAACTTTGGATAAACTTGGATCCCCTGTTCCAGCCAAGTCTTCTAGACCCTGGCATCCTCTGTCCATCTGTGTGCATGTCTGTCTGTCTGTCTGTCAGAGAGGTTGTGTAACAGGTTGCATTCTTAGATCCTGGACAGGCGCCCACCTTACCTCAGGTCCTCCCGCTAATGCTTCTCTGGAGGAATTTTCTTGGACTTGAGCCCCCAGGAGGACAGACCCCTCGGACCATGGGGTGTCACCGGGCCTTCTCGGAGGTGGTCATGGTTTCTGGGTTTTCTGGAGGTAATTGCGAGGCTCCGCCATCTGCTTTCTTGGGAGAAGGCCACACATTCCAAAGCAAACGGCC
Source organism: Dipodomys ordii (assembly GCF_000151885.1). Taxonomy (NCBI): domain Eukaryota; kingdom Metazoa; phylum Chordata; class Mammalia; order Rodentia; family Heteromyidae; genus Dipodomys; species Dipodomys ordii. The sequence goes on along the minus strand of NW_012267291.1, from coordinate 2,322,498 downwards.
ATTCCTGTCCCGAGGGCTCCGTGTGACCAGGTTGGGGCGAGAAAATGTTCTGGAACAAATAACTCTTTCTGTTTCCAGTTTGGTGTGTCTGTACCTGATGGTGCTGGCGTGGTTGTGCGGCTCAGCCCGCGGATGCCTGGTGAAGAAGGGCTGGGGAGGAAACTTTCCGAGCATTTAATCGCTGGCAGCCAGAGGCCATGAGAGGCGCGTGCTCTGTTTGGCCAGCTTAACGTTTGGGGGTGGGGGGAGCCAAAGGCCTGCTGACATTTAAGAATTAGGGTTTTTCTCGCAAAAGCCTGGATTTTGGCTTTGCTAGGAAAACCAGGAGATCCGGCTTCAGGGACCCCTGGTCACACATGGCCACAGCGGGCCGGAGCCTTGGACGGAAGGAGCGCGCGCTACAGTCAGGAGCTGTCCCCACCTCCCATCACCTACCGCTGTGCCCACTTCATGTTAGTTCCCGTCATCTCTGCAGCCCCTGTAAGCTCTGACCTTTGCAGGACCGGTGTTTTGTAACAAACTTCCAGGGCGCATACTCTGAAGAACCGGGCCTTTCTCTTCCTTCCTCCCTCCCTCCCTCCCTTCCTCCCTTCCTCCCCCCCCTTCTTTTTATCAGTCATGGGCTTGAACTCTGGGCCTGGGCGCTGTCCCTCAGCTCTTCAGCTCAAAGCAAGCGCTCTACCACTTGAGCCACAGCACCCCTTCTGGTTTTCTGGTGGTTCATTGGAGATAAGTCTCACGGTCTTTCCTGCCCGGGCTGGCTTTGAACTGTGATCCTCAGCTCTCAGGCTCTGGGATAGGGAGCTAGGATGACAGGCGTGACGCTGGCGCCCAGCTAGGAAGACTTTTTTCTTTTAGCTACGAAACTCCTAGGCAGGAGTGGGAGGGTGCCCTGCTTCTTTTGGATTTTGCCCTAGCAGCGTGCCAGGGACGGGACACCCGCCCTCCTTAGAAAGAGGAAAATGAGCTGAGAAACGTGCACACATGTGAGCTCACACACGCACACACGTGTGCACAACACACACACACACACACCACTCCCTCCTGCCTCGAGGCTGTCAGCGGGAATGACTGGAGTCCTGGAGTTTTTGGCCAGCCCGTTGTTTTGATAACAAGGATGATTAAACCGATGGTTTATTTACTCTCGCAGCCGCTTTGTTCCTAGGTAGACAAGGGCGGAGCCTGTCCCGGAGTCCGGGGCTGCAGGTGAAAGGGGTGCACCCGGACTCTTCTCCCGGTAGAGGCTTCTTTTCTGCTCCTATTTGGCCAGCCACCATTGCCAGTCAGCTGCGGCCACCACATCCCAAGCCTGAGTAAAGACCCAGACTGGTAGCATGAAAGGTCGGAGTCAGACATCAAGAGGGACTGCCTGCCCCGTGAGGTCACGAAGGCTGTGGGAAGGAGTGAAGGATGAGAGTCATAAAACCTCCACCCCGTGAGTGGGAGGCGAGTCCCGGGCAGGGATTGGGGTCCTGTGTGTCCACCAAGCGCTTTGGCCTTCCCCCTAACGTCTCAGTAGTAGAGGCAGAAGCAAAGCACAGACTTGCTGGACGTTTCTCAGTAGAGAAACTGAGGCAAGGCAATGGAACGCCTTCCAGCCAAGGGTGCCCCGTGGGCCAGCCCTGTTCTGACCTCATCTGAGGGCGCCAGGGCGAGCCAGTCCAACAATGCCAGGCCCACGGGGCTGCAGGCTGCGGCGGGACAGGAAGTGGGGGGGCCGTGATACCATGCCCGGTGGCTGGGGAGGTGCTCAAGGGGGCGTACTGTGGGAGGAGGTGGCTCGGCCGGGGTGCCCGGCCCTCAAGTGCGGTCCTGGCCTGCATTTTCATCCTAAGTGACTGCAAAAGCAGTCCCAAAAGGCTTGTGCCAAAAGGAAACAAATGTCTTTATTGGCTGAAGACTCCCAGAGTAGATCGGGTTTCAGGCGCGGCTTGATCCAGCTTCTCAAACCATCCAGCCTGCCCTGCTTTCTCCGGCCTGCTCTTCCCGGGTCTGGTTCTCTGCAGGGGCAGGAGAGGGCTGGGGTATGGCCCCAAGATCCAGCTCTGAGGAAAAGAGCTTCTCCATCCTCCAGTCAGACACCAGCCCCAGGCCCAACCCCTTGGCCACACTTGAGCCCCGACATGTTTCTGAGCCCCTCGGGCCTGGGCTGTGCTGTACGCTCTGTGCTCCTCTGGGGTGCAAAGGTGGGTAGAGGGATGGTCCAGCCAGCCAGGTCCAGCCGTGGCGGTGTGGCCTCCCACCTGCCCCCACCCGCCCAGCCCTGGGCTCTTGGCTTCCATCCGTGCTCCCAGACCGGCCTTCGAGGTGCAGCCTGGGGGCTTTGCTTTGTGTCTTGAGATCCCCTGGAATGGTCGTGCCTAGCGGGGGAAACATACAGTCTGCCCTTGCGTCCTGCCTCGAGGGGCGTGGGGACTTTTCTAGCCATTGGCAAAACAAGGGACACTGTGGGCAGATGGAGGCCAGGAGGCCAGGGAAGAGGAGGCTCTGGGCAGCTTAGAGGCCAGGGTGATGCTCAGCAGGTCATGCAAGACGCTGGCTGGGTACCTGGCACGCACCGTGTGCCAGGGACGGGGGGGGGGTCCAGAGGCCTGGTTAGAATTTGTGTCTGTCGCCCCCACCCTTGATGTTTCCAAGACTACAAGATGGAACCCAGAACTGGGCACTGATGGCTCACACCTGGCATCCTAGTGACTCAGGAGGCTGAGATCTGAGGATCGCGATTCAAAGCCAGCCAGGGCAGGAAAGTCCGTGAGACTCTTATCTCCAGTGAACCACCCAACAAGCTGGAAGTGACGCTGTGGCTCAAGTGGTAGAGCACCGGCCTTGAGTGAAACAAGCAAGAACACGAGACCCTGAGTTCAAGCCCCAGTCCTGGCACAGACAGACAGACACACTTATGCACATGCAGGCACACACAGAGGAGACACGAGACACAGGCAAATGTAAACACATCAACCACAGAACTGCCGCTTCCGGCGAAGCTAACATGAACATGAGAAACAAGACTGCCACGGATAGGCAGGAGGATCAGAAGAGCAAGAGCTGCTCAGAACGCGCCAAGGCCGGAGGCCAGAACAGCGGCTCTGCCGCCCCGCAGGCAACAGATGTGGGTGTAGGGCTCAGACCCACCAAGGAGGAGCGTGGCTGCACCCCCTTCCCGCCTGCTCTGGCTTCTTACGTGTAGCATGGGGGTGGGGTGGGCACTGGCGTCCAGGAAAGCAGTGGCAAGTGGGGTGTTGCGGGCGTCTGGGCCATGGAGAACGAACACCTGCTCTCCTTCCCCGCCCTCCCTCCAGTCCCCCTCCCCATCCTCCCCACCGGCCATGCCAGGTCTGCCCTCCCCCTCGTTTCTGCTCAGATGCATCAGAGAACCAGGGCTTTGCTCCACAGATTTAATCTATGTTGTTTATCTTTTAAACACCATTAACCACAAATTAGCTGATCCTTTTGTGGCTATAAATTAATAAATTCCATTAGTAAACAGTCAATTACAGTATGATTGCTTTTTCTCCCAAGCCTGAGATTTTTATGGCCATTATAGATCGTCCCATTCCGGCCTCTGTTCACCCTCCCCACTGCTTCCCGGGCTCCCGCCTTACTGCGCTCACCCTGGGGTGGAGGGAGGCCGGGGTGGAGGTGGGCGGGCCGTGGGCCCAGCTCCGTGAGGCTGCAAGCGCAGCCTGCTTGTTTGAAGAAACTAAAGTGACAGGAGGTTTGTTCCAAGAGAATTCGTTTCCAGTACAGACTCGACCAGCGGCCCGGGCCACACCCCCATTCTGTCCTTCTGCATCCCAGAGCTCACAAACGTCTCCCTTCAAAACTCCTACCACTCCCACCATCCCTCCACCCATCTTCGGTCCACCTATCTACCCATCATCCCTTTGTCCATCCATCCATCCATCCATCCACCTACCCATCCTCCTTCCCTTAGCATCCACCCACCCATCCATCCGAAGTTCAACTAAGGCTCTCTGGACCTGCTACAAACGGCATGATCCCCCCTGCTCCCTCCCCACATTTAAAAGGGCCATGGGTCATGTCTAGAAGCTAACCCTGGGGTAGAGGATGCAGATCTTTTGGCATCCCAGGGACACTGGGACAAGGCCGCTCTTGGCCTTTCTGCTGCAAATTAGGAAAGACAAGAAGCTGCAGACTCTGGGTGTGTGCCTTCAATGGTGTTAGCCAGAATCTCTGGGTATAGGCAACCAAAACGGAATCTGGTAGTGGCTGGATGGTGGGTGCAAAGATGTCACGTGGAAGTCCCAAGGACAGGTGAATATGTGGACTTAGGCATCAATACATCACTTTACATGCCGTACCTAAAGGAAGGCTCTTCACAGGCGTCCATGGGTCTTGAGACGGATTTTCCTGGATGGTGCCGGGGTTCTTCCAAAGGGGAGGTGTTGGTAGTGGGGTAACAGTGAGACCACTGAGTCCCACACCGTCTGAAATGGGGGGCCCCACCACAGCTGCGGTTTCTGAAAGATCTCATACAATTGCTTTCTGGTCATTCACGCCACTGGGCAGGGAGGGGCTCTAGGGTCCTGTACTCCCACACCTCCCACCCCGTGCCGCCTGCCCCACTCTGAGCAGAGCCATAGAGCCAGCCCAGGAGCTCAGCCCCATGCAGGCCTTGCTGCAAGCCCACCCAGTGCCCTGGTGACTCCCAGAACAGAAACCAGGCATTCATGTGGTTTGGAAGAGTGCACCCATGGTCCCGTGTTACAGCAGTGGGAAGCCCACACAGTCACAACATGAACGAGTGACAGACACCAAGCACCTACACATCCCTCAGTGCTCCATGCACGCCTCCTTCCTGTCACAGCTCTGTCTGGTAGGAAGCCACCCTGACCCTCTGTGCCACATAGGCTTTTTCTCACACTCCATCCTCCTGCCCTGCACTAACTGATAGTGCTTCCCTCTCTTTTAGAAAGCCATTAAGGAACCTTCATCCATCAAGTCCTCCACCCTCCCCTCCATCTCTCTGCCCACTGATTCATCCATCCATCCATCCACCCATCTACCCACCCATCCATCCATCCACCCATCCACCCACTCACCCATTCATCCATCCATCCACCCACTCACCCATCCATCCATCCATCCATCTATCCATCCATCCATCCATCCACCCATCCATCCACCCATCCACCCACCAACCATTCATCCACCCATCCATCCACCCACCCATCAACCCATCCACCCAGCCATCTACCCACACATCAACCCACCCATCCTCCATCAATCTACTCATCCACCCACCCACCCATCTATCCACCCATCCACCCATCCATCCATACATCCACCCATCCACCCATCCATCCATACATCCACCCATCCACCAATCAACCCAGCCACCCATCCATCCACCCACCCATCAACCCATCCACCCAACCATCCACCCACACATCAACCCACCCATCAACCCACCCATCCTCCATCTATCTACTCATCTACCCACTCACCCATCCATTCATCTATCCATCCACTCACCCACCCATCCATCCATCCACCCACCCACCCATCCATCCACCCACCTATCAACCCAACCACTCAACCATCAACCCACCCATCAATCCACCCATCCATCCATCTACTCTTCTACCCACCCATCCATCCATCCACTCATCCATCCATCTACCCACCCACCCACCCATCCATCCACTCATCCACCCACCCACCCATTCCTCCCTCCCTCCATCCATCCATCTACCCATCCATCCACTCATCCACCCACCCACCCATTCCTCCCTCCCTCCATCCATCCATCTACCCATCCATCCACCCATCCATCCACCCACCCATCCATCCATCCATCCATCCATCCATCCATCCATCCATCCATCCATCCATTCATCCATCCACCCATCCACTCATCCATCCATCCATCCATCCATCCATCCATCCATCAATCCACCCACCCATCCATCCATCTACCCATCCACCCACCCACCCATTCATCCACCCATCCATCCACCCACCTATCAACCCAACCACCCAACCATCCACCCACACATCAACCCACCCATCCATCCATCCATCTACTCTTCCACCCACCCATCATCCATCCACTCATCCATCCATCTACCCACCCACCCATCCATCCATCCACCCATCTACCCACCCACCCATCCATCCATCTATCCATCTACCCACCCATCCACCCATCCATCCATCCACCCATCCATCCATCCACCCACCCACCCATCCACACCCATCCATCCATCCATCCATCCATCTACTCACCCATCCATCCATCCATCTATCCATCCACCCACACACCCATCCATTCATCCACCCACATACCCATCCATCCATCTATCCATCCTTCATTCCTTCCTTCCCTCCCTCCATCATTCATTCATCCATTCCCCATCATTCATTCATTCCTCCCTCTTTCTATCATCTATCCATTTATTTATCCACTCATCTCTCCCCTCCCCCTTTTCCCTCCATCTAATGTTTACTGAGCACTTATCAAGTATTGAGCACTCTGCTACCCACAGCAAGGGCTCCCTGGGATGCTAGGCTGAATGTGATGTCAGATCCCTCCTGGGGTTACATTTCGGTACTTGGTAGACTTTGGTACCTGGTGGACAATGTTTGTTTAGGAGCCCTGGCCTCTGTCTCCTTTGCTAACAGTGTCTCCTGGCAAGGACATATCTAGATGTTCCCTTCCACGGCATCGAGACTCCTCCTCACCTGCAGGAAGCTTCCAGGAGGAGGTGAACGACCTCCCCACCCGACGCGTCTCATTTGCTGGTCTCACCTGGGGCTCCTCAGTGGGGAGAGGACCCTCGGGTCCGGGGTGAGGACCGCGCGGGCCGCTGGCCTTAGGGCAGTGCTTCTCCTTAGATATGGTTCTTAGGAAAGGGGAGCTGGGTGTCAGTGGCTCGCACCTGTAATCCTAGCTAGGACTCAGGAGGCTGTGATCTGAGGACCAGGGTTCAAAACCAGCCTGGGCAAGCCCGTCTGGGTGGGTGTCAGGCATCATGGCACTGTGCATGGTCTGGACCCTGAGAGACTTCCTGAACATCAAGTTCCCATCCAGCAAGGTAGTTCCAACAGTCCCTAGTCTCTGCTGCCCTTGCTTATATTTCTCGGCAGATATGTTGTTCCCCTAACCAGATTCAGGTGGCCTTTGGTCACAATCACCAAGCCCCGTGGGCCGGGATGCTTGCTGCTCAGAGAAAACGCGCCTGGCCCTTCCCTGCATTTACATTTATCCTATTTATTTTTCCTGGGATCCTTCAAAATAAAAACCATCCAGGTGGCCCAGGAACTTCTCTGATGTGTGTGGGGGTCGGCTGAGCACAGCTTGCTGTTGTGGGGGGACCCGCATGTTGTGGGAGGGGGCCAGTGCCCAGGAGAGGTGGACAGCGCGGCATCACAGGATGGCTGACTGGGCAGAGGGAGCCAGAGGTCAGCCCAAGCTTAGAGACCACCACACAGGCGCTTCAACTTGACTTTGCACTCCTGCATGCAGACACATCCCTGTCTCCCCGAATGTCACCAGATCGATACCAAGACAGAGTGAGGGCGCGCTCTTCCTTCAAGTGTCCCCTTGGTGGGTCATCCAGGGACCGCTAAGAAGGTCCTTCCGTGGGTTGTCACGCGTGGAAGATGCCGCTCCCGGTGCCCTCCTGCCTGAGGCCTGCGGTGGAGGGGGCTCAGGGTGAGGCTCGGACAGCAGGCTTGATTAAGCTTTTACCCAAAACCTTTGCCTAGGTTCCAGGGCCCCCCGCCCGCCCCTTCCTGGGCACAGTTGACAGTCATGTGATTTGTGGTCACCGTTCCTTATCTGCCTTGCTGGATGGAGCCCCAAATTCACAGTACACCCATCTCTGGGAGCTGTTTTCTTTGTCTTTCCCGTTCCTATTTCCTTCCCCCCCCCCTGTTTTTATTGCTGAACTTTATCTAGCGTAGGTCCCCGCAAGGAGTGATCGGGGCTTGGTGGCATTTCCTTTCTTAATTAATCCCAACTGGGGGCCGGGCTCGACAAGGCCTCACTGGGTGCTGGAGGACGCGGACAGCTTCTTCCTGCTCTGTCTGTAAACAGCAGCCGAAGAACAGCATCACCCAGCCCGGCTCTGGTTTGAATTAAAGCTGGGCGCAGGAGAGAGCCAGCTGTGCTTTCCTGTAAGCTCTGTCTGTTTTCCAAAGCTTGTTAACATACTAATATAAAAAGGAAACGGGACCAACTTCAAGGAATTTACAACTGGTCTTAAACTTCAAAGGCCCAGGCCTCATCAATGCAATACACACAAAACCAGTATGTCCCTCCTCCTCTCCCACCCTCAAACACAGCCCAACACAGAACAAAACAAAATAAAGCAAAAAAAAAAAAAAAAAAAAAAGCTTTTTTCGTCAAGTCTCATAAAATTCCCCTTAGCAAAGCAGGTTCTCAGGGTCTGAAACCTGATGGCTACAAGCCAAGATAGGATGTCACTTTGCATATTGTGAAACTGTGGCAATTAGCAGGTCTGATTGGAGAATGGAAAGATATTTCTCCAGTCTCAGAGACAGACACACAGACAGACACACAGACACAGCAGCTCAGCCTAAAAGCTCACCTCCCTTGGTTTTCTAAACAAAACTGTCCAGGGGGCTTGGTTGTGGCGCGGCACCTCCCCCTTCTCCCCCCACCTGCCCAGGTGGAGGTGAGCAGATCTGCTTTATGCTGACCACCAACCCAGGCTTGTCATGAAGGTCAGAGGGCACGGCTGGGGTCCTGACCCCAGCACACAGTGATTCATCCCCACAGTTGGCTCAAGTGTCTTTCTGCTTTCCCCATTGCGGACGGCAAACCCACTTGGCAGATGCTGGTTGGCTTTCCTAGCTGCATCACGGCGACCTCCCTTCATTCTGGAGGGCGTATCTTAGGCGTTATTTAGAATATACTTTGAAATATGTTTATGGTAAGGCATTGTTTGATGTTTCAAGCCGAATTCAAACTTCACGGGGCACCCCAGTGCGTACAGCTGTGCTGATCCGCCCCCAGGCAGCCTGCTCCGTTGGAGACCACGTTTGGTGCCCGCTTTGCCCACATTGTCACGTTAGCTTAGCTACCCTTCTTCCCCACAGCCCTGTCCTGTCTCATTGAGATGATTCGGTGAGATACACCACTTACCCCCCCCCCCCACACACAGTGTGCCCCTGAGCCCATCACCCTGTGTATTACTAAACCTACCCTCCACAGGACCGAATGCCTCCCCACCAGTCAGAGAATTCTCTCTCCCCACCAATCAGAGAATTCTCTCTAAAACTCCATCCACCCATCAGAGAATGATATTCTCTCCTCCAGGCCCTGGACTGGCTCTGGGCAGCCACGTGACTGTTCTCGGAGCCAGTGGGCGGCCGTGTGGGTCCTCTGGGGTGAGCGCTCTGGCCCTGAGTTCTGGTTCTCCTGAGGGCTGCTGGGTAGCTGCGCATAAACCAGGCCTGGGGGCTGCGCCCGAAGCCATCTCCACCTCCGGCTGTGACTTTGCACAGACCAACACGTTCTCTTTTCCTGCCTTGGGTAGAACTGGCCGCCCGGCAGGGCAGGCAAAAGCAGTCTAGCCACCCTACCTGTGACGCCTGCTGCCCGAGGTCAGGGTGATGGCGTGGCTGGCCCAGGGGGACTGGAACGTCTTCCGGGTCAGCGGCCACTGCTCTTGCAGCCTGGTTTTCTAGTGGGCGAGTTGGTCACAATGAGTTCGGGAGTCAGTACAGGGATGTGCACCCCCTCTGCTCCAGCCCCCTTCATACGTTTACGGTTTTGTTGTTTGGGGTTTTATCTGAGCCAGAGTCAGTTCCATTGCCAAAGCTGCCCTTGCACTCCTGGGTTCCGGGGGCCCAGCCGGCGCAGCCTCCCAGTTGGCTGGGACTACAGGAATGCCCCACTGGCTCTTGTCTGGAGTCATGTGATCCCCTCCCCCCTTCCCCCGCCTTGTACTGGGATTTGAACTCAGAGCTTGTGCTTGCTGTTTGCTGGCTTGACATGTGCTCTAGCACTTAGAGCCGTGTTTCCAGCCCAGTTTTTGCTTGTTATTTTGGGGATGGGGTCCTGAGGAGGGCTCTGGCCTCATACCTTGGTCCTCCAGATCTGAGCCTCCTGCGTAGCTAGGCAGACAGGCATGAGGCCTGGCTTGCTATGGTCCCATCGAGGGATGGCCATGGCCCTCTGCCTTTCCACTCGCCACTCCCCTGCTTCCAGCTACCCAGCTGCCTTTAGCCCTAGTCAGCGATGGAGGCCATCACTGGCTACGTCCCGAGATGCCTGGCGCCCACCTGGGGGCCTCTCCCATTCCCGGCCCTCTCCACGGTCTCCCAGGGGCTCCCTCGGGGCTGCCGAGGTCTAACTGCAGTGCCACCTCCCGGCAGCGCCCCTTCGCATGCCCCTGTGTCCCGTCCCTCCTGCCTGCAGCCCTCCACAGGCCCGCGCTGCCTTCCCCGAAGCCTGGGAGCCCTGGCTGCGGTCCTGCCACGCCGAGGCTGAGCTGTTTACGTGTTTATGTGTCTGCCTCTTGTGCACAGCAACCTTAGCACCCAGCTCGGTGCTGGAGGAGTGCCCAGGAGGCCTGACACAGGAGGAAGTGAGCACAGGCTCCTGTCTGTGAATAGTGAGTCCTTCCAAAAGCACACAGCCAGCCGGGCGCCAGGGCTCACGCCTGTCATCCTGGCTACTCAGGAGGCTGAGATCTGAGGATCACAGTTCAAAGCCAGTCCAGGCAGGAAAGTCCGTGAGACTCTTATCTCCAATAAACCACCAGAAACCAGAAATGGTGCTGTGGCTCACGTGGTAGAGCGCTCGCCTTGAAGAGCTGAGGGACAGTGCCCAAGCCCAGAGTTTAAGCCCCACAACCGACTAAAAAAAAAGGCATACAGCCTTTGAGTGTTGGGTGCCCAGGACCACACGGGACCACACAGGGCCACACAGGACCACGCAGGACTTGGCAGGACCACATGGGACCACATGGTACCATGCAGGACCACACAGGACCACACGGGACCACACGGGACCACACGGGACCACGCAGGTCCTGGCAGGACCACACGGAACCACACGGTACCATGCAGGACCACACAGGACCACGCAGGACCACACAGGGCCACACATGGGACCACACGGTACCACGTAAGACCACACGGGACCACGGAGGACCACACGGGACCACACAGGACCACACAGGACCACACACGGGACCACACAGGACCACGCAGGACCACACGGGACCATGCAGGACCACACGGGACCACACAGGACCACGCGGGACCACACGGGACCACGGAGGACCACGCGGGACCACACGGGACCACGCAGGACCATGCGGGACCACACGGGACCACACAGGACCATGCGGGACCACACGGGACCACACGGGACCACGCAGGACCACGCGGGCCAGGGCCAGGCAGTATGGCCCCACCTCACAGCCTCCTGGGGCCCCAACCACCATGTGACCTCCTGTCTCCCCAGCTCCAGTAGGTCTGAGCTGGGGGAGGGGTGCCCTCACCCCAAGACCCTCCAGGCCTCCGGCCTCTCCTCCCAGTAGCCGCCCAGCGTGTTTATTATTTATTTAAATTGATGAAGAGGCTCAGACCCCAGCTGTGTTCTCCCCAGGCCTCCAACAGGCTGGCAGGTGAGAGGAGAGGTGAAGCTGCCATGCTTTTGTTATTCGGTGCTAATTAGAAGGGAGGAGCCAGGGCAAGCAGAGCTGCTGTATTGTGTGTTGGGTGTGGTGGTGTGTGTGGTGTGGTGTGTGTGATATGTGGTGGTGGTGTATGGCAGTGTTGACTATGGTGGTAGTGGTGTGCTGTGTGTTGTGTGTTGAGTTGTGGTGTGTGGTGGTATTGTGTGTGGTGATGGTGGTATGGTGTTGTGTGTGGTGTATGGTGTTGTGTGTGGTGTATGGTGTGGAATGGTAGTGTGTGTGGTAGTGTGTATAGTGGTACAGTTTTGTGTGTTGCGGTATGGTGTGGTGGTATGCTGTGTGGTGTGTAGTGGTATGGTGTGCGATGGTGTTGTGTGTGGTGGTGTTGTGTGCTGTCGTGTGGTGTGTGGTGTGTATGGTGGTACAGTGTTGTGTGTGGAAGTGTTATATGTGGTGGTGGTGTGTAGTTGTGATGGTGTCGTGTGTGGTATATGGTGTTGTGTGGTGGTAGTGTGTTGTGTGCAGCAGTGTATTGTGTGTGCGGTGTTGTGTGTGGCAGTGTTATATGTGGTGGTGGTGTGTAGTTGTGGTGGTGTTGTGCATGGCAGTATGGTGTGTTGCGGTGTTGAATATGGTGGTGGTGGTGGTTTGTTGTGTGTGATGGTACAGTGTTGTGTGTTGTGGTGTGATGTGTGGTGGTGGTGTGTCTGGCAGTGTTATATGTGGTGGTAGTGTGTAGTTGTGATAGTGCTGTGTGTTGTGGTACAGTGTTGTATGGTGTGTTGTGTTGTGTAGTGGTGTGTATGTGTGGCTGTGTTATATGTGGTGGTGGTGTGTAGTGATGGTGTCGTGTGTGGTATATGATGTTGTGTGGTGGTAGTGTGTTGTGTGTGGTGGTATGGTGTTGTGTGCGGCAGTGTGTTGTGTGTGCAGTGTTGTGTGTGGCGGTGTTATATGTGGTGGTGGTGGTGTGTAGCTGTGATGTGTTGTGTGCGGCAGTGTGTTGTGTGTGCAGTGTTGTGTGTGGCGGTGTTATATGTGGTGGTGGTGGTGTGTAGCTGTGATGTGTTGTGTGTAGCAGTGTGGTGTGGTGTGTGGTGTTGTGTGTGATGGTGCTATATGTGGTGGTGGTGGTGTGTAGCTGTGATGGTATTTTGTGTGATGTGGTGTGTGGTGTTGTGTGGCGGTGTTATATGTGGTGGTGGTGGTGTGTAGCTGTGCTGTGGTGTGTGTAGCAGTGTGGTGTGGTGTGTGGTGTTGTGTGGCGGTGTTATATGTAGTGGTGGCGTATAGCAGTGGTGTGTTGTGTGGTGTTGTGTGGCGGTGTTATATGTGGTGGTGGTGTGTAGCTGTGATGTGATGTGTGTGGTGTGTTGTGTGGTGTTGTATGTGGCGGTGTTATATGTGGTGGTGGCGTATAGCAGTGGTGTGGTGTGTGGTGGTGTGTGTGGTGGTGTTATATGCGGTGGTGGTGGTGTGTAGCTGTGATAGTGTGGTGTGTGGCGGTGCTGTGCGTGGCGGTGCGGGGTGCCACCTGTGTGGTCCCATGGGCTGCCGGGGTGCGCGGGTGGTGGGCGCGCTGTTCCTGGGGGTCTAGGAACGATGCGATGCTGGTTCTCGACTTCCAGAGCTCAAACTCTCCCGGCTACAGCTGTGGGGCGCGGTGCGCAGGGCTGCCCGCGGCGGTACCAAAGGCCTCTGTCCGTTTGCCCATCTGTACACAGAGCGCGTTTCTGCCTGTCCAGGAGAGGCCAGGGCTGGCAGGAATGGACAGGGGCTGAGTCCTGAGAGGGGAGGGACACGGAGGAGGGGAGGGGTGGGGAGAGGGGTGCATACTCCCCAGAGTCCCTAAGCTCCGTGCTCCTAGTGACAGATTCCCGTGTGACTGTGGGCATATTGTGCTGACCCCATACAACAGCCCGTGGGGTGCACATACCACAGTGACTCCTATCTCTGCAGAGAAGGGGAGAGAAGCTCAGAGAGGTTAAGTCATATATCCAAAGTCACATAGCAGGGAAATGGTAGTACGACTGGCTCCAGCCCTGTCAGCTCCAGGGTCCATCCATGTTTGGCTGCAGTGCTGGGAGAATTGTTATTCTTTCTTTGGACCTCTCACTTGCACTTGGCTCTTTCTTCAGGCTGGTGCGCTATCCCTTGAGCCATAGCTCCAGGTCTGGCTTTTTGCAGTGAATTGGAGATGAGCGTCTCATGGACTTTCCTCTCCAGGCTGGCTTCTAACCATGATCCCCAGATCTCAGCCTCCTGAGTAGCTGGGATTATAGGTGTGAGCCACCAGTGCCTAGAACTTGTGTGTTTTTCATAGAGATCAGTGGAGCTAGTGCTCAGGCCTGGCTAATTAGCATAGTTTCTTCCCCCACGGCAGCGATTGGATTAGGGATGGACCAATGACAGCCAGTCTGGGAACTGTGGGTGGAGCTACTGGACTGGGACTTTGGGTCGTGCATGTGTCAAGCTAACCTGAGCGGATTGGCGATGACAGCTCTTCTGTGGCCCCTTCCTCTAGCTGTCCCCTTACATGAAAGCAAAGCCCTTTGACACACACAAGCAGTGAGCCCGGCTCTCTAGCTGGGCACATTGTCATCAGAAATAAAAATCAGTGTCCACGCCTCACACCTGGAATCCAAGCTACTCAGGAGGCCAGCAGGGGCGAGAAGTTAGTGAGACCCCACCTCAATCCATATGCCAGGCAGGATGGACATGCTTGTGGCCCCATCTCTTCAAGCGTCATAGGAAAAGGATTGAGATCTGAGACCAGCCAGGGGCAGAAAACATGAGACGAACCCGCTCAAATAACAAGCAAAGAAGGGCGGGGGGGCCGTGGCTGAAGTGGGGGGCCCCCACACCCCACCAGCTCAAGGCACTGGGCTCTGCCACCTCCGCTGTGAGGAAAGTAGAGCCATGTGCACCTATCAGGGGGATGGCTGCGGGAGCCAGTTTGAGAGTGGTTATAGGGGTGAAGCCAGAAGCAGGGGGAGGCGGACAGAGGGAGGACCCCAGGGCTTGTGGGGAAGACTCGGCCCCACGTGTCACCCGGTAGAATTTCAGGAATTTTGTTTTCCTTACACAGTGCACACCGATGAGCGGCATTCCTCAGCCCGGCCCTCTGAACTCCGGGCTCAGCAGGCCTCCTCCACGCCTTCTCCTACATCGGCGAGACAGGGGCGTCTGGGGTCAGAACTTGTGCTGTTTCTCCCGTGTAGCACGTCCATGTGTGGAGGGAGGATGGGTGGGTGCCTGGGTGGATGGGTGGATGGGGTGGATGGGTGGGATGGGTGGATGGGTGGATGGGGTGATGGATGGATGACTGGGGGGATGGATGGATTTTTGACTGGGTGTATGGGTGGATGGGGTGGATGGGTGGATGGGGTGGATGGATGGATGACCCGGTGGATGGATGGATGACTGGGTATATGGGTGTATGGGGTGGATTGGTGGATGGGGTGGATGGGTGGATGGATGGATGACCCGGTGGATGGATGGATGACTGGGTGGATGGATGGATGGCCAGGTGGATGGGTGGATGGGGTGGATAGATGGATGACCAGGTGGATGGGTAGATGGAATGAATGGATGGATGACCGGGTGGGTGGATGGATGACTGGATGGATGGGTGGATGGGTAGATGGGGGATGGATGGATGACCAGGTGGATGGGTGTATGGGGTGGATGGATGGCTGACCGGGTGGATGGGTGGATGGGGTGGATGGATGGATGACTGGGTGGATGGGTGGTTGGAGTGGATGGATGGATG